>NW_004524706.1:1387234-1409115 GCF_000260255.1 Octodon degus | reverse complement strand
AAGTTTAAATAAATGTGCATTATCTGATTTTAGAATTTAAAATATAGCTATTATGAAAAGGATGGGGGGCTGGGGAGATGGGGGCTGGGGAGATGGCTCAGTGGAATAAGCGCTTCCCTGGCAAGTGCAAGGGCCTGAGTTCAATCCCCGGTTCCGCAAAAATAAATAAATAAATAAATAAATAAATAAAATGCACAGTTTTCATTAAGTTCTATATTACAGATCAATAAAAACAGCAAGATTTCTAGAGATATCTTTATTCCTATTTTATATAAAGCTGAGATAACATTTTTCACATTATGTTTAGAGGTATTTTTATTTTCATTTTATATAAAACTGAGAGATCATATATTTTCCATATTAAACAGTCCGTGAGGGCTTGGTACCAGGAACTGAACTCAGGATCTTCCACTTGCCAGACAGGCACTGTGCTGCTGAGCTATCTCCCTGGCCTTAAACAGCTATTTTTTATTTTTATTTATTTTATTTTTTAAAGTATTTAGTACAGGGTCTCACTACACAGTTCAGACTCATAGTGATACCCCTATTTTTCAGCCTCCCAAGGGCTGGAATTATAGGTGCGCACCACTATACCCAGTCTTAATCGAAGTCTCAGCGCACACCGGGGGCGAGGCCAGCGCAGTGTGCCAGGGATCAAACCCCTAGTCCCTTTGTCTGCCTAAGCAGGTGCTTTAATCCACTGAGCTATCAGGCCGGCCCCTAAACAGCTACTTTTTAGAAACATGGGGCAATTGGAAAGTGGCTGATAGAGATGAAAGAAGGACATGCCCAGAGTGGAAACCCTGTTCCCATGGTCCCGCCACAGCTCTGGGCGACAGGATAAACCTTTATTTTCTTTTTCAATTTTCTCGAATTCAACCATTTATTTATACCAAACACATTAATTCCCATCTCCTTTTCTTTTCTTTTCTTTTTTTTTTTTTTTGGTTGTTGCTGAATCATTTTTATTTTATTTTTTCCACAATTTTATTGAGGAACAAATAGCAATGAGACAGTTTCAAACCAAATTGGTAGGACAGTTTCAATAATTAACACATTGCCTACATTCTTCCTAGTGGTTAATTGCTGTACAAGATGCGGACATGATATCCTATTTACAAACACCATTAGAACAAATCCCTCTATTCATTAAGAGAATGTAACTATATATCTATCCTAACCACCTTGAATACACAGATACAAAATGGACATTCATCTGTATCCCCTTTTCTTGTTTAGCTCCATTATTTGAATATTATAGGTGTGTTAACTCAGCAAAATATTCTAAGAGTCCAGTAGTCCATAATAGTATTGGGTCTTCCGCTTCACTGGTAATGTCAGAAATTGTTGACCTGAGTTATTAAAGCTTAACAGCTAGGTTGTATGGTAATAATGATAAACCATTTTTTATCCTGATCACCTCAAACTTGTTAGCATTTTCTCTGTTATTTTAAATGCTTGGCCTCCAAATACTCCATTAAGTGGGTAGATCATAGTTTACTTAACCATTTCTCCTGGTTCTCTTGGAACATTAAGACTGTCTATGGTTGCTCATGTTATAAATATTTCTGTAAAGAATATTTTTATGTGTAAGGCTTTTTTCCCCCTGAATTTATGATTATTTCTTTAGGAGCAATTCCCAGAATGAATCGTGTTCAGACTCTTGATCCTTATTGCCAAATTGCTTTCTAAAAGCATTTGATCGCTTTACGGTGCCACCATCAATACATGGGTGTCTGGAGAAATGGGATTTTAAAATTAAAGATTATGAAATACATTGTAGAAGACAGAGGGCAGACTTTGGAGTCAAGGAGGTGGGCTTGAATTCTGATTCTTCCTGTGAAAACTGGGCCATAGTATCAAAAAAGTAACTGAGCCTCAGTTTCCGTATCTGTAGAATGGGCGGCAAATTCCTTCCACAGTCATTCTGGAGGCTGCTGAGTAAGCACAATCTGGTGATGGCACCTGGCACAGAACAACAACAATCAGGGGGAGTCCTTCCCCATCATTTGGACCATTTTCAGAGGTTTTCATTTTCTAACCAGCTTTGGTGATTTCCCCGTAAACTGCACTGCAATTAGGAATGACTTCCACTGTCCCTCAGCAGAGCCATCTGCCCTGGGGAAGCCCCTTCCTGCACCTGGCTGCTGGCCCCAGCTGTGAGCTGTGAGCTCCCAGGCCCGTCAGCCTGTGGTGTGGAAGAATCCCTCTAGGGCTCTGCCCTCACCAGGCTTCTGCTCTATGCTTCAGGAGAAAGAACCACTTGTGCTCCACCCTCATGGTAAATCAAGAGACCTTCAGCCTCTCCCAGGTGCACAGACTGGATCATGTCCCAGGGGACATTGTGCAGAGCGGGGCAATGGTCACCTCCTAACTGCCAAGTCCTGCCAGCTCTACCTCCTCAGTACCTTTCCAGCTTTCTCTTTCTCTGCACCAGCAGGTCTCCTGCTCTTGCTTCCATACCTGTGATACTGACGTAACATCCAATTGGCCTCCAGAATGGCTCGCCACTGTCACCCTCTCTCCTGGTCCACTGTGAGCCTGCTAAATGCCCATCTTGGCCATCCTGTTTCTCTGCTGGAAACCTTTAGTTGCCCTTGCCACCTGTAGGATAGATTCCAAGCCTTTAGCTTGGCACCCAGTGCCCTCCGGGGATCAAATGCTTTTAGAAAGCAATTTGGCAATAAACTGTGTGTGCTACCCACACATTCATTTATTCCAGAGGCACTGAGCAAGTATCAGTGACCAGGCTAGGTATCAGAGTTACTAATATGGTTTGTTCCTATCTAACCAATCCAGAATAAGAATGGTGCTAGTGGCCGGGGAGATGGCTCAGTAGAATAAGCGCTTCCCTGGCAAGTGCAAGGGCCTGAGTTCAATCCCTGGTTCCACCAAAAAAAAAAAAAAAAAAAAAGAATGGTGCTAGCTAAAACCCCTTGCATTCTTTCTAAACACACAGAACTGTGCTAAGCACTTTCGGTGCATAATTGTTCTTACCCTTTCAATGATCTTATCAAGAAGGTATTATTTCCATCTCCTCATGCAGTTGAGGAAACTGGGACTTGAAAAATTAACATAGCCTGTTCAAGTTGGGAGGTACAGAGACAGATTCTTTGTCACTAGAGCCTATGACCTCAGCCACTCAATGCCAGTTTGTTTCTTTATATCTTAAGATACCTGTAAGGCTAAACTCATAGTATGTTTTTTTTTTCTTTTCATTTTTTAAAAACTTTTATTTATTTGATACAGGGTCTCTCTGCATTCAGCTCAGACTCATAGTGATCTTCCTGTCTCAGCCTCCCCAGCATTGAGATTACTGGCATGCACCCACCACCACACCTGGTTTCAGTGGCCAGCACAGTACACCCGGGGTTCCGGGGCCAGCATGACATACGGTACCAGGGATCAAACCCAGGTCCTTGCACTTGCCAGACAGGCACTTAGACCACTGAGCTTTCTCCCTAGCTCCATAGTATCTTTATATGCATGTCTTATAAGAAATATGGCCAGAGAACTCATAATTCTCAGCGGCCACTAAACAGGAAACTGACCAGTAGCTAACACAAGTCCTGGCAGATTCTCCTCTTACTAAGAGCTCCAGGGTTGGCCACAGGATTTCTGCTGGGAACCCTGGTTGCTAGCATCCCAGTAACAGTCTGGGTTAGTGATGATTTCCTAAGAGGAGCCTCTGCCCTGGTCTCTGGCCCACTCACATTTGCGTTCCTGGGTGCATGATGGGCACTCGATAACTGCACGGAGTTCAATTGGATTGGATTGAACCAAATTGAATTGAGAAGCAGATATTCTTCAGCCGTGGCTGGGATTTAAATTCACTGTTGTCCTAATCATCTTGCAGTCGTAACGCTGCCTCCCCCTAAGACAGGCTGAGCACTTAGATTGTTGAGGATACTCTATCTTAAGGGGTTTCTTTTCAGGATGGGTGGCTGTTCCTTCATAGACCACTGGAGGTGGATCCGAACAGGGCCTGTTTCTTTGAGGTAGCTTTCTGATAAATCTTGGAATTTGGACAAACTTGCTTTCAGAATCATCTGCACCACTTGTGCTGTCACATGACATTGGGCAAGTTATTTAACCTCTCTGGGCCTTTTGTTCTTGTCTGTCTCTGTCTCATGGGGCTACTATGAGAATCAAAATGAGAAATTGAATGTAAAATTCTTACTATGCATGGTGCATGGTGAGAGCGCACAGGCTGGGGCAATACTGAGAATAATTGTCTTTTTCCTATCTCTCCCGTCTCTGTTGAACTGCACAGGACTGGGAGCAGTGACAGTAGGGAAAGCCAGAGGCAGGAATTGGAAAGCATGGTCTTCAAGGGAACTGGCCAGACCAGAGCCCTGGAGACAGGGAGTTCCTGTCTGTGCTTCAGAAAGCCAAGGGAAGCTGAGAGGAGATGGGGATAGAGAGGTAGGGGAGGACGGATTCCTGGTATTTCATTCTGAGGGCAAGAGAGAGGCATTGAAAAGTTTATAGCGACAAAGTGACATGGTTTGCTTTGCATTTTTGAAAGACCATGCTGACTGAAGCTGCTTACTGTGGAAGCCAAGAAGAGACAGATAAGACCTGGATTGGCATAGTGTTACTGCAGCCCAGGGAAGGGTGGATTTCGGAGCATGAAACCGAGCATGAGGAGCAAGCTGACAGCAGAGAAAGAGAGCAGGCGAGGGGACTGGAGGACTCACAGAGCAACACTCAGCCTTTCTGGGAGTTCTGAGTCCAATGGAAGACATGTCCGGAGTTGGATGTGTTGACCTCCACAATGTTGTCCAGCCTTCTGTGGTCCGTTGTGTGTCTGCTTTGGAGCACTGGACCCTGAACCAGTCTACAAGTGTTGCCCTGGACCCCTGCCCTGCCCCACTTCTTTGCATTCCAAAGACTGATCCTCTCCTTGTGGCTGTATTAAGGATTCTAGAAATCCTTCAAGCCCTACTCTAGGCGGACCTTTCCTCAGCCCCTCCCAGTCCTCTCTCCAAAGCCTGTTAGGAGATAAGGCTACTGACACTGAGGAAAAGAGATGCCCTAAAAACAGGGCCTGTTCCCTAGTTTAAGGGATCAGATGGATCCTTGACTGTGGATCTCTCAGAAAGTTTTGGAGCATGCCCTTAATAAGCGTGAAGGCCTTCCAACTTCTTCACACTGTGAATACTGCGCAGAAATAAACAGAAGTTTCTTGATCCCACTTTTATGAACTGTAACTCAGTACAGTAGGGCTATGACTCAATAATCCACATTTTAACTACTCACTCTAGAACTTCTTGATGCTGCAGTCAGGAACCACTTTTGAGAAATTCTGATTAGAGAAAGATAACCATGAGGGGCCCTAACATCTTACCACTTCCACACTGCTGACATTTCATTTGATCCTCATCGCTCACCGATGAGGTAAATCCATTACTTACAATCCAGGAAGTAATCTGAAACCCAAAAATATGAAGCAACTCACCCAACAACACACAGCTGGTTGCTAGCAGATGCAGAACTGGAACCCCAGGTCTAGCTGACACGTTTACACCAACACATCATGTACTAAGAGGAATGCAGTTATAGGTAGTTCATCATCCACCTTGTGGGAAAAGGTTTGTATAGTTCACAGACACCTAAACAAGAGGTGACTGCAGGAGTCAGACCTTGATTCAGCACAGAGATCATTCTTGTAGTTGATGTTTCGTCACTGCCTGGGTGTGACCAATGGCATGTAACATAGGAGCTAGATAGAAGTTAGTTAGAGGTACCTTTGAGGGGACTTGGGGAGGATGTGACTCTGAAGCCTCTGTCAAGCCTGCAAAGGGTTGAGACTGAGGTGTGACAAGGTGACTCCCCTGAGTGTGGTCTCCATACTGTCCCTTGTCTTACGTGATTACATGTGTGGCCATGAAGTTGGCTAGTTGTTCAAGGTAGGATGGTCGAGAGTTCTGGATCCTGAATCTTTGATCCTTCATCAAATCATTTCTGAGTTATGAGATGAGCGAGAAAGCAGGTACTGAGGCCTGGAGATTCTCATTATGGCTGATTGAAGCCTAATCCCAAGAATGACCCCTTCAGCAAGGAATCCTCCTTGAACCAACTTTCAGAAAAGCAGACAAGGTTTTACATGTGCCCTCCCTGCTAGTGCCACCCAAGCCCCGAAGTCTACAAAGGAATGCTGGTCAAGATAGAGTTAGATATATTGTATTTCTATTCAGTCTGGTTACTGTCCCACAGTGAAAAGAGCCATGACACATAGGCAGCTTTAGAAAGTATGAAATCACAGGTGTTGTTCAGGTGCAGCCTGTTCTTTGAAACTGTCTCATTAGACGACCTACCCACCCCAGAGGAGTCAACCTCAGTCCTGTAAGCTCCAGTACCTCTAGCCACCCCACTCCCCACCTTCCCACCAGAGTTCTGCCATCGCTCTTGGAAACAGCTCCCATGTTTGACTCCCAGTTCTGCAGTCACCAGCCATTTAGTCTCAGGCAATTCATTTAACCTCTTAGAGCCACAAGACCTGTTGGTGAGATTAGAAGCTGGCAAGACCTTTTTGGAAGTTCATTTCATGTAATGATTAAAATATAAAATGTCCATGCCACAGTTGGAAATTTATGCCAAGAAAACAGTGAGAAGTTAATGTTAAGTGCTACACACAAAGATGTTCACTACAGTATTATTTATTATACACAGAAAAAGGTAACAGTATCTGGGTCACATTAATGGTTCAACAAACTGCCATCAAGGTGGCTCATAAAACATGTAGCAATTAAAATTACAGTTTCAAAGGATGTTGAAAGAAATTGGAAAATGCTTAATATGTGATATTAAGTAAAAAAAATAAGGATACAAAACTGAATATATAGTATAAAGTAAAAATTTTATATACATACATATATAATAGTCATTAAAAAAGGAAAAAGAGCTAACATCCTTAGCTCTGAATGGGATATTAATGTATCTTTAACTTTATGTTCTTTTGTAAGTTTCTGGAGGTTTTACAGCAAGGTTATATTGCTTCCTGGGTACGGAAAAATCAGTAAAAGATAAAATGTTTATTATTCATATTTTTCTGGTGTTGAGGACAGAACCCAGGGCCTTATCATGCTAAGCACACATTCTTCTGTTGAGCTACGCTCCAGCCCCTTAAATGTATTTTGGCAGCTACCACCACTTACAGCAGAATTTTTGTAACTGGACCCTAACTCAGCACCCATCTTTTGCTGTTCATCTTATCACTGCCAGCTCCCCTATAATTTTCCTGTGCCTTGATCCTGCCGCCCCAAGCTACTTGTCCCTCTGCAAATGCATCATGACTATTTCTTCTGTCGCATCTTCATTCTTCCTGTTTTTCCCATCCAGAATAATCTTCACCTTTTTCAAGATCTGATTCAAACACCTCTACATCTTCCTTTACTGTCAATGGCTTCCTGCTCTTTCCCCTAAAGAACACTTTACATATGCTTTAAGTACTTAGTTTGTGTCCTCTCTACTTTCCCTCCTCCAAGATTGTGTGAGAATCTCAGGGTATCAGCTGACAACAGGCAGGGGATGTCCCACACAATTCTGCGGTGCGCTTCCAGTGCACAAACCTGTTTCTATTTCTCTTCCAACTCTTATGTCCTTGCCTCGCTTGATGTATGTGAGTACACATCTCTCTGCCACCACTCAGTGAGATCGCCAGTGCAGAGAATTTGCGTTCTTTGCTTAGCAACTTTCAACACAGTGCCTGGCACATATGTCCCACTATACATACATTGTTTTTTGTCCTAGGGTTTGAAGGCCTAAAAGTACCACTACAGTTACTCTCTTCCTCCTTGTCTTAGTGAAAATATGTGGGGGGAATCATATTTATCACTGGCTTCAAGTATGGGCCTAGAGACACTGACAATATTTTTTATGTAGTCTGTTGATTTTAAGCAAATTAAACAAGTTTTTCATCTAGTAAGTATTATGAGGATGCTCGGCAACATTTGGTCTTTCCTGCGGTATAAGTATCCCATCAGGATGAGCTCTGCTTCTCCTCTAAACAACATCCCACAGCCTCAGAGTGATGTTTTTGAAATAAAGCCTGCTTGAGTAATGTTTCTCTTGGACTCATAAAATCTTTATGGCAATCCTGCCTCATCTCACAGACTCTGAGGAAGAAGAGAGCCTGAATCACTGTTTAGAGTGAACAAGAAGTGGGAAAGGCAGTATTTTCTTACATGTGGGTCACACATTTAGTGTAAATAGTTTTAAGATGCAAATGCAATACTGACTACATCAGCGCGCACATGCGCACACGACGTAGCTCTGTCCAAAGTGCTGAATCTGAGTCAGACTCGCTTAATCACTGATTGAAGAGTAGGTTGTATGCAAATGTGTTCATTGGGACGGAAGGTTTGACTGTATTAAAAGACCCAGTAACAGCCACACGAGGGAGAAGAATACAAACAGACAGAAATAAAACAACTGCTTAGTGGGCCCTGCAAATAGAAACAAATAATAAATTGGTAGCGCTAAGCTCTCAACCCAGTTATCCAAAGGACACTTGCTTGTGAGCCGGGCCTCCATTCAACACATATCTTTGGAGTGTCTGCTATATGACAGATATGATGCTCTAACACTGAATTAGATAAATCATAATCTTTGGTTTCTGTGAGGTCACAACCAGGGCTTACTCAAGCACTGACCAGCTGTTGACCTTTCAAGCCTCGGATTTATCATTTAAAATTTTGAGATAATAAGAGCTCACAGGGTGTTTGGGTAGATTAAATGAGATAATGCTTTGCGCAGAACTTAATATATTGTAAGCTCTCCATAAACGTCATATATTAGCTTTGGATGTGATGCACTGAGCTAAGTTCTTTATGTCTGCGATCTCATTTTATACGAGGCACGATCCAGTTCTAATAACCCCTTTGCACGGGTGAGGAAAATATGGCTCAGAAGAACAGGATTAGGTAACTTGCCAATGTCCATATGATTAGCAGTATGCATAGAATTCAAACTCAGTTCTTTCTTCCTTGAAAGCCAGTACTCATGATTATGGTGATCTTGGTTCAAGCTGGAAGTGTAGGCAGAATGACTGTCCATAGCAACCATGAAAGTATGTAAGGCAAAAATCTACCCTGGTCTGAGCTGGCAGTTTTGAAAAGACAAAGTCTTAGGGCACCAGGTGAGCACATGACACAGATGCTGTCATGTACACTTGCGGATTAATAGAAATGGAGAGAACAAGCCCAAGCTTTGAGAGAATAGACTCAAACCACAGCAATCTAGAAATAGGGTTTTGTCAAGCTTCCATCTCATTGGGAGAGAGAATGGGGATCAGGGACTGGAGCAGACCAGGCAGACAGACAGTTCCCACTGGGGGATTGGGTCACCATCAAGGCTGCAGAGGCTTTGGGGACTAAATACCATGCCGCTTTAAATAAGGGACAGGGGGTAAAAGACTATTTGCAGACTCCACTTAATAAGAGGTGAAGGGGTGTTTTATGATTTGCCTGCCAGAGATTCATGGGCAGATTGACCTAAAAATGCACTCAGCAAAGGCTGGACAAAAGCTGGAGTCTTCATAATCCTGTCCCCCATGCTACATTTGGAGTCTCTGGCTGGGAAAACTCTTCATTTTTGCTTGTCTATGTCCCATGGGGTAGGGACAGTGAGGGGTCTGAATTAGTGACAACACATTGTTCTCTTGGTAGCAAGTTTCTGGGTTTTTTTCTTTTATCCAAACAGCTTATGATTCAGTCCTACACAGCCACATAAATAAATATTCTTTGCTTTCCTCCCTGTGGGAAACAGGGCTGCAGAACATACACCCCACCCCACCCCTAAAGGCTGTCCCATAAACAGTGGGACTTATTTAGATTTCCTTGATAGAAATTGGAAAGGTCACATTTCAATGGTGTCTAAGGCATTTGCTTTTCCCACCTGTGACAGCACTGTGCCATCCTGGGGCCTTCCTAAGGTGCCCTTCCAGCTCAGACCTGCCACGGATGCCTTTCAGTCACAGAGTTTGCTAGCCATCGAGCAGGTAAATAGATCAATGAGGGCTGTTCATCCAGTTGCGCTCCCTGGGCCTCTGTCTGCTGCCTCCAGTCCTTGCTGCAGCTGTCAGATCAATGGAGTGTGGTGTCATAACAACAGCTCCTTTGTAGGGACTTTGCTGGGTCCCTTTTCAAACTGTGGAGGTCAGGGGCAGCCATGCTCGATACCCTGAAGGCTCTAGAGAGGTCCATGTTGCCTTCTGATGCATCAGCAGGGATCTCTGGAACAGCCCACATGCTGCAGTCCCAGGAGCCTGTGGTGCTATGTGTCCCCAATCCATGGCAAGTAGGGTTGTTCCCATCTCTTGCACATGGCTCTGGGCTTCAGCTTCTGCTGCAGCTGAAAGCGAGGCATGGTGTGACTGAGAAAAGCCTTGCCTTCCTGCAACAGTAGCCTCATGTGAAGGCACTGGGTTCAAAAGGAGGGACTGGACAAATGCACAGTGCAGAAAATGCTAGAGTAAAGCTTGGGGTTGCAGGGGCTGAGCCCCCTCCCCTGCTTGTTCATGTGTCTCCTCTCAAATGGCCACACATGGCTCCAGGGACTCCATGGCTGATTCTATTTCTGTGCTTCTTATCAAATTGTCATCAGAGAAAATCTGATTGGCTCTGCTCATTATTCAAGTGTCCTCTTTCTTCTCCAATCACCTGATGCTACAAAGGAGCAAGTTCAGCAGACAGGAGCATCCTTTTTGCAAAGAGCGAGGGGAACAGTACAGTCCCCAGAAGAAGACCCCGAGTGGGCAAGCACCCGAGTCGCCCTTCTACTTGGTACAACCCCTTTGTCTTATCTTTTCTCTCCATTGGGAAGTAATGGAGAAAACTCCCCTTTTTACCCAGGTCCTTAATCCTAACCAAATAATGCCAATGGAGGGCCAAGGACTCCTGAAGAGAACTCGAGAGCAACTCCAGATTGTCCTCACAACAACAGTGTTGTCTAGCTGGCTTTCATAGTCTGAAAAAAGGAAGCCTCATAAATAGCAAGGATTACTTTGATGGTTACGAATCCTCTAAGTAGCTAAATTCCCCAAATTCTCAGAGTGGTAATGCCTTGGGATTCTGAGATATAATTAAGAACAGATGAGCCTCTGAGAGGTCGATGGCAGGGATCTAGGGTGGCAGCAGCACATGGCAGCATCTTGATGTCATCCCCAGGCCTTCATCTCCCCCATGCGGTACTGGAGCCAGAACTTACTAGAGTCCCTGGACCCCAGGGTCCTGGCTGCCATCCTCCCAGAACTTGTGACTCAACCTGGGAACACATGGATGGGCTGGCAAGAGGCAATGCTGGACGGCGCAGGGCTGGACTCCACAGCCACAGTGAGCAGCTTTGGCTACTCCAGGATCAGAGACGGCCCTGTCTGACCCACTTCCTCTTGGCCACATTTGCCTTCTGTTCACACATCAGATACCTTGCTGGGAGAGGGCTCTGCCACACTGGGTCATCTCCCACACTCGAGCTTTTACCCATTTCCCAACACTTTTCATTGACTCTACTACTGAAAGGCGTAGAAATACCAATAAGGCAATACTACTTTTTATTTGATCTGTGTACTGCTGTGACCTGAATCTATATTATCTGTCATGCCAGGAATGTTTTGACCTTCTAAAAGGAAATGAATATTCTCCCAACCAGAGCCAGGCAAGCAGCTTAGACCCATCTGCAATCAAAAGTCGCAGGTCTGGGGACTTTCAGCACACTAAATCTCCATCAAAACATGACTGGAGTTGTGAAGTTCATGATTTGGAGTGACACAGGAAGAGAAAGAGCCCCACAGCTAACATGAGAGGCGGTAGAATGAGGGGACCAGAGCCAGAATGCCTCAGTGCTGCTACCCGTTAGCTGTGTGACCTCAGACAAGATGTTTAATCCCTCTGAACCACCATCCTCTCACCTGAAAGCTGGAGGCTGTCATGGAATCTGCCTCCTGGGCTTGCTCTGTGAGCTGTGTTAGTACATGTGAGGGGCAAAAGGGCCTTGAAGGCAGTGAGCGCTCAAGGTGATGGTTGTTTCCCACGTATCACACTCTATTCCCTTATTATATTCTTCCAAGAAGCTGGGAAAGCAGATTTTTTTTAAAAATTCTCATTATAGAGAAGAAGGAACAGAATCTCTGATATTCAACAGAGTGCCCCGGCCCACGTGGCTTATAGGTGGCAGGGACAGACCCTAAGGCTGAGATCTCTGACCCTGAAGCCTCTTTTCCTTCTCCCTCCTCCTTCTCCGTGGCCATTCCCCTCGGGGTCGACCTGGCTTCCCAAAGGCACAGCATGTCCCGCTGGCCCCCGCTGGCTCTTGGTTCCCATGGGAATTCCAGTGGCCCTGAAGTCTCAGCACCACTTGCCAACAGGGACAGCGTGAATAGGGCACTGAAAACCTCTCAACATTTGTGTTTGTCCATTTCTGTGCACCGGCACAGAGTGGAGACAGAAAACAGGAGGCCTGGGGCTGGGGCTGCCCCACACGGGCAGCAGTGGACCTGCGGGACACAGCTGCACCCACGCTGAGGTCTGGGGCTTTTCCTGATGTCTAAATAATTCATACCATATCGGCATACACAGGACTATACTGATGAGGCCTGGTACATTAAGACAAAAACAAGTCCATTCCCAAATCATGTCTGAACTCAGACCATGACAAGAACTTTATTCTAAATATAAAACCACTACCCAGCCCAGCTGATGGACCGATACCAGGTTCTTTACCAATCACAGCTCTAATCTTGATTTAGTCTTCCCACCTTCTGGATTACATGCGCTTCCTGGCAGCATCAAGCCAGGCGAAGCTCAGCTTCCTTGAGCCTTCCCCAAATCATCTAACACAAACTCCATTTTGTAGTAAGTTTATTCCAGCACCTTCTCACTAAGACACCCCACACTTGCCTGTGATGTGCACCCCTTGGTCAGTCAACGAGCCCAGCTTTGCTCTATGACAGGGGCCTCGTGGTGGTCTTTGGCTCGGGGAGAGGGGCGAGGCGTTGGTGCTGCACCTGGAATTAACATCATAGTGACTGAGTCGTGCTTGGAAATCAGCTCGGAGCATAGTCAGTCCCCAGCATACTTGGGAAATAACCATTATACTTCCTGGGCTGGGGAGTTAGCTCAGTGGCCTAAGTGCCTGCCTGGCAAGCGTAAGGTTCTGCTTTTGATCCTTGGTACCAAAAAAGAAAAACAAATTTAAGTGTGTTTCCCCTTTGGACAGAACTGGGGACCCCGCAGGGACTCTCATCTCAAACAGCCACCCCCTCCCCCGCATCTTTTCTGACGTCCATGCAGATGCCCTCTTGTGTTGATCTCGGGTACTGTAGCATTCACTCTGCGTTTTGCCGATCATTACAACCCTCCATCCTTACAAACCTCTTTGGGGCTGTGGATCTAGCTCAGCAGCACAAGCGCCTGTCTGACAAGCACAGAATCCTGAGTTCGCTTCCTGAGACACAAACTGCACAAACCTCTTTTGCCCAGAACATTTGGGCCCTCCATAAAAGACATTCTCTTAAGGTGTTGAGGAAGAAGGCCTAGGACCCGCAGAGATGGCGCTGCTGCGCCTGGCCAGGGGAGCCGCACTGGGAAATTCCCTCGCTCTCTTGCCAAGGCTGTGCAGACCACAAGAGTGAGGCCAGATCCTCTAATGTGACTGTGTCCGCAGTTGCATGGGCGAGGGGCAGCCCAGGGACAGCAGAGTTCTTCCATGCCCAGGGCTGCTAATTTCACATAATGCATTAAAAATACACCACCACATCTGTTCACTTTAACATGTACATTGGGGGATTTACAGGGCTTCTAGTGCCGGGTGTGAGGAGAGACAAATGCTTGTGCTGCCTGCGAGCCACTGCTGCAGTCAAGCTGGAGGTGTGGTTTCCACACACATTGAACTCTCTGGGTGCCAGCCAGGCCCTCGTGTGGAAGCACCAAGAGATACATCCAGATGTCGCTCTGGAAATACCTAACTGCATAGCCAGTCGAGCACAGAGTATATGTCTAGATGCCTAGGAAGTCCTCTGGACTCACTCGGGGATTTGCAGAGTCCCTGACAGCAGGGAGACTCTACATAACCCTGGGACTGCTAGGCACAGGCAGGATCAACCTGCTTCTTCTGACTCAATCATTCCAGGAGGTGTGAACTGGGAACCTACCCTGGTATCTAAGTTCTTCCTCTGCAGAGTAAGGAGTTTAAAACATTTCCCTCATTGCCTTTCTTTTGTGTCAAAGGAGGTACCAGGGATTGAACGCAGGACCTTGCACTTGCCAGGCAAGCATTTATGCTACTGAGCTATCTCCTCAGCACTAATTTTTTTTTTTTTTCTGTAATAGAGATCAAACTTGGGACCTTGCACTCGCCAGGCAGGCGCTTATGCCGCTGAGCTATATCCACGGCCCTCCTCACTGCCTTTCTAATGAAGACAATTGCTTCCACCAGCATCAAGCACAGCATTGGTTTTTAACAAAAGTTTGCTATTGTTATTTTATTCCATGCAAAATGTTAAGTTATAGGGCCCTGGGATGAATAGGCCCTTGTCCACCAGCTGGGGAGACAAACAGTAGTTATGTTGTGATATGCCTTGACTTACAAGCTATATGAGCTATATGACTTACGAGCTTATGAGCTATATGAGTTGTAGGAAACAAGTATAAGCTGTTATGGGAACACAGAGGCAGGCCAGGGGGTCAAAAGTGGCTTCCTAAAGGAAAGAATACCTCATCTGAGTCCTTT
Organism: Octodon degus; assembly: GCF_000260255.1. Taxonomy (NCBI): domain Eukaryota; kingdom Metazoa; phylum Chordata; class Mammalia; order Rodentia; family Octodontidae; genus Octodon; species Octodon degus. The sequence goes on along the minus strand of NW_004524706.1, from coordinate 1,394,385 downwards.
AGGACAGGTGAAAGTTTTCCAGATGTAGATGATAGAAATGATCCTGGCTTGGAGCAGCATGTGCAAAGGCCCTGGGGCTCTAGCCAAGAAAAGATAGTGTTTCTAGGGGAAATAACTATCCAATAGGATCTTGGACTGGGTGTATAAAATGCCTACTACTGGATCACAAATTACCCCAAAGCATACTGGTTTGAAGTAATACTATCTCATATTTCCTCTGTGTAAGGCATTTGGGTATGTCTTAGCTTGGTTCTCTGGCTTTGGATTTCCCTTACTCAAAGCATCCAACAGAGCTGCAAGGATCCAAGAATTCACCTGGGGAAAAGGATTATTGGGTATTTGTGGGTTCAAGTTACTCCATACTGTGACAAGAGATTGCAAGAAACTGACAAGAAACAAGAACCTACATCTCAACTTCTTTCCATAGGCAGTTTAGACACAGCAATTGCCTCATTTGTTTAAGTCGAGAGAGTAAGACAGAGGAGCCAGTCCTTTATGGCCTGAAGTGAGTCACTAGGTCCAATCCACACAAGGGGATGGGACTGCACAAAGTCAGGAACATGGGAGGCAGCAGCCATGTCAAGTCCAGCACAACCTCCTGCCCACTCCTGGGGATTCCCATCTCTTCCACCTGCAGAATACAGCCACTCCCTCCCCAACCCTACAAATGTCTGCTTCTATGACAGCATAAAGTTCAGACTTATCATCCATAGCAGGGCCTGGCGTGGATGTGGCTCTTGTCTGTAGCTCCTTAAATACGCGCTGTAGAAAATTGCTTGGTCTGAATGTGGCAGTGTGTGAAACCAAAGAGAAGTGACCTTCCCCCATGTGTCTGATGTACAGTGATGGGATAGATTAGGGCCATGGCTCTAGACATCTTACTATAAAGGAAGTGTGAAATGCAAAGAAGTACTGGTCCATAAAAGTTTTGAAATCGATCCAGAAAAATACCAGAAGTATCTTGATTACCTTTCAAAGATTGGGACAGGTTTTCCATGACTGAACTCCACTTTCTAAGCTCTTAGTAATTCTGAGTCAATCTTCCTCCTTCATGGAAGAAAGCTTGTGTCTTTGCTTGGTGCTAGGGACTGCATGCAATGTCCCTGGAATATTGAGTGCTCTATCCCAGTCCCAAGGAAGCATGTGCTTGAAGCTAACTTGGCTCTTCAGCGTGTTTCCTGATGATTGGAATTTTGGGAGTCTTATGGCCTTTCTCATATTGTGCTGTCTTGGTCCCTTTCAGCCCAGTTGTCAGTCCAATATTAGTTTTCTCAAACTGTGGGGTTTCTGTAAATCTCACTGAGATTCTTTCTAGGCACAGAAGCCACACCCATCATTTCCTTTGAACTGAATCCTTTTCCAACCTGAGTCTCCTGCTGAGGAGACCAAAGGACATCACTATGTCTCTTAGAGCCCCTAATGTTTGGTCTGGAAACTTTCAAGGCCCACTATAATCACTTAAAAGGGCTTTGTGTGACCCTTTGATGTTTCTGAGGTCTTCAGTAAAGGTTACCCAGTCACACTCTTAGCTTTATCTCCAGACTGCCTCTTTTTGCCAATGTTCAAAAGCCACTTCCTAACTTTAGCATCTTTCGCTATGTTGGAAGACTAAGAACCCTCAACATTAGCAAAAGCAAGTCCCAGGTCCTTTGTCTTGGACACTTTCCCCTCTCCTCATATATCATCTTCAGCACTTGCCTTGGGCATCACCATAATGAGGTGACAATGTACAAGATGCATGCTCCTGCCACGTAAACACAGACAAGTGTCACCAAGCTTTCTGCCACCCCCTAACATAGATCCCCTTCTACCAGCCTCCAGGGATGTGCTCACTTCCATCCACAAAGCACATCTTTCTGCAAACAGCCTCTGAGGCAATTGGAGATTTCTATGGCCATTTCCTCAGCATATTCACAGCCTCTGCCCCACTGCCTGGTTCCGAAGTCACCTTACTTTTTTTTTCTTTAAAAATATGTGCCGCAACACTATCTTTCTCTTGATATCCAAATCTATGTTCATTATCTATTCTAGTTTGTAACAAATTACCTCCAAGCCACAGAACCATGAAACAACATCTATTAGCATCTGTGTGTCGGGAGTCAGGTGCATTGTAGCTGGCCTGTCAGGAGTCAGGTGCTCCTAGCTGGTCTATCAGGAGGCTGTAGAACAGGTGTCCCCTGGGGCTGCAGAACCCCCAGGCTCACTCAGACAACAATCAGCCCTCTTCCAAGTTTCCTTGCAGTCATTAGCAGGCTTGGGTTCCTGGCAGACTGTTGGCTAGCAGCCACCCTCTGTCCCTGCCACATGAGCCTCTGTGGGGCCACTTTCAATCTGTCAATTTGCTTTAAGCAAGCAAGAAGGAAGACAAGGGAGAGCCACAGGTTTTTATAACCTAATACTAGGTGACATTTCATTGCTTTTGAGCCTTGTTCTAGTCATTAGGATCGAGTGTCTGGGTGCAACGCACACTCAATGGGGTCTGTGCAAGGTGTGTGTATCAGACATTGCACTGCTGGAGGGGAAGCTCTTAGAAATGTAGTGTACAAACTACAGCCAAGACAGGGTAGAAAAGAGGGCCAGGGATAGGGAGAGTTCTTGTCAGGCAGCCCCCCCACCAGAATGGCCTGCTACCTGCAGGCTCATGGTGTCACTGGTAACCAGAGATCAGGGCCAGCCCCAGAGGTCACAAGGCTGAGCTGTCTCTCCTGCTTGAAACTGCCTTTACATTTTCTTGCTTTCTAACCCATCTTTAAGAGACCAGGGTCAGTTTCCCCATTCCTAGGGTACTCCTCCCATGACACAGCAGCCCATGCCAGTCCTTGCCAGTCTCAAAGGTCTATGATGGGCTGCTTATTCTCAGCACACCTCTAGGGCATGTATTGCTTGCAGAAATGTGACACAAAAGGTCACCAGGAAGCTCAGAGAGGGTACCACACTGTCTTTGTGACCTCAGTCTGTTCTGATGTGGACTAGACCAATGGACGAGACTTCTTTATGCCCCAGTTGATGTGTCTAGTGGAAGCTGAAAGCAAACATGAGATCCCAGCGAGGTTGTGTAGTCCAGAGGCCAATTGATTGTTTTGCAACCAAGATTAACCTCCCTGTTGTGATTGGAGGGAAACTCAATCAATAAAATATACTCATTTCCTTCTCCAGTGCAGAAGCAATTGGCAGAGGCTGGAGAAAGCCTGCTGAGGACCAAGAGTGTCACCTTGATTACTGAGGGACCGGAGGGAAGGCAGACCTGAATATACACTGCAGGGAGAGAGGAAGGAAGGAGGGAGGTGGGGCTGAACAGGGCCAGCTCCTCCCAGGCTCACCAATAATCCAGACTGCCTCCTACTTCTTTGGAAGAGTGAGAAGCTCAAGGAAGGAGATGGATCCTTGTGTGGTTCTGGGACCTGGAGCATCAGACACACATGGAAATGATAGAAATCTCTCTCTCTCTCTCTCTCTCTCTCTCTCTCTCTCTCTCTCTCTCTCTCTCATTCAATATGGGGTCTCACTATGCAATTCAGACTCTTAGTGATCCTGCTGTTTTCAATCTCCCCAGAACTGGGATTACAGGGTGCACCACCATGCCCAGTCTTGGTGGCTGGCTCAGTGTACCCCAGGGGTGGGGCCAGCATGGCATGTGGTACATGGGATCGAACCCTGGTCCCTGCACTCTCCTAAGCAGGCATTTAGTCCACTGAGCTATCTTGTTGGCCCAGAAATGTATCTTACAGGTCCAACTCCCAGAAATATTGAGTTGGACTCAGGGAGGTGAGGCTAGAACCCTAACCCTCCCTCTCAGAGGCTTCACCCAGTGCTGCCTGAGAGCCTTTGCATTTGCTGCCCTACTGCTGGAAGAATTCTCTGCTTGGACCTTGATATCTCTGGCACTTTGTCCTTTAAGGCTAAACCAAAATGTGTCATCCCACAGAGAGCCTCTGACCACCCATTGCATGTACCTGCCGCCCCACCTGTCATTGTTTGCCTTATCACCCTGGTTTATTTCCTTCAGAGCACTTGACATTATCAACAACTATCCTGATGTGTTTATTTGTTGATTTATTTATTATCTGTCTCTTCCTCTGGCATGTGAGAGATCAGGGCCCTTGATGTATCCCTAACTCCAGAACAGTCACTGATATCTTGCAGGTGTAAGATTTAAATATTTGTTGAATGTGTCAATGCACACAGAGGATGGAAGGCTCAGAGTGGAGGGATTTGGTCATCAAGACAGTGATGGTTCTAGAGGCTTTGCCTCCGGACAATAGGGTGCCTGAGCCCTGCTGAGGGAGCCTTCCAAGCTGCCACCGCGCTGACCCCCATCTGAGATCCAGGCTTCCTCACCCCATCTCCCTCCACTGTCATCACATCACAGTCACTAGAAGCCAGCCGCTTCATACCCTCCTGCTGTCTTTTTCATAAAGGATCATTAATGGAGTTCATTTTCAGCAGGGGCACCATACACTGTCACAACTCTAACTTACCACATCATTAATCACACAGGAAACTAGAAAGAGGTGTCACATGGGCTGCGGCCTGGCTGTGGGCCCCTCAGAGAGGGTTGTGGGCATTGCACAGCTACTGCCCTCCAGGTGCCCACAGTTTGGGCTGAGAATAGCTCCATGGGCACTGCCACCTTCTAGAGCTGGTAACCAAGAACAGGAAACTATAAGGGTAGTGTAGAGCCTGGAGGGAAAAGCAAGGCTGAGAATAAAGCTAGCATCCATCATGTGGTGTCGTGTTAGCTATCTAATGCTGTGTAACAAATGACAAGCTTAGTGGCTCAAGACATGCCTTCACATAGCTGAAGCATTTCCGAATCTGTACCTACATTTGTACAGCTTCTGTGGGTCAGGAGCAGCTCAGCTGGGTCCATTTCTTGAGGTCTCACAAGGCTACAATCAAGGTCATCAGCCAGGGCTGGCTTCTCTTTGGGTGGCTTGACCAGAGGAAGATGGCTGCGGTACCTGAGTGGTTGCCGTAGCCTGCAGTACACTGGAGTGACAGGACCGAGAGTTTTCATTTACACTGGCTGTGGGTCTGAGCCTCCCCTCAGCCGCTGAAGTGTCCCCAAAGCTCCCGGCCACATGGGCTTTCTGAAGTGGGCTCCTTGCTTAAATGAGCAGCTGTGGGAAAATGTCCAGGGCAGATTGGCTAGCAAGATGATGGAGTATTATATATCATTAAGTAATAATGAAAATGACAATCCATCTCCTTTGCCATACTCTTGACTGGAAGCAAGTTATAGGTCCTGTCCACAGCTAATGGGAGGGGATTATGCCAGGGTGTTTACATCAGGAGGAGTGGGATCATGGGGCAGCCACCCTAGAGGGCGCCCTCTGTCATCCTCTGTACAACATGTTGGGTGTTCAGGGCTATGCCACATACTTTTTGGCATGTGTCATATTGTTTAATCACTAAAACAATGTGTGAGCCAGGCCTTGTCCCTATTTCCCAGATAAGACATGTGAGGAAGCTCACAGGGATGAGGCCTGGCCAAAGGCCCTGCCATGTCACAGCATCAAGGGAAGTGGACAAGCGTAGAGGCTGAAGGGTCAGCATCCTTGTGGGGAAGAAGCAGAGGCCTGAGAGAGGCAAGGGAAAGAAGAAAGAAAAGGAGGAGTGTGAGGCCAAGAGGGAAGGATGAGGGTGGATGGCATTTTAAGAAAACTGGGAGCACTTACATCTGACAATCTCTGTTTGCTCAGTGAAGCAGAAAATGAAGGTGTCCCCTGAGGAGGTGGAGGATGAGATGAGAGAAACGGAGCCAAGTTGGAATAGTGGCTGTGGGCAATGGGGATGGGGATTTTGCCAGCAGAACGACAGGTTTAGGGTTAGAGCAAAGCCCTTTCCTCTGTGAAGACTTTGGTACTGGGCTGAGAGGGTAGACCCCAAACCCTCCACAGTATTTTTCTGGGTTCACTTTTAGCACTAAGCCTGATGGTGCTGTGATTGATGCCAAGACCATCTTGGTCATCGGAAGGAAACATCTCCAGGGGCAGGACCCTACCAGCAGTCCCTGTCCAGCCCCTGCATACCCAGCATGGGGTCAGTGTGTGGGAATCCTCTATGCAGATGTTGCCTGACTCCCCTGAGTTTCTTAATCACTGTACCATATGCCCTCTCATCCCTAAAAGCTCATGCAGTTCTAAAGTATTTTTCAAACTATATTTTTACTTTTAAAAAGTAGAAAACCCAATGGCGAGTGGAAAGGAAGATCAGAGATAGAGTTGGGGAAGTCTGTTTACCCATAACTGGGGACAAAAAAAAAAAAATCAGTTTGGGATTTTGGCTGTCTTTTTGATGCCAGGAAGTAAAAAGAACCATTTCACAATATCTCCTTTCAGTCCATCTTGATTGTTATGAAATACTGCCCTGAAAAATCAAGATACAGTACAGACACAATATAACCCCATTCATCTCAAATTATTAAGTAGTAGAAAACTTGACACAAATCATGCTCTGTAGAAAATGAAACCTATGGGCTCATCTTCAGTGAAAAGCCCAGGAGAGTACGTGCCAGGGACTACTTACTAGCAGGGCCTACTACTCTCAGGCTGTGAGACAGTGCAGGCTGTGCCCTCCCCCAGCACGCCTGTGGGATGCCTGCGGTTCATCCTGATTGGACGACTGCTCTGCCAATCACCTTGGTCCGAAGGCTCCTGTCCTCTGACCGCCTTAATCACAAAGGGGAGTCACAGAAGGGAGTCAAGGTGCTGTGTGTGACTAAGAGGAAGAGGAACGGTGTCCGGTGGCCATAAATTCAGTGGTGTTACCTATTTGGAACAGAATGATGATGAGGTCCACTTGGGAGCCATAGTCAAAGGCCTTGTTTTACCAAATTACTGTAGTGTCGAGCTTCACCCTGATTGAGGGATGCCCTTGGCATTTCATCTTGCCTTACAGGAAGTTCAGAATGTGGAATAAAACCCTTGGTCCCCGTAGGTCCAGCACAACTCTGCTGCCTTGGTTCAGCCTATGGACTGAGTTCCCTATGGGTGTCTGGTCACGCTTTGCTTCCAGGACCTTGCCCAACCAGACCACCTCCATAACCATGTAGAATCAGAATGCCCTATGTCCATCACTCCCAGCTTCTTTATACTGGTCCGTCCCATGTGCACAAACCAGCCTATTTGGACACCGCCCCCACACTCCCA
>NW_004524706.1:1295393-1387024 GCF_000260255.1 Octodon degus | reverse complement strand
CCCGGGATCACCCCTCAGTCCCAAACCTCTCCACCCAGCAACCCACTACAACACAGCTAGGAAGGCTTCCCTAATGTCACTCATGAGACCAGAGCCAGGCAATACGGTTCAGCAGCCCTTTATTTCTCCAAACTGGACCCCTCAGCGTTGTCTGACCCGGGTTCTCCCTCTGCGCTGGCCTCTAGCCAATCTCCGGAGGTTCTTCCTGGCTCGGCATTGCTTCCGGTAGGCCTCCAGCTCCTCAAAGTACTTGGCTCTCAGATGAGCTGCTCTCTGCTCGTACGGCTGCTTTTCTGCCTCTGTAGTTGCAGACCACATCTTCCCCGTGGCCTTCGCCACCTGCACCACAGACCAGGTGGGGTTCTCTCTCTTCAGCCGGGCATAGTGGTCTTGGCAGAACAGCAGGAAGGATGACGGAGGACGTCTGGGAGCCTGGGGGTCCCGCTTTCTCCTCTTCCTCCTCTTTCCCACGTAATTCATCATTTCTTCCTGGTACCGGGCTTTGTCGAGCTTCGCCAGGGCTTCATACTTAGCCTTTTCGTGCTTTGAGATGGCTCTCCATTTTTCAGAACACTTTCTAGAGAATTCTTTAAAGCCAAGGTAGGTATTTGGCTGCTGCTCCTTGCATTTGTTTCTGTAATTCAACAAAAAGTGGATGTAAGAAGAGACGTTCGCCTTGGGCCTAGGCTGTACTTCTTTGCCCATGTTCATAAAATCATGTTGTCTTTTTTTCTGGTTACTGTAATTTGGACAGCAGAGACTTTTGTCTCTACGCTCCAGGAGCAATCTAGGTGCTCTGCTGGCAGTGAACGTTTCTGTCTGCCAGAGCCACAGGCCGAGGTCCTCCTTTTCAGTGGTGGAGGCTTTGTTGGGTCAGAGGAGGGAAATTGTGACATCCCCACAAGCTGGCCAATCCTGGCCAGCGCTTGTAATCATTTGCTTATGGGTGCCCTTATTGGATGGCTGCTCCAGGATCTGTCTGTACCTCTCAGGAGAGAGGATGATTTCTCCAAAGAAAGCTCTGTAGCAGCTGCTGCCATTGGGAGTTCTCCCTGGCTTCCTGGAGGCAATGGGTTTTGCTCAACTTTGGGGGCTTTAAATCCCTGGGGTGTAGTAACAAAGGTCTGCCTTCCTCACTGTGAGACTGTCAGGTTGCCCCCTCCTCCCTCCCAAAGACAGGCAGGAAATAAAAAATAGGAGGAGGTGGCTGGCTCAGAGCTGTCAGGATAAAATGTGAAGTCTTTCTGTTTGCCTTGAACAGTGGCAGCTCACGCCACACAAAGGGTTTAGTAGTAACTCTAAAAATAATCAGCTATGACAGCTGTGACTCGGTTGCTGTCAGGACAAAGTTGTCTAATTTAAAACCGGAGCACTTGGGCTATGAGTCTGAACCCTTCATTTCTCTGAAGAAATTTGAGGAGAGAGAGGGAGGAGAAACTTGAGGTGTTTTAATTATACTTGCATCCATATAATTGAGATCATTCTTAGCCTGTCGGGAGTCTCCCCCCTCCAGGGAAGGGTCCCTGTTTCTAGGGCTGGAGCACAAACCTCTGAAGAGCTACACACAAATGAGCTGGCATCTGGCTTTTTGTAAAAGTAGGTGTAAATATTTCACTAGTCTTCCATTTGGAGGCAAAAGAAAAACATTGCCTTTGGCTCCTGCAACAGTCTCACGTGGGATTAAATTTAATACAACTTCCTGGTTGATAATGGTGCCAAATGTATATAGGACGAGAACATTAAGTTTCCGTAACATAAAAAGTAACAAGCTGAAGGTCAACAGTTACTAACAGGTGGGAGTGTGGGCTTCGCGAGCTGCCGATCCGGTTCCAACCTGCGCTACACTCTGTCTGCGCACAGTTTCGGGGGGAGGGTCCATCTGTTGAGTGGGCTTGCCTAACCCGAGATCACATTGGAAAGTTTTGCCAAGTCCGTTCACAGGGCTCTAAGATTAACTTCAAATTTTGGCTCCTGTAGGGGATAGAAACCTAGTAGAGTTCCCAGGCCTGACTCATAGCTGCGCTACCTGAACCGTGTTCCTCCTGTGAGTCTGTGGTTTCTCCTAAGTGATCATTTCCAGGGAAACCTCGGCAAGGGATGCTCTCTGTAAGACAGACACCGTAGAAGTCTGGCTTAGTGGAGTTGGCAGTGCTCGTCAATGGAACAGATCACTCTGGGGACATGTAGCTTCCTAATTTCTTTTAACGTTTCTGAGAGGTCAGAGGTTAGCTCACTTGTTTGTTGAACTTGAGCAGGGCTTTAGAGATGCGGGGGACACAGCTCCTGAAGTTAAAAGATGGGACAGGACGAAGGACTTCTGGCTGAGGTCCACACATCTTAGATTCTGCTCACACATGTGTGTGCACATACATAGACACACACGTGTGCACGTACACACTCACAAACTTGTGTGTGCCTCTGCGTAACCCTCCGCCCCTCTCCTGAAGGTAGGAACCAGGAAGTTGAGCCATGCATCCATCTGGGGACAGGCAGATCCAGGAAAAAGGGCAGAGGTGAGTGCTGTGCCAGTGCAGGGGCTCCAGGGCAAGTACCGACTTGCAGACTTGATGCGGTGGGGAGGCTGCCGCCGTCGTCGTCGTCGTCGTTGTCGTCGTCGGGAGCCTGAGAAGGGCTGTCTGCCTGGCCGTCTAGGTGAGTGCTGCCCGCTGCTGCTGCTGCGCTCTCCCCTTCCACCCTTCTCTACCCAGATTTCTTCCTTGGTGACACACCAAAGTCCCTACTAACCCAGGGAGACCCCAACAAATCAGGGACGGAGGACAGTGAGGGTGAGGTATTTGTTCTCCTGGCTCCTCCCTGTGGGGTCACCTAGAACTGACTCTCCTCTCTGGTCTGCAGAAGTCTCTGTTCCTCTCAAACTGTCCTCTCGCAATGACTCTCAATCTTAAACTTCACTCTCCTCCTGCCCCCTCCATCCTAGGCCGGTCACAGCTCGACCTCTATTGGCTCTGAGTACTCTGCCACTTCCCTGTATTGTGACTGTCCTGTACCCTGCACTTCCTTTGAAGATCATCTCTTTATTAAAAGCTCCTCCTCAAATCATTTTAATTTGAGGCATCATCTGTTTCCTGCAGGGACACTGACCATACTACCATAGCTCTGGCCTTCCACCATGTAGGCATTAGTCCAAGGCAAAAGGGTACTGAGCCTCTGGAGACCCAAGCACTGCAGCCACATTGTCCAGAGCAGTCTGCAGGGGCAGTGACTGCCAGGGAGTGGGGCAGCCCGAGGCACCAAAGCTTGGAAAGAGATATCTAATATCCTGCATGGAGACATGAGTTCTAGGCAGAGATAGGGACACAGAGGACCAGGTAGGACACAAAGGACCAAAACATCTGTATTTTATGTTTTGTGGGCCACCATTTCTGTGGTAAATACTCAGCTGCGCTCTTGTAGCTCAGAAGCAGTCATAATGCACAAAGGAGCACACCATTTTATGTCAATAAAACTTTATTTACAAAACAAACTGTAGACTGGAGGTCATGAATTTGTTGATTCCTAGACTAGAGATAATATGATGATACATTTAAAAAATTATGGATTGCAAGCTACAATTAAAAAATACTTTATGTCATCTCACTCATTTACATACACATATGTAACATTTACCAAATGATATGTGCCAGCCTGTTATGAGCACACGGTGTATAGCAATTCATGTAATCCTCATGGCAACCCTACAGGGGGATTCTTTTACTCCCAGTGTAAAGATGAAAGTAGCTAAACTTAGAGAAGTCACAGAAGCAGCAAGTTTTAAGGCTCTATACTTACTACCCGAGTGATAAATTTATTTTCTATTATAAATTTAATCTCTACTTTGTTTTTTGTGGTACAATCCATCCCACAGGTTGATCTCACAGTGCACTACTGGGTCACAGTGTGTGGTCTGATGTGAAAAAAAAAAAAAAAAAAACTGCCTACACAAGTTCCCTTGGAGGCCACGAGCACCTGTTTCTTTGGTGGAAGTAATGTGTTTTTCTTCTGGCTTTTGGAGCCAGACAGAGACAAATTCAAAGTTTAACTTGGCCTTTTATTACTGGGTGAATTTGGACTAGTCTAGCTCTTTACAGCCATCATCAAGGTGAATGATCAAGCCATGATCATTAGCCAGGCTAAAATGATGGAAGGTAAAACAGGTGGCCCACCTGGCTGGACCTAGGGACGGCAGAAGGACAAAGATGTCCTTACAGCAGAGCAAGCTGGCAGGTACCCCCTCAGCTGTGCCATCTTCCTGGGTAGCAGGAACAATGAGCTACTCTACACCCCCTTTCTATGATGCCACAATCAGAGTGTCTCAGGCCACAGAGATAACTTAGTGGCATAAGTGCCTGCCTGGCAAGCGCAAGGTCCTGAGTTTGATCCTCAGTGCCAAAAATAAAAATAAAGACCATCTTAGCCTGGTAGTATCCTTGCCCCAAATTCATACTCATGTCAAATTTGTGAAAACATTAAGACAACCCAAATTCAAGGTCCAACAGCTGATCTCTTTATAAGTGACAAGATTTTGAGAAAATAAAACTGACCAAGAACCTTACACAAACTGGAGGAAACTAAGATGTGATGGCTGAACTCAAATGAGGGATGCTAAGTTGGATACTGGAACAAAAACAAAAAGTAGAAAACTGGGAATAGCCCAATAAAGCTCCTCACACCACTAGGAGTACTGTGCCAAAGTTGATTTCTTAGTTTTCATGCATGTTCCTTAGGAGAGACACCTTGGCAAAGCTGGGTGAGGGGTATCCACAAAATTTGTGCATAATCTTTCCAACTCAATTCTTATTTTAAATGACAAGGTTCTTTTTAAAATCTCTTAGATGACAACGTGCCCCAGCATCAAGATGCTCTGCTCTTGCTCTGTCACCTCCAGGAAACGTAGGGCTGGATTGTCCCAACTCCAGCAGCCTCAGCCCTTGGCATATCTCTGGCAAAGGATTGCTCTAATCACCTACACTGAAAAAATCCCAACGCTCAGGCCACAGAAGCATAATAGCCCCAATACTGTCACCGGCATGCAGTGAAAGCTTTGATGCTTCCTCCATCCTGCCTCCTCCTGCCTTTTTTGCTCTGTGGAGTGAGATTCATCAGTTGAATGATGCTTCTCAGTGCTATTCACATCTTAAGCTTCGAAACCCTCAGTGTTACCTCAGTGGGCACAAAGAACTTGGCAGATAAGATTGCCAGGAGGACCTTGTGATGGAGAGTTATCCTGGATTATCCAAGGGGATCCTGATGTAATCACTTGGTCCTTCGACTAGAAAGGGGAACAGTGTCAGAGTCACAGAAGATATGATGACAGAAGCAAAGGATCGGAGTCAGATATGAAGGGGCTCTGCCACTGCCTTTGAGATGTAGAAAGAGACCACAAGCCAAGAAATGAAGGCAGCTGGTGAAAGCTGGAAAAGGGCAAGCAGAAGGAGGCTCTGTCCCTGAAAGCCACCAGAGTGGGTACAGCCCTGCTGACACCTTGACCTTGACTCGGTGAAATCCATTTTGAACTTCTTACCTCTAGCAATGCAAGACAATAAATACATGTTAAGCTAGTAACTCTGCAGTAATTTGTTAAGCAGCCATAGGAAATGAACAAAGAATCTTTCTCATCCAGCTGGTAGTCTACTATTTTTCCTGCAGTCTCCTTAACCCCTGTTGGTGTTAATAAAGATGAAAACTTTACACCACCGTTTATTGGATTAGATGGGGAGCACAGAGCATGATCTACTCAATTTTACACAGTCCTCTTCACTCCCTTGCTGACTCATTAAGTCACTAATTCACTCATTCGCCTACCAGTTAATTCACGCATATTCTTTCAGCTCATTCATTCACACACATCTCAGTAAATAGCTGTGGAGTTGCTGGGGTTGTGTGACTGTCTCAGTTATTCTTCTCCCATTGCTGGGAAAAATACCTGACACCAAAATGAAGGAAGGAAAGGTTTATTTAGCTCACAGTTAGTGGAGGTTTCAGTCCTTACTCAGATGGCTCCAAGGCAGAGTGGCACATGGCACAGTACAGCCATTCATGGATTCAACAAAGAGCAAAGAATAAAGGGAGGGGCATCAGTTACGGTAGCTAGCTAGCTAGCTAGCCTCTTTCCCCTCCTTACATTATAAGGAGGGCATATGCAGCATCTACACCTACAATAATCAATCACAAACTCCAGAAGCTGCCCCATGACTGCATGAGGCTTTTGGGGCACAACTAGATACAAAACATAACAGTGGCCATTTATTTGATGGCCAGGGTTAAGCAGTGTTTGAGGGGTAGCTGTGTCTTAGGAACACATCTGAACTCCTCTGGAGCTCTGGCTATAAAAGGCCAGACTAGCAGACAGCAAAAGGTTGTAACTTTTCAGACCCAGGCTCTTTGGCATTAACCTTATGCTGAAAACTGCTACTCAGATGATAGCATGACAGTTCAACTAAAATGATGATAATATGTTATCAGTGGTGGCGAACCTACAGCACCCATGCCACAGCTGGCTATTTGTTCTTATCAAACGCTCTGAAAGGTTCACCATCACTGCTTCAAGTACATCATCTCTGGAAGCCTAAAAGCAGATTCCTTTCCAAGGTCCTGCAGAAGTGAGTGGCAGAACGAGGTTTCAAATCTGGGTCTCTGACTCTTCAGTCCATGTTTGATCTGTGTTTGTTGTCTGGGAACTCCCTTAGCTGGGGTCCAAGGGAAGAAGAAATCAGGATCAAGGCCAAGTTCTTCAGGAAATGGACAAGTGGAAGGGAAATAAATTTTCTACATCTCAGCGTTTAAAGGGATTCAAGTGAGTCTTTTCCTATTCAGGCTGGTTTTCATTCCAGAGGTATCTAGTCAGTTTATCTCCTGGTCATACAAAGTTCTGGAGCCAGCAGGTAGACTGACATGCAGGATACACAGACCATGGGTTGACTCAGGAGGTTAGAGGCTATCTATAGCACCCAAAGCAATGGTCTAGTGGACAAGTAGACAGGAAATGGAACAGATGATCAGACACAAGAATAGGGTCCTCATGGATAGATACTGGAAAATGTGGCTAACTCTACAAGATATAGAACAGGTCTAAAGTAAGACCAACTCTGAGGAGACAACCCCACTGTTTTATGTAGCAGCCCAACCAGTTGGAGAGTGGTCTAGTCAGTCTAATCTCCTTTCTCCTAACCAAAATAGATATCTTTTATCTTCCTAGTACCTGTCCCTTCTTTTCAGCACATTCTTTCTTTTGCAAAACTGTCCCCAAACAAATCATGATATCATCAATGGGGCCATTGCTTTGACCCTATGCATAGGCACATTCCTTAGTTGACCTTATCAGAGACTCCTCACCATGGGCTTCTTAAAAATTAGAACCAAGGTCAAAGATCTTTATGTTCTCTCTGTTGATAAAAGTGAGGAGGTGAATCAGGGCTGCTGTGGGTGAACATAGTTCCAGCCCCAAAGAACCACCATTTGCAATAGAATGAGACCAGGAGACAGAGGTGGGAAAGAGAGGGACTTGAAGTACTTGAGTTCTTTGTCCAGGCATCCCTCAGGACAACCAGACAACCACAGCTTGACTCTCCTGTAATTTGGTGACAGTAGCCAATAATTTGTTCTATATTCTAAGCTCATTTGATTTGGATTTCTGCCACTTAAAAGTACAAGACTTTACCCCGAGTGTGATGGAGAAGACAGGAACTCTTCTCTCCCCAATTTTTGGGTCTTTCTTATCCTCTTCCTTTTTTTGGCCTGTTTTAGCATCATCATTCTGATGACTGAACCTCTGGCTTCCTATCTAGATAACATATGCACTACATAGGCCCTTGTAGTGCTACTGTGTATTCGGGGCACTTGCTCTGCACCAGGCACCTTGAAACAGAAAAGCTGAAGTCAAAAGTAAATCCATCTTACTCATTTGAAGGCACGCAGATAAGTTTGGAATCTTGCCAAGCAGATTCCTTCCAGGGCTTGGGCATTGAGTCTCCTTCCCAAACTACTTCTACTGTAAATGTTAGTTTCTTTTCCTAAGAGACTGTCTTGCTGCCTAGAAACATGACATGACCAAGAGATTCAGCCACTGTGTCTTGACACCTGAATGGAAGCTCTCTGAGCCCCGCTGCACCACCCATCAGCTTCATGACAGCACCACTTGGCTGTGGCTATAGAGTGTCACACCAGCTCAACAAGGCCTCCTGGTCAGTGAATGGTGGGGACAGGATCAGAGCCTCACTTTGTACATGAGTCCAGACAACCATACTGAACATTATGTGCATGAGGCGCTTAGCCCACTAATCAGCAGTAAGTGGGGAATCTCTGTCAGTCTGAAGGGTTTTGGGGCTGCCTTCTGGAGAAGATCAGGGCCTAGATGGTGCTCAGACCCAGGATGGCAGTCAAGTGGCAGGCAAACACCAATGCAGGCGGCACCTCGATAAGCCATCTGCAAACACTTCTTCCGCAAGAGAAGTGTCATCCTGCTGTAATCTCTGGAGATCTCTGCAAGGCAAGCACCACCACCCTCCCAGGGAGGGCAGGTTCCACCACTAAGTCGTGCCTGCCAATGACAGGAGGACAGTAGGCAAGGCTGGGGATACAGGAGCTGGTAGAGGCAGTGGTCTATGTATTGGCTACTCTGAGTGTCTACCCTGGCCCTGTACTGTCACCAGAATTAATGCAGATTTTCTGGATGCTCTTGGAAAATCTTCATTGGCTGCTCTGGGGGCTGCTTTGTCCCTGTGTCGTCTGAGGTAGGATATAAGGCATTGACACAATCCTCTTCTCACAGTTAAACAATGGAGGAGGATAGTTCAGATCTGTGAGGCACCTACACATGTCTGGTACCATCCTTGACATATCCAGGGCACAGCTGTTTAGAGGAATCCTTTGCACGGATGGGGCAACTATGGCCCAGAGAAGTTATATCACCTGTCTACATTCCTATGTCTAGTAAAGAATGGACCCTGCATTCAAATGCAGAACTGTCTAATTCTGAGACATAGCCCTTAACTCTTAAGCTTTTCAACCTTGTCACCTTCACATAGGGAAATAAGACAGGTGATGAACCAGCCAGGTGGCATCTCCACCTGGACAGAGACCTGAGCCTTGGAAGGTGGGAAGACCAGGCAGGGTATAAGATTACTGTGGTCACCAGGCTCCAGTGGCCTGCAGTCTGCACTGGCCACCCCTCACTGGGGATACTTGAACATCCTGGGGCCTAGAGATTACTCCTCTCTGCACAGAAAGTTGGGCTGGGGACAGGGCACAGCTGACTCAAGGCCCCACAGCTGGTTAGACTTTGAGAGTCTGTCCCTGTCTGACTGAAGCAGAGTGGATGTAGAGGATACAGGTGCAGGACCTCATGGCAATGTGATGGGCCTAGATAAAGAGGCAGCAACAGGAATGAGGGAGTGATGCTGAGGCACCTCTTCCCCCAAATCCTCCTGAGAAAGCCAGGTGCAAGGCCTGATTTTCAGACTGGGTGTTCAGCCCCTTTCTCTGCCAAATGACCTAAAACCAGGACCTCAGGGAGCTGGATTCCTGATAGAACTCTCTTATTGGCCCAGCGTGGGTCACATGACTGCCCTGATACAATGAGCTGTGGTCCAAGGGTCATGTGATACATTTCATTGCCCCTTTTGGGGAAAAGCGGGTGGAGGGAGGAAAACTAGTCTTCAGAGAGGTCTAATGCTCAGATAAGATAGAAATGCCTGATTTGGAGATACCAAATGAGAGAGTTAGGCAGGGTCCAGCCTCGTCCTGTCACTTCAGCATCACCTGTGCATCCGGTCGCACCGGCAGGGGCCTCTAGCATCAGCCCCACCATCCGAGCGTAGAAAGTAAACAAGCAGCCCTCAGGATCTTCTCATCGTGTCAGCTCAGCATAGTAGACCCAGGACGGCAGTGACAAAGCTGTCCTCCCTCACGCAGTCACAGTCAAGGGTCCTGTTCCTCAGCGCTTTGAGGTCCAGACAGAGCCACGCTTCTGGAGGAAAAAGTTACCTGATGTGGTTTGTGTGGGTTCCCCGGAGCTCTCAATTAGCTGAGCAGGAAAAGCGCTCTGATAATTTGTGGAGTTTATTGGATTGCTTCTGGGAAAAAGGAACATTTGCCCACATTGATTACCAGAGCCCACTGTTGCTGCACTTGGGGGAGGTCTTTGGAGTCCCCAGGAAGAATCCAGCAGCTGCTAAGTGAATAGGAAGCATGGCGCCAGGCTCAGGGACTGAGTCCGTGGGGAAGCGGCTCTTCCGGACAAGCGTGGGCGGTGCCCGGGGAAAGAAGGCGCAGGCAGAGTGGCCTCTCTGACTCCCCCTACTGTCACTGGTTCCTTCGCTCCCTGTCTCCCTCTGCTCCGCTGCTTTCCCCAGCTGGCTCTCACGCACGCATCACCCGGTCAATCATTTCTTCTCCCGTTTTATTGAGTCCTTGCCTTGTGTCAAACACTCTACAAGCTACCAAGGAGGAAATGAGGAACAAGAAAGATGGCAACAAAACAAAAGACAGATCCTAAGAAGTAGAAGGGGAACAAGAGAAGGAGAGAGAAAGGGATGAAAAGGAAATAAGATGTGATATGTGCGTGTCCTGGCTCCACACAAGGAATGGAGACTTATGCGCTGCAAACATGGGCTAATAACGATAAGTAAAATTTAAAACTACAGCTGCTGTGTGCAGGGCCTTTGAGCTCTGAGTAAGGCCTGGTGAGACCAACACAGAGGGAGACCATGTGCAAGGAGCTCAGGGGTGCACTGGAGAAGCAAACCAGAAATGCAGGGAAGTGCAGATTCCCTGCAGGCAGTGGTTCCTGCACAGGGAGGAAGAGAGGAGATAGTCGGGGAAAGGGTTTAAGTAGATGCAGGTGGACAGAGGGAATTGGGCCGTTGGGCGAGGAGGGGGATTCCTGATGATGAGACACATTGCAAATATACAATGATTGTTGGGATTTAGATATTAGCTAGACATTAGGCCTGTAACACACTGAAGTCATTCTCAAATCTCAGATCTGAAGATTATCTGATTATCACTCTCAAGATTGCAGAAGAGAGGTAAAGAGAAAAGAAGCCCATCCCTGGAAGCTAGAACTGCCCTTTGTTCATTTGTTATCTGTGCATTCATTCATTCATTCACTCATTCACTTATTCATTAATTCATTCACCAAGAGTGTGTAATGAAATCATTTATTCATTCATAAAGAATGTGTAATGAAATCATTCATTCATTCATTCATTCATTCACAAACAATGTGCAATGAAAGGTCTCTTGAGGCATCCCCACCACGGTGGCCCCTGGAATGAACCAGTGCTCCCAGGGTCGCGGGACATCCACTGCAGGTGCTGTGCACTTCTGCTCCCTCCAGCTGAGCCTCACACTTTCTGAGAACCCGTTGGGTTTGTTGCCAGCTCTCTCCCTGCCACTCGTACTTGTTATTGTAATTATGTGATTTAAATTAAACATCACATAAACTGATGAAATATGAGTGTGAAAGGAAATACAGTTGCAGCTATGGAAACTCAATTGAGTGCTTTGGAATGACTCCATGAAGGAGAATCTCTGAAAAGAATTGCTTTCTAACTATTAGGTGTCCCTGAAAGAGCCACCTGCTCCCCCCAGGATAAGTTCCATGGGGACACTGAGGAGTGAGCACACACCCCTAATACCTGGCACACAGTAGGCACTCGATAAATATTTGCTCCCCACGTGGCCTCTAGCAAAATTAGAAATGGTGAATGGCATCCTGGTTGTCATTTGTAGAAGACAGACAGTGTGAATAGCAAGACCATGGTCAAAGGGAAAACCTTGGTCCCGCGTTCAACTGTCTGGAAATTAGATGGGGGCTGAAATATTTTATGTTATAATGAGATGCTTAAGCTTGTATGTGTCCTTTTATGATTCCCTTCTGAGAAATTAACTTGTAATTTAGCCACTACATCGTCTGTGAGGCTTCTATGAAGGGAAGTCAGCAACTATTTTCTGTAAAGGGCCTGAAAATATGTTTGGCTTCATGAGCTGTCATCTTTGGCACAACTATTCAACTCTGCCATGCAATGTGCAAACAGCCACAGATGCCACATAATGCATGCGTGGCTGTGGTTTTAACCCTGTGAAACCTGACCCACAGTATAAGCAGCAGGCTACGGGTGGCCAGCCCTTGTTCTGTGTCCCGACGTGTCCCGAGTGCCAGACACAGTGCAGTGTTGCTGGAGATACTGAGATTTTTTTAAAAAGTGGCTATCGCAGCTTGTGGACAACTTGCCTCTTACTGCCAGAAGATTTCAGTGTCAAATGTCCAGGATAATGACAGAAATGTGATCGTGCTGCTGAGGGATAGTACGATGGGAAGGTGGAGGGGAGAGAACAGTTGGCTAGATTTATAGGTGCAGTGATATTTTGCCAGGTGGGGCACCATGAAAGGCCATTCCAGGTGAGGGAAGAGAATGTGCGAAGGCATGGGGCATGATGTACTCGCTGTGTCCCGGGATGTATGAATCTTGTATGTGGCTGGAGCTCAAAGTGAGTGTCATTGGGGCAGGAGGATGTTTGAAAGTTTTGACTTTATTCTGGAGCCCATGGGTTTGCCCTTCACAGATGGATTACCTGCAAGACAGAGATTTGGTCCAGATGTCCCAGTATGAGAAAGATAGTTAGGAGATAGAGGGCAGGTCAGAAGGCTGTCTCCTCAGGCCAGATGAGAAGTGATGAGGTCATAAGTTGGTTACAGCTGGATGAGGGGAGTGAAGAGAGGGCAATGTCCGGATGGGGGATGGGAGCAGGATGACTGGTAATGGGGAGTTTTGGCTTGTTCAGTGCACAGTGACCAACCTGAAGGACAGATCAGGTAACCAGACGTGAAAGCAGTACAGAGTGGCTCAGGCCTTCAGAGATGTTGGCACCAAAGTGTGGGTAGGTGCTGCCTTGAAAAAGCCCCAGAGAACCAAGGGGTCTCTTTGTAAAGACAGCTCCAGAGCGGAGAGACTCTAGCGGTCCATTTCTCAAAGGGCAGTATGTTCACTGCTAGCATTCACCTAGTTTTCGGAAAATGTGTAGCATCAGGGGATTGTCTTGCAAAAGCGTCATGGATTTGGCTTATGGAAACTGTCTCAGTTACTCTTCTCTTATTGCTGGGACAAAATACCCAACCCCCAAAAGTAAGGAAGGAAAGGTTTATTTAGCTCATAGTTTGCAGAGGTTTCAGTCCATAGTTGGCTGGCTCCAAGGCAGAGAGACACATGGTAGAGGGCAGCAGTTCACGGCAGAGGAAAACATCAAAACAGCAAGAGCCAACAGTGGCAGAGAAGCACAGGTAGAGACTGAGAGCAAGCCTCTCTCCCTTCCTTATACTGCATCCAGGCTATCTGCCCCAGGGTGGGTATAACACTCACAGCCACAATCTCAGCATTGGATCGGAGATTCATCACGACCTCTAGAAGTCCACCCCATGACTACCTGAGGCTTTGGAGGACAACTAGATACAAACCATAGCAGAAACATGATTATGAAAAGCACCTGTGATGTTACTAAGTGGCAAGGCTGAGCCAATAAGTCCCTAGCTTCAGGGACAAGAGGGAGATCAGGTGGCAGTAGGACAGGAGTCAGCCCCTACTAAGTGCCTTGGTGTCCTTTCCTCAGCACTGACCATGACAATTTCAGGCTTTTCCTGGCAATGTCATGGTATCCTCTCATCCCCTGTAGCAGGTGGGCATGTAAGAGGGTTTGAGAGTGTGGACAGGGCTGTAAGAGCCTCCCATATTCCCCATTATTCCAGGCCAGCCATGAGAGTAGACAGAAAGCTTATGCCCCGTCCTAAGATGAAGAAAATCTTCAACCCTCCCTCAGAACTGGGCAATGCCAAGAATAGGAGATGTTGCTTCCCCGAGGTATTCTGGGTGTTCAGAAGCCAGATTCTAATTACCAAGAAGGAGGACAGCAGCACAGGGGCTGGAAGGGGCATCCTCTGGCTCCTAGAGATCACAGGGTTTGCAGCGGCTCCCCAGATCCTGGAGGCATGGAGGAAGTGGCCCTACTGCAAGCCCTATAAGAGCCTCCAGAAACTACACGCCTGTGAGTGAATCAGTGAAGGTTCCCTTATGGCTGTCAGTGTTCAGGTATGCTAGGATTTCACCCACAATCTCCTTCTTCTTAGTTTACAATTAGGCAGCTATGTCTTGGGAGACATTGTTATCTAGTGCAGGTGGGGTGTCTCCCAGCACCCCAACATCCTGACTGCACCAGAAGCTTCTAAGAAGAAATGCCTTCCACAAAGCCTACTCTGAGCTCTCCTATTACCAAACTAAAGGCTTAGAGCTCTCTGTGAAAGGACTCAAAGCCACTTTTCCCATAATCAACTACGTCCATTAAAGGCAGTGATTTTTTTTAATTCTTCCCCAAGCCAGATTCCATTAATGAAGCCCCATTTAACAGAAGTCAATTTACCAAAAAGAAAAAAAAAATGAGAGTAATTGCTTAAATACATTTTATGTTATACTGCAATAGCAATTTACTGGGCCAACTTGGAATTCCCCAGGCCCCCTACAGTGAAGTTAATGTGGACAGAAAGGTTTGAAGGGGAGACTCAGTCTTTCTGTTTCTCTCCTTTAATTATGATTCTAAGAGGAGCAAAATTAAAGAAGATCCTGGAGGGAGGAGAGGAGTGGAGGTGACAGAAACACATTGCAATTCAGCCTAGGCTGTTCTACTGCCTTCCTGAGTGCTTGTGTGTATGTAGCAGTTGCCATGCTGTGACTGGGGACACAGGCTCTGAGTGAGATGGCTTGAGTTTGAATCCTGCCTTTGCTAATTGATAGCTGTGTAACTCTGAACAAGTTACCTTACCTTTTCGAGCAGCCAGGTGATGCAATGAAAAAGGCAATCTAGGGTAGCAAGTCCAAAGGGAGAGAAATAGCTCTTCCAGTTCGCAAGAAAGTGTGTGTGTATGTGTGTGTGTGTGTGTGTGTGTGTATGCACGTGTGCACGTACGCACATGTGTATGCACACACTCAGGATGGAAAGGCAGCCAGGAGTCAGACCAAGAAGACTCCAAGAGGTGAGCTTTTGATCAAGAGAAAGGGAGAGGATAGGCCAGCTGGTGATCTCAGAGAACATCCAGCATAGCAGGCAGAGAGAATGTCAAGCACAAAGGCCCTGAGGCAGCAGCGGGCAGCAGAATCCATTTAGCTGGACCATAAAGAATGAGAAGAGGAGGAGAAGAAGAATAAGAAGAGGGGGAGAAGAGAGGTGAAGGCAACTTGCTTTTCTTTTTAGTGCTGGGATTCAACCCAACACCTTCACACCGAGCTGCATCCTGAGCCTCTTGCTATTGTTTTTTAGATTTTCTTCTTTCTTTCTTTCTTTCTTTCTTTCTTTCTTTCTTTCTTTCTTTCTTTCTTCTTTCTTTCTTTCTTTCTTTGAGACAGTGTCTCACTAAGTTACTAAGTAGCTCAGACTGGCTTGCAATGCATGATCCTCCTGCCTCCACCTCCCAGAGTGCAGGGGTAATAGGTATGTGCCACCATGCCAGGTACAACTGGCTTGGTTAAGACCTTGTGAATTGCCAATAAGGTTTCTTTCTCAGATTATTAAAGCCATCAAAAGTTCATTTTGATTTGTTTTTAATTACTCCGTTAAAATTTAATTCACATAAAATAAAATTGCCCATTGTAAGCGTGCAGTTATTCGGAGCATTGACACGTGAGCACCTCCTATGTCGCTAAGATCCCACTGAAAGTATGGAACTGCCGCACCCCCCTTGTACTCTTTCCCAGCTGGGCTTGTGGCCACTAGTCTGCTTTCTCTCACTAAAGAACATTTCGCAGAACATACTCACAGTATTAACTGGCATCTCCCAGCATGTTTTGGAGATTCATCCGTAACATTGCCTAGACTAGTAGTCATTCCCCTTATTTCATATTCCTTGTTTGTTTGTGTACAGTACTGGGAATTGAACTTTTCACCAGATGGAGCCCAAGCCAGGTCCCTAAAGTGGAGAGAGGAAACCTATGCTCACTTCACCTGTGGGCCAAGACAGTCATAACAATAAAAGAATTTTCAAGAAGCCTCATCGAGAGGAATAGAGGTTTATTAGACAGAATTTACAGTATGCACTCAAAGAGAGATTGAAGACCCTCAAAAGAAGGGCTGCCTGTCATCCAGAGCTGGGAATGTTTATGTGATTTGAAGAGTAGAAATCTGTGGGATTTGTGAATCTTTAGAAAATTTAGGATGGGTTTATAGGAGAAAAGGGATGGCCCAACTATGGAAAAAAGATCATGGCTCATTTGACAGCTATTTGAAAGTTAGTGCATTGCATAGAGAACAACCCCAACCCAGTGCAACTTATTTTTTCAATTTAAACAAAAATATGTATTTGGTATAGGGCATCACTGTGAGGTTAGGACTCATAGTGATCCTCCTGTTTTCAGCCTCCCCAGCACTGGGATTACAGGCATGCACCACCTGGGGGCGAGGCTGGTGCAGCATGTGGCACTGGACATCAAACCCTAGTCCCTGCACTTGCCTAAGCAGGCACTTAGTCCACTGAGCTATCTCGCTGGCCCCAACTTACCATATTTTTAAAGATGGATGTTCTAAGATGCTTTGCTTAAGAACATTCTTTGAATGCTTTGAATCTGTTTCTCTATGTTAAGGTCAGATTTCTGCCCTTTAGCTTACCAACTAAGCTAATACATAAATTTGTAGTGTCTTAAGAGATTTGAGGTGTGATGGGCTTGGAAGAAAACAAACAAACCTAAGAGGCTCTAAACAAGCCTAGAAAGCACAGATATGGATGACCTTGAGGAGTTTTGTGTCCTGAAGTGTCAGTCTTCCAAAAGTATAATTTTAAAATTGTGACTTCCCTTGTCTCTTTCCTACCTGTCTTATTTTTTCTATCTTGACTCAAATCCAGGGTGCTTGTCCTGAATTATATCCCTAGCCCTTTACTTATTTTTATTTTGAGGAGGTTTTCCTCAGTCACTAAATTGTCCAGGCTGGGATTCAAACTTGTGATCCTTCTGCCTCAGCCTCACAGGATGCTAGGGTTACAGGCACGACCCACCATGCCCAGCTTGGTGGAGGGCTTTAAGAGAAGCAAGGAACCATCTCAATGGCAGAATCTGATGAGGATCATTCTGTATAAACCTCTCCTTCTTTGACGGCATCCCAGGAGACTCTCAGCTCAAATGGATGCCTGGAAAGGCAGGGGCACAGCAGAGTAAAAATATAGGGGTAGCTGGGACCAAGGTTAAGCCTTGGAAATGAACAAACAACTTCCAGGGTCCTTGGGCCTGAGAAGGGAGATGGGAGCTGTCCCCAGGGCTTCTCTTGCTGCACTACAGAGGTTGGAGCATTCCTTTCCAATCTCTGGGGTACAGCACTGGCCAGACTTCCAGTTCCAATCTGGATCATTCCCCTCCTCCTGCTCTTGAGGCTCCAGCATACTCCCCTCATTTCTTTTACAGTAAAGATCCTTTGGGTCTGAAGTATTCAGGTAAATTCTCCCTATTTCTACTTCCCTTATGTAAATAGCCTCTAAGCTTTGTCATTGAGATAGAATTGAATTTGGACTGGGGGGGGGGGAGTCTACAGTGCCATTTGTGACTCCTTAGAAAACTTAAATGACTCACTCTGTAATAAACTATTTTAAATGGGATCTAGTGAAATACAGTAATTGGTTTCTATAATAGTTCCTAGCCTAGCAATATGGGTTATATTCCTAGAGTTCACTGCATGTCAGCGTTTTCAAAAGAGTGACAATTCATTTTTGCGGGGTGTGAAGCTCCTTGGTTAAGACTTCTGTTTAATATGCATTTATGAAGTCCCACTATGCTGGATCTCTTCTACCTATCTCTCCAAGTGCTCTCCCTTGCCATCTTCCTACTTCATTCCTGGGGTGACTAACCTAAGGAGACACATCAGCATTCCCCCCTTTTCCTCTGCCTCCCAATTGGGCTAGATCAACAGGAGCATCAACAGGAAACTGGAGAGGGCGGGGAAAAGAGTGAGTTGTAGGCCTTCATACCTTGCTCTTTGCTGATAGCATCTCCACAAACTAGCTGTAACCCTGCTGAAGATCTGCTCTGTGTAGTGGCTTTTGCCATGAAGTCCTGTGTTAAGGACAATATTTTTTTCTCTGCTCAGGAGTGCAGGAGTGATAATGAGCTTCCTGTTACGATCTCCAAATCAGGGGTCTTGTCCAGGTTCTGGACATCCTTAACAAAAGATTGAGCAGGACACTCAAAAGGAGCGGCAAGGTCAAAGATTTACTGAAAAATGTACAGTCACTCCACAGGGTAGGAGCCTGCTTGGTGCTGAGGGTCTTAAGCTCTGGTGTTTGGAGTAGGATTGAAGGTTGGGGTGGGGTTTGGTCTCTACCAGTGGGAAGCTTGGTTGTACCTCTCCATCATGCGTTTGGGTTTTTGACCTTTGATGCCCTTTGAAGAAATTGTCATGAGGCTCAAAGAAGGAGGGAGGGTCGGCACAGCACTGCTGATGATGTGGTAATTAGGCTCCACTTAGACCAAAGTATTGTAAAAGACCACTGGGCACATGCCAGGGCATACTGTTTATAAACTAGGTTAGCTGGTTACTTTCCTCCTTTGTATTTGGATCCAGATACCCTGGTCCTGAGCTAATATTGAACTCAGAAGTGGAATGCAGGCCAGAAAGAAGGCCTGAAGCAGACCTTCCTGGTTTCCTCTACCATGTCCTTGGCTAGCTCCACCCTTACCACCAACCCCCAGGGTACTGCCTTCCTCTCCCAGCTTCTCTTTGCCTTTGTAAAGGGTCATTTGTCAAACTACTGGAGTTATTCTCTTGTTGCTAAGCCACCTGCTTGCTGCTAGAAGCCTTATCTGTCTGCCTTGTACCAAGTCTGGTGTTGGGTGCTGGGAGCTGCAGAGAAGACTAAAACAGCAGCTGGCATTACCAGGAGCTTGCTCTTGCCAGCAGCTACACTAGGGCCACTTCTGCGCTCTTTGAATCCTTGCAGCTTTTTGAGGGAGAGGTTATTATTGCTCCCATTTTATAGATAAAGTCATTGAGTCTCAGAGGTAGTAGGTGATGTTTCTTGAAGGGACACAGCCGATACCTACAAGATCTCAGCTTCTTGACCACAGGGCCTCATTGTGCCCTTTGAGGAACTGCCTCAGAGAAACACAGGCCTGGATAACAGAGTTATAATCGGTATGAAGTGTTGTGCCTCCCAGAGAAAGGGAAGGGAAGTTACCTTCAAGAGGTTGGTTTGTGCCTGACTCTAAGCTGGGTTCTGGGCCCAGTATTCTCTTCTGCTCTGGCAGACCGTTCAAGCTGGTATCATTCTTACCCTTCAAAAAGTTGAGTAGAGTCCAAGACCTCCCTGAAGAAGACCAGATCTAAACCGAGATCTGTAAGGCTTCAAAAGCCAAGGAAGTTAGAAAAACTCCCTTGGCATATGACACTCCAGGAACTCCTGGAACCCTGTAAGGTGGCAGCGTGCTGAAGCAGAAAGGACTCCAGGCTGGGATGTCCCAGGCACAGAAGGCAAAGGCCTCAAGAAAGGGAACATGTAGAATGCTTGCAGGATGCAAGGAGAGGTGCCAACCCTCTGCTTCTCTGCTGCCCCTGCAGCCAGTCCCCACCTCCACGTCTCAGGGACCTTGTGATGGGGTTCGGCCCTGGAGAGGCCAGCAAGAGCTGCACAGGCCCAGGCTCCTGGAGGACTGTAGGCTAGTGCAGCCCTGCCCCTCCCCTGCTCCAGGACTTGGCTGGGACTGAGGGCCCCTGAGGAGTGGGGAGACTCCTGGATGTCCAGGTCATCTCCCAGCTCTTCTCCCTGACCCGCTGTGTCCTGTCCCCACAGGTTCACTGGAGCCAGCCTCCCAGCCCCTGTCATCAGCAGCAAGAACTGGCTGCGGCTACACTTCACATCAGATGGCAACCACCGGCAGCGCGGCTTCAGCGCTCAGTACCAAGGTAGGCAGCGCCAGGACTGCTCTGTGGAGGGCAAGGACAACCGTCTGCCCAACGTGGTTTTAGGGTGTCCCTCCCTCCCCATCTGTTCCTGTCTGTAAACCCAGCACTCTGCTTCTCTGCATCTCTGCATCTGTCCTGTTGTCCTTTATCCCAGAAAGTAACCTTCCTTGGTCTGTAGGCCCTGTCCCTCTGTGAGCCAGGCTGATCTTACCAGTGAATACACTCAGATGCCTTCCTGGAGCAGTGCATAGTGCTAAGCACTAGACATGCATCAGCAAACACCATCTCCACCATTAGTTACATGGCCAGGTGCATACTGTCCCCATCCTTCATATAGTGACAAGAAAGCTGATGCTCAGAGAGGTAAAGTCCTATTCCCAAGGTCACCTGACCTGCTGCCTTTGAGCTGGAGTCACCCACTTGCCCACCAGCCTGTAGCTGTTTTCTATACACAGTGGGGGTACATCCCACTCTTCCACTAGTTTTCATTTTACCTAGAACACCACGCTGTATTGCAGACACAGACAAAATCACTTTAGGGAGTAGTGGAGCTCCTATGCTCCAGTCTGGGGAGAGCAGGCTAATGGCAAGAGATCGGACCAGGAGTGGCAGGTGGAAATTGCGGGTAAGCACATTTCTGCTCCAATAATGAAGAATTTCCTAGCCCCATGAGCCATCCACAAAAAGAAGCAGGTTAATCCAGAAAAGGGGGAAGGGCAGGCTGTGTGGCTGGAGGAGATCCAACATGAGGGCGGATGCACAGCAGTGGGAAGGGCTTCCTCCTCAACCTGG
The DNA here is from genome assembly GCF_000260255.1 of Octodon degus. Taxonomy (NCBI): domain Eukaryota; kingdom Metazoa; phylum Chordata; class Mammalia; order Rodentia; family Octodontidae; genus Octodon; species Octodon degus. The sequence continues at coordinate 1,366,309 of NW_004524706.1, read as the reverse complement.
AGTTTATTCAAAATGCTCAACATTTATATACACCGAGGTTTGGTCTCATAATGTGCTCATTAAGCCTGTAACTGTTACTAATCACGAACCGCTGTGGGCTTCAGGAGCTCTGACAATGCACTTACACTGTGTACCTATCGAGGAGAAGCCTTGGGGCTGAAGGCCAAGAGCCTCCTGCTGGAGGCTCACTCAGAGCCTCCTCCTCAAGGTCTCTGGGGCCAGCTCTAGAGCTAAAAAGTAAAAGCTGCTCTGGAGGCAGAAGCCTTCTGAACTGCATCTGTGGGCCTAGGGTAGCAGGTCACCCTCCAAGTAGTTACCCAGTAAACAAGCAACCTCTGGTCCAAGGAACCTCCCTAGAGATGTTTTGTCCCTGCTGAGGTTGTGCCTTTGTGTTGGGTGCCTCTCTGTATCTCTCTGTTGTGTTTTCCCAGATAGAAAGTAGAGGTGAGCCTTCTAATGATTTTTTTTTCCAGTTAAACAAGTGCTGGGTGTTTCTCACATTTCAGGTGACTGAGGCCCCATTTATTGTCAGAATAGGTTAAGGTTTGATACCAGGCAAGAACAAGAAGAACACAAGCCAGGCAGCCTCCAGATCACACTCTGACTGCACACCTACTGTGTGCCAGGCGCTGTATGCGCATTACCCGTGCAATCCTCCTTAAAGCACAGGGACATACATGGTGGTTTTGTTTGAATTCTTCCAGTTGAGGCTCAGATAGGTATGTAAGTAGCTGAACATCACGCAGTCCATGAATAGTGAAACGAATTCATTCACAGTGCTATGAGTTGTTCTAAAAACTCACTATGTCTTTTTGTATAGTGCCACTTTCTTTATGGTCTTCCTTCTCCTCTCTCTCTCTCTCTCTCTCTCTCTCTCTCTCTCTCTCTCGCTTGCTCGCTCTGTCACACACACACACACACACACACACACACACACACACTCAACTACAAACAGGCAACGAAAGAGAAAATGTCACCAAAAGATATTTATTTTTTTACTAAGTGTGATACACCCTGAAATTTTCTTTTCCTTTTTTAATGCTGACTGTAACCTTTAATATCAAAACTCCGTACCAGGGAACAACACACAATCTGAAAAACCTCATTTCATTCCTGAGCTTCTTTAAAGCAGACCCTGCCTCTCCTAACCTATCCCTGGACAGGGTTTTCATGTCGCTGTGTGCCTACATCTAAGGTGGCGGCTGAGATTGTGGGCACATGGCATTTCAGTCCGCACTCCAACCTAGCTGCAGTTGCACAGAGTAGGCTTATTGTTGACCCTATTTTTTTGGGGGGGGGTACAGGGGATTGAACTTAGGACCCTGTGCTTGCCAGGCAAGTGCTTATTCTACTGAACTATCTCCCTGGCCCCTTGTTGACCCCATTTTACAGATGAGGAGAGAGAGCTGTTGAGAACACTCACGTGACGCTCAGAGTCTCATTAACAGTAGATAGGGGCCCAATTGAAGCTCAACAGTGTTAATCTGGATCTACAATGCTTCATGACTGTAACCGTGTTCCCCCACGTCCTCCCCTGGGACCTGCTTCTACCATTTTTCAGATGGAAGGTGTGTGGTGCAAGGATATAAAGTGATCCATTGGTAACTGAGATGGTGACTCCATAAAGAGGTTTCTCAGCCTTGGCACTGTTGACATGAGCTGAAGACTTCTTGGTTTCAGTTAAAGAGGGTTTAGTTAGAGGGACAGTTTACAGGAGTAAGGATAGGGTTAATGGAATCAACAGGGATGGCGAGGTTCACACAGCTGTATGGGTTCAGCTGCTGAGTGGCAGTAGCCTGAAGCCATTGGCAGAGAAAGGCCTCCTTGCAGACCTGAACTGCTACTGCGCACCCATAGTGCAGGAGGAGTGGCTACAGGATTGGTGACCTCACCCCTCTCCTCCTCATCCAGTCTGTTGTGGCTCCCACCTGCCAAGCCAGCAGCAGGGAGCAGAGGTCCTGTTCTGCCTGCTCTGGGCCCTGGGAGGCGGGTGGCATTGCCAGTGGGCCCCTTGGCTTGCAGAAAGTCTACAGAGGTCTACCCTCTGGGAAACAGAGTGAGGCAGAGAAACATAAAGACTGGGCCATGAACCTCGTGGAACCAGGCTCTGGTGTAGTATCACCATTGGCAAGGGATTAGTTTCACCCATGCTCAGCTTTAGAACATTAGAGACTCAAGTGATTTATGGCCCCACAGAGCTAATAATTACCAACTCTCATTATACTGATGGTTAATTTTTCTCAGAGAAACAAAAACTAAATTAAAATTCAAAAGATCGATAAATAACCCAAGACATGACACATTCCATCCTTGTCATAGTCCAATCAAGATTTAGGGGGTTTGCACCCAGACATCCTCGGCTAGCACTCAGGGTACCAGGAGGTCCGAGTGCTAGTTGGGATGGACCTCTAACTGACTGTCAGGTGACGGACAATGGATTCTATTTCACAGACATTCTCTGTGTGGCATTACGATATGATTGTAGAAAGATGAACACAACAAGACGCACCTCTGCTCTCAAGGAGAACAGGCTAAAGGGCAGCCCAAGCATTGATCTGTAATTCCATATGGTCTGAGTGTCACTATAGAGGCCTGATTAAGAGGTCTAGGACTAGAGAGGAAGGACCAATTAGTTTTCCTGAAGAGCCTAAAGAAAAACCATAAAGGGACAAGTGAAAGAGGCAGTGACTTATAGGATGGTCTCACAAAGATGCCAGACAGACAGATGGACAAAGTATTCAGCTAGGAAAAAAAGACAAGACAACCTAACACTGCTAAGTCTACAAAACCACAAGTGTGTGTGTGTGTGGACTGCAGCCCAAATCAGCATTCTGCCTGTCTTTGAAAAGCCCTCACACTGAAAATGGGTTTCCTATTTTCAAACAGTTTAAGAAAGAAAAAACAAAAGGAGAAGAATATTTCATGACACATGAAAATTGTATGAAATGCAAATTTCAGTGTCCATAAATAAAAGATGGTGGAAAACAGCTAGGTGCTTCCACTTCCCCTTTGTCTCTGGCTGCTCTAGCACTACCAGGGCAGAGCTGAGCAGTTTGTGACTGGCAGGGAAGGGTAACCACAGGCCTCATGCATTTATTGCCAGCCTCTGTACAAAGTTTGCCAACATCTGGGCCTGTGCTCTACCATCCAGAGCAAAGGTAAGCAGGGAAGGGTGACAGAGATGAGGTAGAGATCAAGTGCCAAAAAGCTCAGCAAAACAGGACTTCTGTCACAGGTCATGGAGGAGAGGAGGGCAAACACTAGGAATCAGAGAGGAGACTGGATCACATTTCCATTTGAGGAAGGTCTTTGCTGTGGGACAGACACAGGGAGGATGCTTAAGAGTCTGGGCATTGTGATAGCTTCTATTTGGATGTCCCCCAAAGCTTCATGCAGACATAGGTAAGGCTTTTTGGAGGTGGCTGGATCTAGAATGTGTGATGCTGGGATTAAGGATGTGATCCTGGCAGTTATGATGCGATGCTAGGATTAAGGATGCCTTACCCTATATGTGAGTGCTGACCTCCCTGAGTGAGTAGCCTGGATAGACTATTAGGGACCAAAAGAGTGCTGCAGTTGTCACTGCCTATGGCTTGCTGCTTGCTGCTTGCTGCTTTTGCTGCCTTCTGCCTGCCAGGAACTGTTTCTCTCCTCTGTGATGTCCTTCTGCCTTAGCATCCTGCCTTGAACTTAGCTGATTATGGACTGCAATCTCTACAAACTGAAGTGAAACAAACCTCTCCTCCTTTAACTAAGGGCATCCTGTAATTTGTCTCAGAAATGAGAAAAGTAGCCCACAGAAGCATGCAATGTTTAGACAGGGCCAGAGTTTAGATAGGAGTGAAGTTGTAGAGGAGGAGACAGACCAAGAGAGAGATTTCCAGGGTGAACCAGACTGGGCCCATGACTGATTGGATTTGGTGAGTGTGGAAGGGGATGAAGTGAAAGAGATGAAGAAATCATGGATGAACCTTAGTCTTCTACCTTGGGAAAGTGGATAAAAAGTGATGCTGCTAACCAAGATGGCCTGCGGTAGAGAGAAAAAGAGACAGATAGCAAATGAATTGTGCTGAGATACTGATCTTTGGTTAGTATTGGGATATCGGATTTGGAGGACTATCTAGTATAGTTAGTTGGCTATTTTGTAAGTCTGCAGCTTCGAGAAAAAGGGTTGGGCTATGGGGAAGGTATGAAAGTTTCCGCCATCATTTTTCTCATCTTGTGTATAACAGGCCAAAAATGGAGTCAAAAGAGTGGCTTTCAAAGTGGGTTCTCTGGAGACCAAAGAGGTCTCCCAGCACATGCTTTGACAGAGAACAAGATGGTGGTGCACTGCCAGAGCAGTCCCTCATGGATCCATTCTGTGTGGCATTTACCTGAGTTTGTTGAAAGGTTCTTTGAGGAAATCTTTAAGGTTTCAAGGAAAATTGTAGGTTCTTTCCATTTCCGCAAGACCCACTCAAGTCGCATCATCAGTCCCTTGCCTCCACTGAGGAATCTTTCCAGTCCTTTTCAGGGTGGCAATTGTTTGGTTTCTCACAAGTCCACAAGCAGTGTTGCTGAAAACGGCCTTTCATAAATGCCCCCAGTGGCTGATAATCACAATTATTGAGGGGTTTCCCTGTCTTCCCTGCCAGGGAAGTCATGACTGCTATGACTATCCTCACCTGGAGACAGAGAATGTTATGAACCCCCAAAAGCCATTAGATATTAAAAGAGGTCCTGGTGACTACTAGGCATATGGCTGGTGGTCAGGGAGCTAAACCCGGACCTCCATTTCTCTGCATGGTGAAACTTTGTGCAGTGAGAGAAAAGGACCTGGCTCAGCTTCTTCAGGGCCTTTGCCTGGCCCACTCACCTAAAAACCATTGTCTGGCACCTGGCACTCCCTGCAGCACGTCCTGCTGCGCCCCTCACTGCCTCTCTTGCTGTGTCAACCCTGGTGACCTAAAGATGTAAGAGAATCCTCAGTGAAAACCATCAACAACTCTGCCTTCCACATCCCTTGTGCTGGGCCTAGCTGGTTCGCAGAACAGAATTAGCCATTTGAGAAGAGTTTGTATTCACTGGGATGTTGAGGCCTGTTGTAAGGCCAAGCAAGAACTTCTGTTTTCCATGTAAACAGGCCACTGACATGCATCTCAGGCCACAAAAGTGCCTCAGGGATCCCACGGCCCAGGCTTGGGCTCTTTGGTCCTACCGTGGTTGCCCTATTGCGCTGCTGAACAGCATCCAACCTCATCTCTAGGTCCCAAATCTCCAGCGACCTCTGAATAAACTGTGGAGTCATTGATGTCTGGCTCAAGAGCCTGTGGCCAAGTACCCACAAAGCTACGCTTCAGTAGGTAAAGAGTACTAAGGAAGGAGAGGTGATACTTAACAGTAAACATGTGGGATTTCTTAAACCCACTTGCCCCGGCTCCGAAATGGTTTGTCAGCCTGGTAATCAATAGGGTCTGTGTCATACTTTGCCAGCTAGGAGTCAGTTCTTGAGTGCAAGTCCCCGTGGAACACCCCCCACACACACACACACTGCATGACCAGCAGGCACACTGCAGCCGCAGCACCTTGGCCTGACCATCCCCTAGCAGGATCTGTATCACAACCTCCTCTGACCTGCCACCCCTCCCTGCTTCTGGTGTCTTGTCCCATGCCTTGCCAGTTTAAGTCCTGGTGGCATCCCCTGCCAAAGTCTTAAAGTTGTAAGGGAAACAGTCTCCTGGCTAAAGCTTATCCCCAGGGATGGGAATTGAGTGGACTGTGACTTTCCCAAGGGCAGGTGACTCCAAAGAACAAATCAGGTGACACTGCGGGCCACAGGGTCTGACAAGGCTGGGCTGTCACTCAGTCCTAAGCTTCTAGAACTGCAGGCTGTGCTGGTGGAGGAGGAGGCCAGGCCCTGGCACTGCCTGGCTGCCCAGACACCTGCCTCCTCACCCCCACCCAGCCTAGTCAGGCCTTATACCAAGAGGGCAGCCCTTCTTGGCTTCCATAGGGGAACATACTTTCTCTTTAGGAATGACAGAAAATTCTCCCATTCTTGAAGCATTCTTTTGTCAATTCTACAGAATTGCATGTAACTTTATAAGTATTTTTAAAGATATAGTTTTGTAAATATTTAATATTCTGTTAATTTGATTTTGAATTGTAAATGTCAAGTATTCTGTTTTGGGGGCTTGGAGGTTTTTATGTTTTATTATACTTTGTTAAAAAGGAAAAGTTTGTACATTTTTAGAATGTTTTTATGAGTAAATGTAATGTACTTAAAATACAAAGAAAAGAATAAGCTTGTTGCTAACACATAAACACATAATACAGTACCTCTCGCTCCACGATGGTGTGTGACCCATCGTTTTGCCAGGAAATGAGTTGAAACCACATGTTCTTCTATCAGTTGGCCATTCATCAATTCAGTCATCAAACTAGAAATTAGAATATTGGGAAACTTGTGTACTCCTGGCTGTGTCAGTCCCAGGATGCCCCCCTTTGAGCTCATGGGGCAACAGCTAGAAGAAGACAAGGCATATCAGTGTAGATAAGGTTCCACCAAAGGTCTGAATGGAGTCTACATGAGAGGTGGAGAGAGCCACAGGGAGATGGTGACATTTTCATAAAGCCCTGGCTACCAACCAGGGAGCTGGAACCTGGCAGAGAGCAGAAGGAAGGCATCCAGGTAGACAGGACAGCATTATCCGGTAGCAGAGGGCCATACAGATTCCCTTAAACAGCTTTTCCCTTGGCATTCCTCCAGCTGAATTTTCTGGGATTGCTAATGAAGGCTGCCTCCATTAGCAATGGCAAGGCTGTCTTCCAGGAGTTAGAACATGCCACTCCCCAACCGTCCCCTGCCCCACCATGATTTTCTTCTTTAGGAATTTTGGGGCTGCAAGATCTACCGTAATTAGCAGAGAAGCCACGCCAGTGACATCCAACAAGCGCTGCTTATAACCTTTGACAGAGCAATGATTTTTCTGCCATATTAAAAAACATCACCAAGCATAATGCATAACCAGCTTCTGAAAAGCTTTGCATAATTCTCTTACCTATCAGTGAGTCTTCAACACCTGCATTCATAGCAATGGTTAACGGCGGAATTGGTAGTGTCGTTTAATTATTTCTATCCCAGTTGTTTGCTCTTCATTAGCTGAAAGAGTGAATCTAAGCAAGGAGTGCACCAAGGTGCGTCCATGATAGCATGTTTTCAGTAGCAGATCCTTTGGCATTCAGTAGGTATCTGTAACTAGTTCATTTCCTTCCATGTCACTTATCCCATCAATCTTCAGCAGAGCTATCGCACCTGAAGTTTTGCCAGATGTTCATTTAGTCTTCCTTTTTCGTCAACACCACTAGCAACACTCCATGAATTCTTGCATATGCCTCTCAGTTTGAGTCTTGTCACCTTTTCCCTGCAAGAACATGACATCATTTTTGGTCACAGTAATCAACTTTTCCTAAGTCCATCAGATTTATAGCTAAGAACTCTTTTCCAAAAACTCCACACCATCAATAACAATAGCTTTGTTGGTTCTTTTTATGCTACTAAAACCTGATGGCTTTGTTTTGTTTTGTTTTGTTTTGTTTTGTTTTGTTTTGTTTTGTTTTGTTTGAGGCAAGGTGTCACTATGTAGCTCAGGGTAGCTTTGAACTTATCGTGATCCTCCTACCTCAGCCCCTTAAGGGCTAGGATTACAAGCATGTGCCACCATGCCCAGTCTGTAGTTTTGACTAATATAACCTAAAAGCCAACTTTTAGCCTATTTAAAATAATTATAGTAAGAGCATCTCCAACAATTATGAACAAAGATTTTCCATAGTAATTGGCCATTTCAAGGGTGAGCCCAATTCCCTGAACCCTGAAAATCTTAAGCATCCTAGCAGTTACCTCGTGGAATTCTGAATGTTGTTCAAGTAGTGAGAGTTGTCATCTTGGTCAGACTCTACTTTGAATTTCTAATTTTTCATTGGATGATTTAGGGCCATTTAATGGCCCCAATGATGACACCCTTCAAGTCTCTGAAGTGACAGCAGAAAGGAGGCAGCAGAGCCCTCTGTCTCTGTAAACATTGGGGCAAATGGAGCTATCTCTTTAGGGGTTATTGAAGATTGAGACTATTTCCTAAATTCAGTAATTTTAGAATATACCCTCCACATCACCCCTTCCCTGGTCTCTACCAGATTAACACCTTCGCGTGCCTGCTGTGGTGACTGAGCTTGCCAGTGTGGTAGCTGGTGATGATGCTACCCTGGCCTCCTCCTGGTCACACCTAATATTGGTAGGTGAATGTTGATGTTGTGAGTCAGCTCACATTTGTCACTTTGAAGTCATCCTAGCTCTGTTTAAGAAGCACTCTTCTTTTCATCTCCATAAGAGAAACTATAGCAGCTCCTAGGTCTATACCTTGAAGGATTAGGTCTCAGGCAACTGTACTATCTTTGTCACAAATCTGATTGAGTTGAGGAGCTCTGCGCTGCTGGCTCCCTCTGGCAAAGGACTGTGGAAACTGTAGTGGAAACGCTTCTACAGAACAAGTGGCCAGGCAGCAAGGCTGACGACCCTTAGCAGCAAGGGCAGAGCAACACGTAGGAAACACACAACACCTCTCGAGTACAATAAAAGAGGAAACCAGTTTTAAGCTTTCAGAAAATTTTGAAAGGGTGGGCTAAAAGGGGGCTGGTTTATGAACAAAACCCAAGCAAGAAAGGATAAATTTAGGCAGCAGTGCTTAGAAACTGCAAGGAAGGGCATGTGATGGAGAAATGGTCCCAGGGCAAACCTACTGAATCTGGGGACAGAGTGGGCCCCATAAGAAGAAGCTCTGGTCCAACTCACAGGGCAACCACATTGCAGGGAAAGGGTAGCGGAGAGGCTTGCATTATGGGAAGTCTGAATTCACTGAGACAAAAAGAAGCAGCTCCCTGGAGGAATGTGACTCAGAGGCCCATCTACTTTTGGCTCTCAGAGCCTTGGGACGGGTCAGGCCTCTCTCCCCCTAAGGGGAGCTTGTCCCCTGTTATCTTAGCCCAATAACTCATGCTGCAGACTAGAAAGTCATTCGCATTGCCGGATTCTTCTCGCTAAATGTGTACCATGTGTCCCACTAACCTTTACAACAGCGGGGAAATGTCTTGTAATTAACCAGAATATAAAGGATGAATGGAGCAGCCTGGCTGTCTCCTGTAGTCATTATCATTCGGAGGAGATGAATGTACCTAGTAAGATTTCCATCAGCTGATTATAGCCTGCACGCTTCTCTTGGGAGTCCTGACTTCGTTCACCTACAGGGAAAAAGGGTGTAGTATATGTGTGTGTGACTTGCATCCTGTATGGGATGGTTTGTCGTTGTGTGGGAGTGTGTGTGTGATTGTGTACTTCTGAGGTTGCTAACAGACATGAATGTGCATGTATGCGCGCATATGTGTACACATATGCATGCAAGCTATGTGCATTTGAGGGAGACCAGAAGCATGAGACCAGCCTTAGGCACTATTTTCTCCTCACAGCTTTGCTAGTTACCAAATTCTCTTTTTAGAAAGGCCAGTGCCTTTCTTCAGTCTAATATCAGTGTCACAAGGCTAGAGGGCTCTTCACAAATGACCGAGTGGACAAACAGCGTGGAGAAATGCATCCCAGGAATTCTCTAGGTTCTTGCTATTTTGCCCATCTGCTGGCTTTGGCCTTTCTTTCTGGCTAGGCTAGTGGTGGTGTGCTCTGGAGATCTAGAGGGGTTCTTTGTGGTCCTCTGATCCTGTACATTCAAGTCTACCCTGATCTGCATAGCCAGCGCATCAACAACCATATTCAGTGGGTGATTTCCTTTGGTGCTGTGTGACCCATGATAGTTCACCCCCATCTGGGCAGGCTGTTTAAAGAAACAATTTGCTGTATGAAGTTCAGGGTGTGTCTGCTTTCTTAGGATCTCTCCAAATGCAAGGCCCTGGCATCTGGAGGTAATGTCTTCAGGCCACTGTCCCTCGCGATATGGACCTTGCCAAGATCTACTGTCTGGGCCCACTGTCAGTTTTCACATAGTGTGGGCCAGCTGTGGGCTCCACCTTCTTGAGCCTGAACCTGGGTCAGCTTGCCTGGACATACATCTTTTAAAAACTGTTTCATTCTTGTGAGAAACCCTGTGGATTCTAATGTGTGCATCAAGACCATGTGGTATGCAAAGGTATCATGGGTGATGTAGATTGAGACCCAACTCAAAGGAGCAGTCACAAAGTTTATGTGCAAATTAAGCCCCCCCCCCAGTAGTATCTCAGGTTTCCTTTCCATCAGTTTTCATCCCAATGACAAACTTAAACCCTCTAGTAAGTATCAGGAGGTGAAAGAGGAAGAACAGAAGTTATCTGTAGTGTGAAAATGTTACCAGCTACTGAAAGCTGCCCAGTAGACAGGAGCTATGAGTCTGTGGGTTAGACAGCTCTTCCCAGAGACAAGTGGGGAAGATGGGCACAGATACCAAGAATCCCTCCAGGCCCCAAGAGGGGAGAAGAGCAAGAGGCTTTTCCTCTGTGCAGTTTTGAGGAGAGGGGAGAGGGGCTCCCACTTAGCAACTGTTCTCCTGCCTGCCTGCATTGCAAAGTCCCCATCAGCACAGTGCCAATGACTATGGCATCCACAGTCCTCTAGCCCCATCCTCATCCTCCCCCACCTAGCAGATATTAGAACTGCGAGAAGGAGGCCATGAAGACCCTGACTCCACCCCTACCTCCTGGCCAAATGCTGAGCCCTCTCTCAGACTAACTTCAAATGGGCTGCATCGGGTCCCAGGGACTCCCACATGAACCCTGTCTCCCTGGCACATCAGTGATAAGAGCTTGAAATGTTCTTACGGTGCTAGGGCCACTGCACTTTTCCTAGGGATGATTAAATCAATGGGATTTTTTCCCCCTGTTGCACCATATTAGCTCGGTTTGAATAATGCATGTTTCCCTAGTAATGCCCTCCTTTTGATAATGGGACCACGGCAGTGCTCACTGGAAATTTTCCTGCTGGATACACACAGAGAGTAATGCACATTTATAAAAGAGGGTGAGTGTGTGTCAGAAGGCTATGAGTCGTGGTAGTAAGTGAATTTCATCAGGCATTCTGCTTAGACTGAGGATTTGCTGAGGGCACCCTTAGTGAGCCTCTTGTTTGGCCACAATGGTGGGCCTGGGAGACCACCACCCCACACACACCTGACTGCCATGGTCCTTCTCTGGGGATTGGCATGTGTCGTAAATCCAACCTGAGATTTCGGGATCTAAGTGAGGCAGGGATCAGGGCAGGTGCTAGGGAAGATCACAGCTGCCTCCTCGGAGTTGCTTGGAGGCAAGGTCACAGATGAGAAACTGGGGCTCTGCTTGCAACCACTACCGAAACTACTTGAACCTCATTTTTATTTTCTATCAAGAAAGTATAATAAAGACAGTCAAGGTTGCTGAAAGCTTAAGGCCAAATGAGAGGATCACTGAGGGCCCAGGCTATATTACCATGTACTACTCTAGGCACTGAAGCTACAGCAGTCAATACAAACCTTTGTTTTCATGGAACTTACTTTGCATTAAGGGACAAAAAATAATCCCTGCAGATGTCGGAGTATGTCAGAAAATTGGGAAGGGGAAGTAGCGAGGGGACAAGATGGCTAGAGCTGGAGTTGTTTTAATAGAGTGGAGGCCTCCATGAAGAAGTGAGTTCTGCACAATATCTTTGAGAGAAAAAGGCAGTGAATCATAAGATAGTTGGGGGAAGCATTCTTGGGAACTGTGAGGCTTAAGCAATATGCCTGGCGTATTGTAAGAACGTCAGGGAGGCCCAAGAGGCTGGAGAAGAGTGATGGAGGTTAAGGAAAGGGCCAGAGAGGTCATGGGGAGAGCAGGTCAGTCCTCTTGGGCCATTTTAAAGACTTTGACTTTTGTTCTAGGAGAGAGGGGTTGCCGCTGAAGTTTCAAGCAGAGATGTAGTGTGGTCTGATTTATGTTTTAGTAGAATCCTTCTGACTCTTGTGCTGAGGTTATCTGCGGGCAAGGGTGGAAGATGGACAGCCATGGCAACTAAGGCAAAGGTACAGGAGACCTGGACGAGTGTGGCAGACATGGAGGTTATGAGAAGCTGTTGTCTCTGGTATATATTTGGAAGGACTTGCTAACAGATTCCATGTGGGTGTGACAGAGAGGAGCCAGAGAAGCAGATTTAGGTAAAGAGCTTGCAAAGCACCCAAGGCCTGGCACAGCAGATGTGCCCGGTCACAGTTGTCACCACTGCTGGCGATCAGTCCTAACAGGGCTGAGTCAGCAGACAGGGTCAGTAGAAAGATAGCACAGGGGATCTGGGATTAGATGAAATCCTTGGAGGCCAAAAGAATGCCTTGGGAAGCAGGGAAGCTAGACTGAAGGAGGCTGATCAGTACACAGGAATGCCTGACCTTAGGAATTATGTCCCCAGGTTCTGGCTGTGTTACCCTTTGTGTACTGATTGGCAAAGCCCTGATGAGCTGTGGACTGGACTGAATGGCGGGTTCAGATTGACCCATAAGGCACCCACCTGCGCCAGGCTCCTTTCCCCCAGTGACCTCCAGGATGCAGCTTCTCCATCCACAGCAGATTGGCTGGTGGAGGACAGGCCTAGCTGGGCTGCTAGGGTTGGCTCCCTGTGTATCTCATCCTTTTGGCCCAGCTATATCTTCTCACAGTGGTGGTAGAGCTACAGGAGAGTATACCTAGTATGCTCTTCTACCCTTGGGCAGATCAAGGTCTCAAAATCTCCCATGGCTAGGTCCAAAGTCAAGGAGTGGGGAAATATACTCCACCTCCAGAATGAGAGGAGCTTCAAAAATCACATATCATATGTGGAGACAAGGCAGGATGACAATCAGGTTCTACCCTAACCCACTGCACCCTGTGGGGGCTGGCTCAGAAATTGGACAGGGCAGATTCTGCAGAGAAGCAGATACACAGGGATAGAGTGAGGCTGTGTGTTAGTCAGCTTTGCATTGCTCAAACAAATACCTGAGATCAATCCACGTAAGAGGAAAAGATTTATCTTGACTCAGTTTAGACAGTTTCAGGAGGTGACCGATGGCGTCCATGTTTCAGCCTTTGCATTCTCTCTGCAGCTTGTGGCAGAAGCTGCCCATCTTATGGTGCCTGGGGAGCAGAAGTGAAAGGGAGAGGAGGTGCTAGGGCCCCAATATCCCCTGCAGGGACATAGCCCCAGTGACCTATCTTCCTTTTGCTAGGCTCCACTCACAGATGGTTCCATCACTTCCCAATAGTACCACATGCTGGGGACCAAGTTTTCAGCACAGAGACCTTTGAGGGACATTCCTGATCCACATCATGGTGGACTGCAAGCCTTCATGGGAAGTTTGCTGTGGTGCAAGTCTTAGCCACCCAGGAGAGGCTGCTGGAGAACTGTCAGAGGCCATTGGGTAGGGACATACCTATCCTGCCTCTTCTAAAGGGAAGGCCCTCACAGCAGTTCTCCCTCCATGTCTGAGACCCTGCTGCCTTTGAATGTTCCCCTCGCTATACCCCTGCCCAGAGGAGCTCCTGGCTTGGACCTCCCACGGAATGTCCCAAGCCAGGAGAGAGGAGCATTCTAGAGGGGTCCTCAACTCTGATCACAGAAATCAACTCAAATTCTCTTTTCTCTTACCCTCCTCTCTAGTCAAGAAGCAAATTGAGCTGAAGTCTCGAGGCGTGAAGCTGATGCCCAGCAAAGACAGCCAGAAGACATCTGTGTGTAAGTGTCCGCCCGCCTGCCCGTCTGCCGGGGCTTGTGCTCTGGTCAGACCCGCCAGTGCAATGACAGCGGGGAAGCCGGATGATGCTGGATACCTTCCTTTCACCCTGCTTCCCTCCATCCCAGGCTCTGCACAGGGACACACTGACCCAGTGGCCAGCGCGCAGCCCTGGGCCTGTCCTTTGCCGTCTCCTCTTCCCATTGTCCTCCTTTTCCCTCTTCGTTCCTCACTTGCCATTTGAACTGCAGTTCAGGGAGTCATTACTGCTACATTTCTCTCTTTATTTTTCCTTTTGAACCACTTCCACCTGCAAAGATGGTCCTATTCTGGCACCTTTTCTAGGAGTCAGTAACCCTGGGCTGGGATACCACCAAGGGCTGCAATGGCAGGGACCCTGTTCTAGCTCCCAAGGCCAGATTGGGAAAGGGAGGAAGGGACATGATGAATAACTTTCTCCAAGCGTCCTGGACCTGGCTGGGCAGAGGGCATCTGGAGGGGGTGAGAGCCCTGCTTCCTGGGATGAGAGGGAGGTGCTGGGTCTCTGCTTGGGCAGGGGAAGACTTCATCTTCTCAAGAACATGTTTCTGTTGCCATTGTTTGGGAGATTAACAGAGTTCTGGTGCTGAGGAATGACTTTGAATGCTATGCTGGGAAACACTTGATGAGAGCCTGGGCTCTAGGGGCTTTTGAGCAAGCACACAGGAGGAGTACATGGAGTAAATTCTGGGCCATGCAAAAGTACAGACTTGAGAGCAGACGGTGTTTTCAGAAGCCTGCCATTCTCTTTCTGGAAGCAAGTGCAGGGAGCCTGCCTCAGTCCCATGAATGGCCTCCTGGTTTCCTTCCTTTTCCTTTCCTCTCCTGCTTCTCTTCTCCTTGCTCTCCCTCCATGTTCTCTCTCTCTCTCTCTCTCTCTCTCTCTCTCTCTCTCTCTCTCTCTCTCTCCTCTCCTCTCCTCTCCTCTCCAGCCCTCCTCTTCTCCACCCTTCCCTTTCTGTACCTACCGGGTTCCCCACCTTTCCCCATCCCCCTCCAACCACCCATTTCTGTGCATTCACTTTTCAGTTGCTAGAAGTACCTACTGAGGAGTGGTAGAGGGTGGCCACCAGGTCCCCCAGCTGTGCTGTGGCTGTTGTGGCCAGGAAAGAATTTGGGGCAGAGGCAGTGGGGGCCTGGTCCAGATGCTCTGTTTATTCAAGTCCCCTGGATGGGGTTGGTACCACTGACTGTTGGTTATAGCTGAAGACTGGCATCCCTGGTGACCCTCATCTGAGGACCCTAGATAGCAGAAGGCACCCAGGAGACCCTTCTTTTATACATGAGTAGAGATTCAGGGAAACGGGCAAGGACTAGGAGAGCCCAGGACTCTGTTGAGAAGGTTCAGCCATGGCCCAGCCCTCACATTCTTTCTTTCTATAGCCACGGAAACCAGATGAACTGAGACAGGCCCAGTTTTATTTCCAAATCCACCTGAAGCCTCAGACAAGCTTAGGGGAACAGCCCTCATTGGAAAGACCAAGTATTTATCCTAGTTGTGTCTTCAGGTAGCCATGTCATACATTTCCAGACTGACTCTGTTTCTGGATCGGTATTCAAAGCCCTACTCTGCCTTCCTCCGAAGGGTGCTAACACAGGCCTTCCTGACCACAATGTGAGGAGTTCTATGAGCCAGATGAGAAACCGTAGGAAATGTAGGGGCCCATTTTTCTGGAGAGAGGGCCCAGAGTTTTCATTAACTACTCAGAGACGCCCACATTCCCTCAGAAAAATTAAAAGTCTAAGGAAATAATGCAAAGGCTCTTCTAAAAAGCATGAATCTCTTTCTACCAACAAAAGGATATTAATCTCCATTACAAGATCTCCTCAGGAAGCAATACGTGTAACTCACATTACTCAGAGGCTGCAGCCAAGCGTCTGTAGGTGCTCTGCCCCCACTTCCAGGTGACTGAGCTTAGGAGGAAAAGTGGACTCTGAGGATCCCCTTTATCACAGTCTGTGTGTCCCATGGACCCCTGGCCAACACTGCTGATCACCCGTCTATCCGTGTCTCCCTTCAGGAAGATGCTGCTGTCTTTCCCTTGCCATAGGGCCCACAAAGGCTGGGTATCAATTGCTTTTGTTGTTACCTCTCTGGAGCCACCAGAAAGTAAGTGCCATAAAGAGTAGTGACTGTTTTTAAACAGGTAGTGAAGCCTGGAAATAAACATAAGAAAGGTGGACATGCCTTCGAACTCCATAGTTAAGTTCACTGAGATGGAAGGTTGCTTGTTTCTTTGGGAGCCTAGAGGGCCTTATGGGATTATCATTACCTGGCCAGTCCTACCTGCTGGCTGGGTGTGGGCTGCATTGTGGCTGTGTTTGTAGCTTCCTGGGTGGTGTCTGGTTGACTAGAGAGGAGCACCGGATCTGCTGTGGGTGTCAGGGCTATGGTTCAGCGGGTGGGCACTGTCATGACTGACTCTTCCTCACCACCAGCCTTCTACTCATTCTGTCTGCTCTCTGGGCTGTGCTGATACAGGATGAGAGGGCAAGAGAAGGGGGTGCTGAGCATTCTCTTATGTGCCACAGGGTGGGTGTGGGTCCTATCTGGTGGTTGTCAGGGACTCTGGGATGGATGTGGTCTATGGGCAGGCTGGGGAGGTGGGACCTAAAGACGTTGGGTGCTTAGCTGGGGAGACCCAACTTCGGTTCATCACTGAGGCTGTGTGATAGGCCTACCAACACATAAGCCAGTCAGAGCAGCTCAGGATGGTCACCTCACTGCTTAGGACAAGGTTCCTTTCTGGAAAGAAGGCCAATGGCTCCCACCTCCTGACCACAGGAGGCCACTGTGATCTTTTTCCATCACAGTACCAAGGTTGTCCAGAAACAAGAGCTTCCTCTGCTTTGGGGATGACACTATCATCTTACTATCTAGCCTGAAGTTTTGTGGTTTGGTGGGGATGTTAGCTTCGTTAAGCTGATGACATGAAAGCCTAGGAGATGGAAGTGTGACAAGGAAGGGGATGGGGCAAGGGACAAACACCAGTGTGAGTGGTTGGCTTTCACCTGGCAGCATATAGTATTGAAGAATGGGGGCTACTCAGGAGGCCGGGTGTCTGGTGCTGCACAATACTTGGCATGTGGCTTGCACTTGCAAAGTGTCTAAGCCCCATGTCCCCTTCGCCGGCATAACCTGAGCTCCAGGGAGACCTGAACAGGGTCTACACAAGGCCTCCACCTGTAGGAATGAGCTTTAGCCTCAGCAAGTCTGAAATGCGACTCTCTACCTACTCCATCCACCATCACCTCCTCGAAGAGCCTCTCCTCCTGCCCTTGTCCTCCATGAGTCCTGGGGATTCTTTCTTTGCCAGAACCACTCTCAGTGTCTCCTGTCTGCCCCTCCTCCTAGGCTCTTGACCTTGACACACTTCATAACTGGTCTCCCAGGAATTAGCGCACCCAGCCCTGAGCAATCCAGTCTCCCTGGCCCATCTCCCCCTCAGAACTCTTTGGTAGCTCCTCACAGCTCTGAGGATCAGATCTATTCTCTGAAATCTCACTTCCCACCTTGTGACTCTTTACCCTCTTCTACCCTAGCCATACTGAGTAACTCTCAGCTGTTTTCACCTCATGCCTGATACCCATTTGTCTGCCTTGTCACACTGTTGTCATGTGTACAACTCCTCCCTCTTCAGAAGGTCTATGGTGAATTCTGTCTTCCTTCAGTGACATGTCAGCTGGTTCTCACTCTGAGCATCCTTTTCTCATTTCTCCATTAGGATTCTGTAGCTCATGTCCCATGTTTCATATCTGTAGCAGAAGCTCCTCAGGGGTGGAATTCATATCTAACTACCCTCGGCATGTCCATGGTATCCCAAAATAAAAGTCTTGTATGCGATAGGTGCTCAATGAATGTGGTGTGTCCACGCATGGAGATGAGTAAGTGTGTGAGCGGATGATGGAGTGCTTTGCACATCGTGAGACATCGGGTGGATGAGGAAGGGCTTGGGAAGTGCAGAGACCCATCCTTCAGAATCCCTCGCACCTTCATCTAGTGTTTGCAGTTGGGATAATGGGCTTGGAGAATCCTTGAATGGAACTTCTGGACCACAGCTTCATAAAAACAGAAATCCAGAGATGTGAGAGATCCTTGCCTCAACAATATAAGCATCCAATAACAATGGCCAGGCAGGGACCAGAAGCTTGCCTGCCCTCTGCATCACGTGTTGTCTGCTGCCCATGGACCAAGCTTGTGCTCTTGCTCAGACAACTTGTGTGTAGAATTCTCGTAACCAGAACTCGGAGGTTGGCTGGTGTCATAGTGTCACGACAACCGGCTGGAACTACCACAGATCCCACCTCCACTCAGTGCCCTTGGCCAGCAGTCTTGGGCAGGGTGGAGGTGCTCGGACCTCTGCTTACTCTACTCTGCCTTGACAAGTATCCAATGGGAAGAAATATCCATATTTGAACTAAAGTCCCTGCTTTGAACTTCAAACAGCAGCTTTCTCTTACATTCTTTACTGTTTCTGATCATGCATCCACCTTTTATTTAACTTTCTTTGACTCATTTATCCATTGGGGCCTGAGGTTGGGGGGCTCATCTCATCCAGAGTCACCACCTCAGGTCTGAAGTGCAGGATGGGGAGGACACCAGGGTCTGCGGACAGTCCATCTCTGGCCATTGGTGTGGGATGAGGGAACTGGGTGACTGTTGGTGCAGAGAGCCTGTCTAGGAGCTCATAAGCTCTTGATGAATTTCACTTGGATTTTTCTTATGAAGGAATTTGTCAAAAGCAGCTCCCCACCTTGCACAGCCAGGAAAGCCCAGTCCAATAGACCCCAGCCATCCCCACAGATCCCCTGGAGCAGGGCTTCATTCTGTCTCTGCCTCCACCCCCCTGCCCTGAGACATTGCCCAAGTTCATGGCTCCCTGTGACTATCCATCTCTGTATATGCTGTTTTTTTTTCCCTTGTAGTAACTCAGGTTGGTGTGTCCCAAGGACATAATATGTGTCCAGACCCTGGCATACCTGAAAGGGGCAAAAGACTAGGCTCGGATTTCAGGTAAGATCTATTTAAAAACTTTCGTATTACGAGGACGGTGGGGTAGCCTGGTTGGGAAGAAGACAAGGGCTATTTAGCCTCTTGGAGGTGGAGTGAAGAGGATGTTGTAGTGCAGGAGCTGACGTGTGCTGCAAAGATGGCTTTGATGTTTTCTCTGGGCCTAGTCCTCAGGACAGAGCCCCTGCCACATCAGGGCGCAGGGAGAACTATCCATTACCAGCATTCCCCAGAAAACCTGTGTAACTCTAGTACAAAGGGCTGCCATCCTTGGTAATGACATACCAGCAGGAAACTCCTATCTGCAATTATTCAGAAGACTTCAGGGGCCCAAGATGATGTATTTTGCAAGTTTCAGACTGTCAAGGCATCTTCCCAAAGTCCTGCATTTTCATTACGGTTTATGGGGATCATCCACCCACTCTTTGCTGCCCTAATTGATACTTATCTCAGAGGATCACCGTTGTGCTCATCAAGTCACCTTGTAATTTAATCCTAAACCCATTAAATGGTCCCCAAAAAAGATGAACAGCAGATGTTCCTTCCAATGGAGATTTGAAGTTATAAACAGTGGAGCAGAGATTAAGCAGCAAAAGGAGAAATAACCTTCCACGTAGGAGGGACCAGAAAGGACTCCAGACAGAGCTCCTGGGCCCAGGGGCCAAGCTTACAGACATACCTTGTCTCCTAGGTTAGGATCCAGTGTCCAATTCACCTGCAACGAGGGCTATGACCTGCAAGGGTCCAAGCGAATCACCTGTATGAAAGTGAGCGACATGTTTGCGGCATGGAGTGACCACAGGCCCGTCTGCCGAGGTGAGGATGCTGGGGAGAAACAGAAGCTTTGCAGGAAGCTGGGCTGGGTCAGGAGATCGAAGCCCAGCCCCCAGCCCCCACAGCCCACGCTCTCATGCAGACCGGTTCATCGTGCGCCCTGTCTGCTCCCAGAGCCTCGGGTCCTGCAGTTACTTATTAGTTGACACTTTTGTTTGGCACCTTGTGTATATCAATCCTACAACAGGGTCAAGACATGCACAAGTGAGGGTGACAGATCTGCCTGGACTTTATAGTCTCTAAGGAGACAGGCACATATGAAGCTGGTGGCTTGCTCTTTGCAGGAAGATGGCACCTCTATTATAACACATGTATATCCAAGCCCCCATCCCAATGTCCTTGTTTCTTGCCCCACGTTCTGTAACTAACATATCTGTCATTTCCAAAGCAATGATTCCAGCTATACTGAAGCGACTATAACATCAAAGGGCTTCTCCATGGGCTGCTTATAATGGCATTCCTACTGTCATGTTCTCAGGACTGTGCAGCTCGTACTTTAGGTATCACATGAACCAAGGATAAGCCGGCCTAGTCCCTGCAACCCTCACTCCCACCAAATGGTCTTAAAAAATTAGACCTGAACATGTGCTTCACTGGGACAGAGCAGCAGCTGCTTCTGCAGTGGAGAAGCCCCTGGTCATAGTGTCCAGGGTTCCCCTAAGCATTAGGCTGCTAAATACCATTGAAACACAACCAGGACTCTTCTGAGGACCCTTTTGGGGGACAAAGATGGCTACCTACTCTAAAGTTACACCTTGTATCCTTCTAGTGTGAGAAGGGGTTTCTCCCTTTCTCTGGACACTGGAAAGGGAAATTCAGTCTTTCCTTATAATATGCCAATAGGTAATCCGAAAGTGGGTCATCAAAGTATCTTGGAAACAAGTTTGAAATTTATCCATCCTTACTCAACTTCAAGGTGGCTATCATCAATAATTTACAATATACTTTGCATTTCCACTAATTTTAGCTGTATTAGTTCAAGGATTCTGCATAGCTACTATTTTTTCTAAAGTCAAACAAACAAACAAAGAATTCTTAATACAACTCTGAGAGATTGAGTGAATCACATATTGTTCCCTGAGCCTACTTTTGTAAGTTCAAATAGTACACCCTCTGTACTGTTTTATGTTTAATGTGGCAGTCAGATGAAGTTGGGAATATGGGAACACTTTATGAATTGACAGTTGCTAGAAGAAAAAGAAATATTCTCATGCTAAGATATGACTTCTGTGTTCATCACCACTTACAACAAGGGCTGGCACACAATAGATGCTTAATAACAGGTTGAATGAATGATTGAATGGATGCATAGCTGAGTAGCACAGCGATCCAATTACAGGAAGCCAAGGCACCATCTGTGTAGAGAGGCATCGAATTGTCCAGTCTGAGATCTGAGGGACCCTTGACCAATCAGTCATTTTACTTAAAAGAGAATTCAAAAAAAAAGTAAAAAAAATTCCATTAAAAATGATACAAATTTCACTAAAGGAAAACAATAATTCAACTGATTGGTATATGGCCTATTGTTGTCTTCAGATTAATTGTTCAGATTACCAGATATAAGCATGCAGATTTGGTCAAAAATTGTAAAGAATAGAGGAGACAGAAAAAAATTTTAAGCATTTACTTCTCCTTTAATAGACCAGCAGAAATCGGCAGTACAATTACCAAGCTAGCCTGTGTATACACATCTATATTTCTTTTCCCTTCCTTCTTTCTTTCCTCCTTTCCTTCTCCCAGTTGTTTCTTCCCTTTGAACAGCTTCTTTCCCTTTCACGGTATCCACTGTACCTTTCAGATCCTCTTTCAGTTTCTTACATTAGGGAGATGTTACGATGTTTACGTGTATGGGTCTGATTTATTTCACTTATGAATCTGGTCTCAGGTCGCATCCATTTACCTACGAAAGTCTTGAGTTTATCTTTTTTTATAGCTGATTAATACTCCACTGCATAAAGATACCACATCTTTCTTATGCATTCCTCAGCTGATGGGCACTTGGGTTTGTACCAAGATTTAGCTGAAAAATTACACTGTTATAAACATCAGTGGCCATAACAGTTATTTGAAAACTCCTTTTGAGAAGCTAGTGGTGGGATCTGATCTCTCACCAGTGTTTTTTCTTTTTAATAATAGTGAGTATTTACATGAATAACTTCAGGGCAGGGAAGGGCTAGTGTTTCCAAAGGAGGTCCAAAGTGGCATTTCATGCTCCTGCTCCCTAGGCATATGACAGATGCCCCATTCAAGCGCTTTCTAGTATTTTTGCTCTCTAAGCTGGATTCTGTGCTACACTTTCATGAAGCGTGGGCCCAAGCTTTCCCACATCTGTTGTCTGATCCCATCCTCTGCCGCTGTGGAAGTGTAGGATCACAGTTCAAACCCGACCACCCTCACTTTCCCTTAGGTGTCCTTGACCACTTTCTTCAGCCCTTTGAATGTCTTACCTGCTAAATATCCATGTACTAGAACATGACTTTATGGCATTACTTTGCAACCAGATGAAAGTGCTCAGTTAAAAAATGGTACCAGTGTGAGGTTGAAACACAAACGTTATTTTAATTCGATGCATGCAGTCCATTGGTACATAGCTTCCTCGAGCCCTAGAGCAGACTTTGGCCTCTAATGGCCATAAATCTTTGCCAAAGCCTCTGTCTTGTCCAATCTAATAGCAGCCACGTGATTTGTGTGCCTCAGAGACTTGGATCTAGATCACAGCTCTGCCACCTGTTAGCTGGCTGGCCTTGGACCAGTTCTTTCATCTTTTTGGGTTTTTTCCACTGTGCCCTTTTTTTGGGAATGGAGAAAACAAAACCTTCCATGTGTAGTAATTATGAATTTGAAGGAAAGAATGTCATAGGAGGTAGCCAGCACCACCTGCGATGGAGTGGGCGGTCTCAGCAGAGCCTGGGCCCCTGCCTTTCTCTCCCCCTGCTCTTCCTCTTCTGTGGGCCACTGTGAGGGGATACAGAGGGACCAAGGCACCTTGGGTTAGACCCAAATGACTTTTCCCTGTGTTTTTCAAAGGCTAAAGGAAGAGGTTGGTATGGGTTTCAAAGGTCTCTTTATTTTTGGCAGTCCTGAAGATTTTTCTTTTAAGATCTTTTGATTTTAATTAAGTGGAACTGCTATTCTAATTGTGCTTTTTAGGAGAGCCTAGGCATATCCCACTTTAAGAATTAAAAAGGGACAAAAGTCTTTCAATTTCAAGAAGCTTGACTCAAAAGAAGGTTACCAAAGGATCACTTTCTAAAAAGCATTGACCACCATACATATTGGTATTGTTTTCCATCTAATGCATTTAAAATATGATTTGCCTTTAAGTATTCATTTTTCCACAAAATTAATTCTACTAAAACACAGGGCCTGGCAAATAATAGGTTCTCGATAAATGTTTAAGGGCCACCTGAATAAATCAGTGATTGAAATGAATGCATAATGTGGAGCTGTGCCTTCATCTTGGAATTGGAAATTAGGTATTCATACAGCACCTTTTCCCCCTCCCACCAAGAGAACTAAAGGCTCTGCTTTGACGCCTAGGAAATCTTGTTCACACAAAGGAGGTGGAGGGCAATGTGAAATACTGGCAAACTCACTCTGTGTACCCTGCATGAAAGTGGGGTACAATATGAGGCTCTCACATAGAACCTGATCCTTAGAAAGAAGTGTTTGCAGAAGCCTGAGGAATAGAACAGACACAAGTGGTGCTTCTCTAGTTAGAATAAGAGCTGATTTGGAGTGTCCCCTCCTCTGCCCAAGACCTTGGCAGCCCTGGGGCTCTAGGTACCAATGTTGGTAAGAAGACCAAATTCACAACCAAGACCCCTAGTTTCTTCCGGTCACAAGATAGCGCCAGTGCAGGCAGAGACAGAGTGTCAGCTCTTGACAAATTACTTACAGATTCACAAAGTAAATCATGGATGGAAAGCCTTGCATTTTGTGATTTTATGCCTATGTGTGTGTTTCTGTTTAGAATTAAACCCCTTTTTGTGGATAGATAATCAGACTTGGGTCTCAAAAGACCTAAGTTCAAACTTTCCAAGCATTAATAAACCACGTAGCACAGGGAAAATCATTTAAGTGCTCTGACTCTTTTCCATGGATGAAATGAAATGCTCTGATAATTACAAGTGTTTCCTGGCTTGGTGGCCTCACTTGGATCTGCTTCCTGCCCCTTAAGCACTGTTGCTGTCGAGAGTGCAATTTCCCTCCATCTCCACTTCTCTACTTTCTCTGTTCTCTGCTTTTCTTTGCTCCTCTTCTCTCCTCGCTCCTTTTTCTGTCCGCTCAGGTGGATACTACACTCTGACTGCAGTAGAACACAGGCCCATTGTTCCAGCCCTGTGCGTGTCCCTGAGTCTCTTACCTATATGTGCTAATGATAAGACTCCCATTTATTAATCTATTTATACTTGTCTAAAGCATTGCACTAGGCGTTGTCCATCATTTCTTTATGAGTGAAGTGGCAATAACCATATCTCATGTTCAGCTGAAGCTTGGAGTGGTCAGCTAGCTTACCCAAGGGCACAAAGCCAATCAGTTGAGCTGAGTTTTGAATACAGACTCCGAAGACTCTAGGCTACTTCCCCTGGAAAATTGCACCTGGATATCTTTCTTAGTGTATTGGATGGAACCATACAGTACAATGTCTCTTCCTCTCCTCCCCTTTTGGTAATTTTTTCTTTTAATATAATTTAACATGTATAGAAAAGTTGCAATTAATGTACAAAGAAACTCCATACACCCATCACCTAGGTTTAAACAACTACTTTAAGAAGGGAGAAAAAAGAAGCCAAGCAGGCTCTGAGAAGTAGGAAAAAAGCCACTAGCAGCTAGGTTTCACAAATAAAGAAGGGTCCGTGGGGTGGGATACTCCAGAGAGGTCAAGTGTATGATGGTGAAAAGAAAACAGTGGGGTTAAGTGGCTCTGCCGAGTGTGGAGCATTTGATGTTATCTCTACAGGGGTTGGCAGGGTAGACAAGGGAAGAAGACACATCAGGCCTGAAGCTTCAATCATGGTAAAACACAAATCTGTGGATGTCATGGGAGATCCTGGATTCAAATGGAAAGCTGAATGATAGAAAAGTCAAAGGCAGGCATTGTGCCATGCGAATACGAGAGTACAGGGCAACTAAGTGACTGGTGAGTGCTCTTAGGGTCCAGACCACGCAACAAAAGAAGAGTCAGAGAAGACTGAGAGATGGGAATAAATGTGGGGGCCACAGGGCTAGCTGATGCAAGATGGACGACAACAGGTAACTGGAGACAGGAGTCACTTTCCTGGGAACACAGGCACTGGAGAAAGAATGGATGAGCACATTTATTTTCTGAGAGTTAAGATTTTTCTGGTTCCAGGACAGCATGGCCCTGGATATGGGTGAAGACAAAATTGATCTTGAGATGGAGAAAGCAGGAATGTAAAATCTCATGAGAAGGGGCTGGCCTTTAAGAGAAGGGGTCACCCCTCTTAGAACAAGAAGAAAAAGACGAGCAATTCAGCACACAGAGTAGCACAGCTGAGGAAGACAGAAAAGATGTCTCCTGAGTGGCTTCTGTTTCCCCTAAGAAGCCTGAGGCAAGGTCATCAACCAGGAATAAGGAGAGGACGAGGAAGGGTGAGGCTCCAGGGGGCATAGAAAAGGTACAAAAGGGTAGGAGCAGAATGGAAGAGTGGGCTGACAGAGCTAAGTGGCTGGGTTGCTAGATTTTTTGAGATGAGTAATCGTGAATTCATAGTGACATCAGTCTTCCCTCTTATGTAATTTTTTTCCAGCAAAGCACAATTGTGGGGGAGGGGCAGGGATGGAGCGTGGAGGCGGAGGGCTGTATCCACATGCAGTGTGTTCCAGAAGCTATTTAGAGGAAAAGGAAGCAAGGAACTTGGAATAATTTGTAAACTGACTAATGGTGGATGATGGGATCTAAGCTGGGAAAGGACAGAGGGAAGAATAGAAGGGAGCTTGTGAATTGAAAGAAAATATTGGCACCAGTGTAGTGGAGGTGGCAGTGGGTCAAAGATGAGTTCTGGAGGCTCCAAAAATATTTCTGGAGAGAAATGCTAGTGGGGGAAGATCTTGGGGGCAAAAGCTCCACTGTGAAGGCCTGCAGAGGAAGCAGTGGCCTGGAGAAGAGGAGAGAGATTTCCGCAGAGGCAGGAATTGGAGCAGGAGACTCTGAAAGGACCTGCACATGGGGCAGCCAGGAGGTATGTCATAGGGGGAGCAAGGGAGGGCAGTTGTGGAGAACAAGATTTGGAGAGAAGCTAGGAGACCAGAAGGACTCCATACCTTTTCCACTTGGAGTAAGTCTTCCCCTTTTTATGGTGCCAAAGCTGTTTAAATGCTGGAACTGACTATGGGTCCAGGCACTGTCCTCCTCTGGTCCCCTGTTAGATGGTATAGCGACGTCCAGAGGACAAGGGAGAATGGCTGTGGAGCCCAGCCACGGAAGGTCTCAGAGAACTCTCTCCTAAAGTGTATCCAGAAGAACCTTTGATAGGGAAAGGCAAGTAGAAAACGTACAGATAGATGCTTTCATTTATTCCAATGAAATAAATTATGGGTGCTTATTACTGAGCACTCACGATTTTGCCAGCCCATCTGAGTCCCAGGAAGGAGCTTGCCATCTGTTGCAGGGGTCTCGGGAGCTCACTGCTCAGGTAGAAATCTGTCTGTCTGCCTTTAGAACCTCTAACCTTGACCAGGCAGCAGAGAAAAGAAAAAAAAAAAAACAAAAAAAAAACAAAAAACGAATGCTCCATTTAATTCCTTTTTTAAGGTGCTCCATGCTAACTATCTGCAGATTGTAATATTTTAATTAAACTCCTCCAAGCCCTTAAAATGGTAAATGCCTTTTTGACCTGTTCTCTCTAATTACCTTCAGCATGTTTCAACAGACTGCAAATACCATCTAATTCTTGGAAACAAGTGCAGGATAAATTGAAACGGAAGCTGAGGGCTTTTAGCAGCAAAATCCGCCTTTCCAGAAGAGGTGAAAGATGGTGCTGGTAGAGATTTGTAAGGATTTGCTACAGGGCTAGGGCTCTGAATCCGCAGGTCCTTTCTGTAAAGGTGGGGTAGGATCATGGTTTTGGTTTTGATTATCTTACTCTAATTTGTTTAGTAATGTCAATCTCCAGTGTGGTTGGAAGAAAATGCCTGTGTAAAGAAAGAAGAAAAATAGGAAGAAGAAGCTTCTTAGCTTTGAACAAAATCTTGAGCATAGAGAATTATGAACATGGCATTGAGTTTGGGAGTCCTGAGTCCCCTTTGTGGAATATTGACCCTGTCCCCAGCCTTGGGATGAGCCTTCACACCTGTCAGCGGGTTTTTGTTCATCCTGACCTACATCAGGGAGGTGATAGCACTACTACCCCTTTGGACAGATGAGGTAGAGGTGTTCTAAGTTACCCAGGCTTAAACAGCCCTCAAATGGATTCAGATCCAGGCAGCTAAGTTGGTAAGCCCCAGAACCTGGCCTCTTTCCCTAACCATACCATGCTGCCCCAGGGCCAGTTGTATCAAGTATAGTCTGTGAATCTGAAGGTGACTGGGCACAGAATTAATGCTAAGAGGAATGGGAGAATTACAGCTCTATTCATTAATTGATCTCATTATTTGAGTTACTGTGCGAGCTTGGGGTTGGGGAGAAGCAGACCCTTTGCCTTCAGGCAGCCGTGAGCCACTGGAGGATCAGCTCATGACAGGATGAGCACCCAGAAGGAGGGAGCAAAACACCACTTGCAATCAGCCCTCCAACAGCCTGGCCTCTGCCTGATTGGAACTGTCCTCATTCCTGTTTCCCACACAGGCTGTGGCCCTTGCTTCCGAGAGGAGGGCCATGTCAGACATTTTTCTCTCTCCACATTCTAGCTGGCCTGTAACAGGCACTTAATAAATGTTAGAATGAACCAGCATTGGAATGAGTGCACCAAACAAGAGATTCATTATGTCTGGGAGCTGCACAGCCCGCTTCCCAGAGCCTCTTAGGAGGGGCTTCCTAGGGAAGGTCCATCATGGCCCTGTCTCCACCTGGAAAGGAGCTCCAGGATATTGGGGCTCATCAGCAGCAACCAGCTTTGACAGCACTTTCATTTCATATACTTGGGCCTGCTGAGTTTGTTCACTCTTTCTTTACTGTCAGGCACTTTGCCTACAATTAGGATAAATTGCCATGTGGGCAGCGACAGAGTATGCTCATGGAACCCTTTATTAAAATAGCTGTTCACTAACACTGAAGAATGAAGTGGCTAGGGCTCAAGCACACATTTTTAAAGAAAGCAAACACCTAGATACAATGTAGTACCCTAACTGTGATCAATCACTACTTAATCTAATTAGTTTAGAAGCTATTTTAAAGAGCTTAATTAGATTAAGCCGTGATTGATAACACTTTATATCTACTTGAGTAGAGCACTTCTTCTAATTCACCTTGAATCTTTATGCTTCCAGTCGAAAGCCTGGTTCAGGCATGAGCTGGGTGTGAGGAAGGGTTTGAGAAGTACTAGATTGACACTGAGACCGCTGGTACCTGGCACTAAGTGAGTTG
Organism: Octodon degus; assembly: GCF_000260255.1. Lineage (NCBI taxonomy): Eukaryota > Metazoa > Chordata > Mammalia > Rodentia > Octodontidae > Octodon > Octodon degus. Next base: position 1,338,150 of record NW_004524706.1, on the reverse strand, counting down.
GGGGCCTTTGCAACTCCCTTGCGCACAGGCGTTCTGAGGCCTGATGGGATAGCCTTGACAAGGACATGCTGAGTTCTACCTTGGGCGGCTGGTGAGGTTGTACAGGGAGGGATAGAAGACTAGCAGAATCTTGGATGAGGTCCAACTCCTAGGCAAGCAAATTTGGGTCCAGAACAGCATTCAGCTGGTTTGGAGACCCGGAGTGCGAATAAGGAAACACAGAGGGTGAGCAGAGGTGGGGTGAGCTGCTAAGCGGTCCATAAGGTACCTTCAGCCCACCTAGCTTTAGGGCAACATGCAGGGCACTAGCCTGTACCCACTTTGTGAAGATGTGCTGCTTCACCTCAGGGGCCTCAGGGATTCTGTAGCCTGCCTGGGGAAGTAACCTGTGCCCCCAAGCTGCAGGGCAGGCCATGCTCCTGGCACTGAGACTTTCCATAGCCTCTTGGGAACCATGGACAACCAGTGCAGCAAGCAGGTCAATTCTAGCAATCTCTTCGGGGCCAGGAGAGGGAGGTGGGAAGAGAAGGTGGACCTGTTACTAAAAGGCCTCTTTCATCTCCCCTCTGCAGCTCGCATGTGTGATGCCCATCTTCGCGGCCCCTCGGGCATCATCACCTCCCCCAATTTCCCCATTCAGTATGACAACAATGCACACTGCGTGTGGATCATCACAGCACTCAACCCTTCCAAGGTAAGGCTCCGGGAGTGGGAGTCCGGCAGGCGGGTCCAGGTTGAGACAGCTGGTCTGCCAAGTACTTCAAACTCTAAAGCTGGTGGTGGAAGCTTCTCTGCCAGCACTATTCTTACATGGTCTTTATTGAGTACTGAGTAAATAAGCTGCATATTTATGAAATAGAAGCAAGACATAAGTAGTACCAATATAACAAATACCTCTGAAATCATCCAGAGGTGTGATTCCTACACCCTCACAGGAAATACAGAAATACAGAGATAGAAATACTAATCTGGTCACTCAGTATTTACACTTTTATACATTCCTGTATTTCCTTTACCTCAAAGGTGTTTATTATTGCTTTGCCTTTCTTTAGATTTAGCACTGAAGTGCATTTCCCTATGTATCGTTTAGCGCACCAGCATTTGCGCTTCATTTAAGTGTGATTGTGTTCTATGTACTGTATTCTTAATCAACTTCATTAAATATATATATATAGTTTAATTTTTATATATCTTTTATTTTGTCTTGTAAATTTTATATCTATCTTGCCCAAATCCACAACAACGTTTTGAATCTTTCTTTTAATTACATCAAAACTCTAAGGCATGGGGGCAGGGGAGATGGCTCAGGGGTATAAGTGATTCTCTGGCAAGCGCAAGGGCCTGAGTTCAATCCCCAGTTCTGCCAAAAAAAACCCAAACCAAACCAAAACAAAACTCTAAGGCAATTTGTGAAGAACTGATCTATTTTGATTCTGAGGCTTCTAATCCATAAGTGATATACTTTCTAATCACTTAGGGTTTCTTTAATGGCCTTCAGTGAACTTGTATAACTGTTCTATTAGATATCTTATAAATTATTAATATATGTAAATATATAAAATATAAATAATATAATTGTGAATATATATAAATATCATATACTTATACTTATTGCTATTCTGAATCATGTATTTTTAAATTGCATTTTCTGCCTGTTTCTTGCTGGTCTTTAGAAATACAATTGATTTTTGCATTTTGAATTTTATGTACAACAACTATCTTGTTATAATTATACCTGTGAATATTTGGGTTCTCAGCATGGGCAGTGATCATCTGTGAAGAATGGTAGCTCTCTTTTTCCCTTTCCAGGCCACATAGCCATCCCTTGTTTTTTGCTCGGTGGGTACTCCTGTCATTGTTTGATGTTTAATGAAAAGTTTTTATTTTTTTCACCAGTAAGTCTGATGTTTGCCAAAGTTCATTTGATTTTTAATTTGAACATTTTTCTTTCTGAGTTGGGAAAGTTCCTTCCTAATCCTAGTCTGTGAGGAATTTTCATTGATGATTACTTGGATTTTATCAAATACCTTTGTATACCTACAGATACAATTACTGTTTTCCTCCTTTAGTCTCTTAGTGTCATGAATTGCATTGACTAGCTTTTCTAATGTTAAGCCAATCTTACCATCTGGAAAATTCTAGCCTGGTCACTTAGTATTTACACTTACATACATTGATGTATTTCACTTGATAACATTTTGTTGGATAAGTTGTTTCTGTTTAATCAGTGAGATTGGCCTGTTATTTTTGTATCCTTCCCAGATTCTTGTATCAGGGTAATACTGGCCTCATAAAATGATTTGGAGAATGTTTCTTCTCTTTCTATTCCTTGGGGTGCCTGGTAGCAAATTACAATAATCTTTACCTTGAAAGTTTAGTGAAATTGATTTTTTTTTAGCAAAACTATCTCTGTCTGATGTTTCCCTTGTTGGAAAACTTAAACTATAAAGTTAATATCTGTAACAGGTAAAGGTTAACTCTGGTCATCTGATTTTGTATGTAGTTCATTTTACTAAGTTTTCAAATTTACTGAATATAAAATTATGCATATTATTTCACTATATTTACGATCCCTGATATTTTTATATTTCTGTTTCCTTTCTGATTTCTAATTTGAATAATTTTTAAAATGGTATTTTCAGAAGTTTCACATTTGTCAGTCTTGTCAAAGAGTTAGTTTCAGTTTAGGTAATATTCTTTTTAATATATTATTTTGTATTTCATCTATAACTCTTCTTACCATTATTATCTCTTTTCTTATATTAGATTTATTCTACTTTTTTCTCTAACATCTTAATTTTGATGCTTAGTCCATATGTGTTTTCAAATCTTATTTAACCATCTAAGGCTATGCATTTCCCTCAAAGGACTGCTTTGGCTACATTCCTTCGGATTTTTATATGCATAATTTCTACTACAGTGTGGCTCTAGTTTGTTTTTGTGGTCCTGGGAACTGAGCACAGGGCCTTGCCATACATACTGGGCATGGGCTGAGCCACTGGACTCCATGCCCGGCCCTGTTCTGAATATTTTCTAATTTATTATTTCGTCTTTCAACTTTGAATTCTTTAGAAGAATATATTAATTTCCAAGGGACTGTTCTCACTAGCTTTTTGTTATTGCTGATAAAGCTGGTATTTTAAGAACAATGTATTTCAGCCATTTGAAGTTTTTAGAGATGTACTTGTAGAGCCAGAAATGGTCATTTCTTCATATTATATGTATTCCTGAAAAAAAGAGCATTTTACAGTTTTTATGTTCTAATATGACCATTACATTGTTGTTTGTCTTTTATGTCTTCATTGATTTTTTTTGTCTTCTTGATCAATACACTACAGAAAGAGAGACATTAAAATCTCCCACATAATAATAGTTTTATCTATTATGCTTTGAACTTCTGTCCATTTTGGCTTTATAACTTTCTCTCCTTAGCTATTATGTCTTCTTTCTTTCTCTTCTTCATTCCTTCCTTTCTCTTTTTTCTTTTCGTTGTTTGACATTTTATATTCTCTTGCTATTGACCTTCTGTTTCTTTTATGCTTTATGTGTTTTGTGTGTGCTTGGATTTTTCCAAATAGAGTCTAAAAAATTCTGTGTTTTAACTAGATAACTTAAGACTATTTAAATCAGACAATTATCTCTGTTCTTTTAAAATACCCAAGAAATATTAACAGGCATACTTACTGAAGTCTAAAGTTAAATATTAATTTTGTCTTCTCCTGAACAGTTAGGAATCTTAGAATAATGCGCGTTTGCTCCTTCCTAACGCGTACTCCACGGGGCCTGTTGGCGTGTTACCTCACTCCTCCTCACAAATGATGGCATTCTCAGGAAAACCAGGGCCTGTCCATTCTCGTTCCCACACTACTTCTGTGTTCACCATTGCCTGTTGCATCCTAGTCTTTCTCTTTGGAATATCTCTCTTTCAGTTCAAAGTACTTTGTTCATTTTTTGGTTGGTCTTTCTTGGTTCTTCTTTGTCTTAAAATGTCTCTTTGGGCCAGCCAAATAGCTCAGTGGATTAAAGCACCTGCAAGCAGGCTCAGAGGCCAGATGTTCGATCCCTGGGCCTGCCTTGTCAGCCCCGCCCCCAGGGAGCCCTGAGATAGCAATTGAGATTGGGTGTGGTGGTGCGCACCTGTAATCCCAGCACATGGAAGGCTGTAAACAGGAGAATCACTGTAGGTCCGATCTAGTAGTGAGAACCTGAACACCCTATAGACCCTTCCCTAAAATACAGGAGGAAAAAAAATGTCTCTTTTCCTCTGCTCTTAAAAATATACTGGTGTCTCCTGTACATTTGATTTTAAGTTGATAACCACAGATTTTCTGCACCTGGAGGAGTGGCACCCATGTCTTCTAGCTTCAATTGTCACTGTCACTGTTTCTTGTCTTTCCTTTCATGACACCACTGGCTGCTACTGTGGTCTTCTTGTCTTTGGTGTCCTGCAGGCTCCCAATGTGTCTGGTGTGGACATTGCTGTATTCACCCTGCTTGAGCTCATGATGTTTCTTGAATTCATAGGTTGTGCCTTACATTAGCTTGGGAAATGTTTAACCATCATCTTTCCAATCCTTGCTGTTTCTTTATTTGCTCTCTTTTTTGGTCTTTTGAAAGTCTGGCAATCTGTTCTAGTTTTTCCCAGTTGATCATCCATATTTGTTTTCTCATATATTCTTTCTCATTATGTTCACATATTCTCTGTTCTACTATGTATAATCTTTGTTAATCCACTCACTGAAGATTTTTGTTCAAGGAGATTTTAGTTCAAACTACAATTTTAACTTTCAGAAAGTTCTATTTGGTTCTTTTTCAAATGTTCCTGCTCATATCTTATAGCCTCTTCTGATTCATATGATTATATATTTCTTGAATTAATTTAAATGTGTCAAGCCTCCTCATTTTACAGTGTGTCCTTTAATATTAATAGCGAAAGTCTGTGGATCCTGTGGTCTATTCTTACCTCTCATGGTTCCCAGAACCACATTTCTTTCTTTGTTGTGTAGTTTTTGACTATGTGGCTAGAATCACAAACTTTGGTCTCTGGAGGTTCTGATAGGAGGTAGTTTCTTGCCAAGTTTGCACTAGCTACTGCCTCATGCTGGGACATTACCAGTCAGAGACCTCTTCAGACCAAATTCTCAGTATAAAGGTTTCAAGCCATAAAGTGCTATGCAGGCAGCATCCATGCAAAGGCTACTTCCAGTCTTGAATTCTCTCTGCAAGTGTTTTGTCCCCTTGCTATCAAGGTGTGAGAAAAAGCCAAGCTCTGGGTCTGCCAGAGGGTGGTGGTGGCCCACGAGGAGGCAGGCGGGCAGAGTTGTGATCGTCCGCTCTTCTCCAAGAGTTCCCACAACACCAAAGCTGTGCTCCGTCAGCTGACTTCATGCCCTGCTTGCCTCCTGAATCCCTCTGTCCGTTGTGCTGGAGACTCTGAGCACTCCTTCCTCCAGCAACAGAGTACCAAGCACCTTGGCTTTCCACAGTTCTGGAGACTGAGAGTCACTGCTTGAAGTGCTGGAGAACTTGGTTTCTGATGAAGCTTCTCTTCCTGGATGTAGACGGCCACCTTGTTCCTGCATCCTTGTGACCCTTTCTGTGAGCACTTGGGCAGAGCTCATCCATGTCTCTCCTTGCTTGTGAGAAATGTCAGAAGCTCACCCCTGTGGCCTTATTAATCTTAACTAGCTCCCCTAATCCTCAATCTCAAATACAGTCACATAGGAAATTTAGATCTTGATACATGAATTTTGGAAGGATATAATTCAGACTGAAACACTAACTTATTAAAAAACAAACAAACAAAAAACACCTTTTTTTCTGCTCTTTAAATTATGCCAAACCTTTCAAAGTTTTTGGTTCAAGTGCCTGAGGCCACAGAGCTAGGACGATGGAAGCCGAGCTCCTCTGCCTAGCATTTTCCAGAGGAGTCATAGTTTATTAAACCATTTCATGGTGAACTTAGCAGGGAAGGATGCCTCAGCCACAGTGGATGAGACTGGGAGAAGCGCTTAGTTCCCTGAAGTAATTAAGTTGTTGACCAGGGGGCTCTCCCTCAGGTATTGTCCGTGATACTTTTCTTCATTTTCTTTTGAACTTGGAGATAAGGTATCAGGGAAGCCTAGATGAAGCCTGAGAATTTTCTAAGAAGCAATTTGATCGACACCCCACCCCCTACCCCAAGGTCTAGGCATGGCCCCATGTGGAGGTCAGCAACCTCAGAGCTTTCTCCCTGACATGTTCTGTAAGAGGCCGCAGCAGGCCTGCCTCCCGAGGCCAGCTCCTCTGAAGGTATGCCTTGTAGGTGGAAGGCTCTCCGCATCTCTACACGGAGATGGTGGGCTTCAGGAACTACAGAGGGTGCCCAGAAGGGCTTAGAAAGCCCATCCTGAAACTGAGGGTGGAAAGCCAGGGACTGGAGAGTGGCCAGCAGGGGATGAGTTGGAAACCTAAAGTTTAGGACTGAGGCATTGAAGCCGCCTTTCTGCAAACAGCAGGAAAAGCAGAAATAGTTCTGCACCTTGTTCAGGTGCTGTTCCACACGTCAGACATAGGCGTGCCCACCCCGCACTCCAGTCCCCAACACAAATGTATGGCCTCTCTAACTTCTCAGTATGCTTTTATGAGATAAAATAGTAATTCATTCTCTGACCGTAACTCCCACCTCTGCCCTTGAGCAATGTGCGCATAGGAGAGAAGACAGACACCTAACTGCAAGACTAAAGCGTGGAAGGTGCTGGTGGGGTGTGTCTGTGGTGCTGCAGCAAACCCATGGAAAGTTCCACAAAGGAAATTTCCACACTGGAGCAAGGTCATGAAGAAGGAGTGGGCTTGGACATCCGTGCCTCGTAGTGAGAAGGTTGGCAAAGGCACTGAGGCTTGCAGTAGCCTCTTGAAAGTGATTCAGCATTCCCGGATCAAGGTAAAGGTAGAAAAGTGCACAGAATGAAAGTCATAGTGAGGTCACATGCGTGGGAAAGAGGAGTGTGTTTTCTCTCAGAATGGAGGACTTTAAGGCTAGAGGTGGTAGACTTCGTTAATGGCAATAATAGCTTTTACTGTATGCTTAGCTGGTGCCAACCACAGAACTGATACCTCTGTATCAATGATTGTATCTCATTTTCTTAATAACACAATGAATTAGGTTTTAATAGGCCCACTCAATAGATGAAGGAAGTGGATCATGGATAGATTAAAGGTTGGGCGACAGCTGCAGCACACAGCCAGTAAGTTGCAGGGCTGGAATTAAAGCCCAGTCCTTCTGACTCAGTCATCTATGTTCTTCAATTGCTATGCTGTGCCGCTGAGTAAAATGAGGTCTTGGAGAAGAAGGGAGGGCCAGAGCTGTCCACACTGCGAGGGGGAGTGGCATCCTCCCTTCTGAACCAGAGCAGTAGGGGAAAGTCCGAGTTTGGGCAGGATGACTCTGCATGAGCAGGGAGAGCAGAAGGAGGATTCTCAGGGGAACAGGAGCAACCAGGAGGCCAAGCAGCTCCCAAGCAGGGACAAAGGGGGTGTCAGCCAAAGCTGTGGAGATATGGATAAGGAAAGGGACAGGAGAGATGCGAGAGGTGGAATGGGCCTTCATGGCTGATGGTGTGGAGGTTGTGTATCTTAAATGACAAAAACACAGCAGGTGCCCAGCATAATTTACTTAATGGACAAAGGACTAATGTCTCAATGGACTCTGTGATGAAGGACAGATGAGAAACTTTAAAAAGAAACACAAAAGGAAGAGCGTGTGTTATAGGGATCAAGATATAAATATGCCCTTTGAAGAACTGTGGTTCACCCAACTGCATTGGAACATACTGCATGGAAACTCTGGGATCAAGGGAGAGATTTGGTTGTCATCTCATTAGTGTATGGGCGGGAATAGAATTCTAATGAAGGGCCAAGAAAGAGTTAAGAGGACAAGAATATTTAGAGTGGCTCTTTCTAGGGCAACGACACAGAGAAGGAGCAGTCAGAGAGGCAGAAGGAGGATGTGTCGCAAACACAGGAAGTCTTCCCATAGAGCCTGTGTGATCATGGTAGCGATAAAGGAAGAGGCCCAGCAGGGACCGCTGACCTGGGCCTTGGCAAGACAGGCCTTCCGGAATGGAGCTCTCAGGAGGAACAGATAGCAATGAGGGGACACATGAGCAGGAGGTGAGGCACAGAGCACAGACAGGCAGCAATATGTACAGTCCCACAGTGAAGCAATGGAGGGAGGGTGGGCAGTAGCACAGGAAAGTGGCAAATGGCAGAGAGAGTCTGGGTTGCTTTGAGGTCCATTTAAGAAACTGGGGTCTGTGTGCCTGCCAAGGACAGAGCAAGCAAACAGGAAGAGGGAGAAGGTAGAAAAAAGAGGACGGTGAAAGAGGGGGAGTCCCCAAACAAGTGATAAGGATGTGAGGTTGAGCGTACAGGGTTCCCCTTGCAAGTAGCTGTGGGGCTGTCCTGAGCAGCGTTGAGCATTTGCCTGAAGCAGCACCCAGTGGGCCACACAGGCCCTTGGTTTTTTCCTAGTCCAGGAATGAGTGTCTATTCCCAGAGTCAGCTTCCTGGAATTCCACGCCCTTCAGTGGCTCTCTTCTTGCTGTACCAAGGAGGGAGCTAGGGATGCCCCAGGTCCAAAGGGACACAGGGAGCTACTGTGGTGTGGGACGGCCACAGCCATCCTCTGAGTTACAGGAAGTAACTGAACAGCAGAGACTGCATCATCTGACACCGCAGAAGCAAGAATTCAGCTGAGCTGGGAAAGCAGATCTCAGTAAGTTGGGGACAGAGCAAATCAGAAGTTTAGTAGAATCAACAAAGAGAGAAGATTCAGGCAGAGCAACGGTGCTGCCTCCTACCCATGCCAGTTTCACTCTCTGCTTGATTAGCATGTTAGTGACCTTAGTCCTTACAGTATTGACTTAATATTAATATAATGTCTGCCTGTACTAACATTTCCTAAATTTGGCCATTATCAGAAATACCTAGACTTTAGGATATTTTCTGAACCCTTCCCTCAAAGACATGATTCAGAGGACCTGAGCTTGAAATGCTCAGAACCTTTATTTAAAGAGTGCCCTGGTGGCTTGGACCAACCAAGCTGATTTGGTAAGCCTCAGTCCTGTGCCCCCTACAAAGCACCATGTCCCATCCCTGATGCTTCCCTCAGGCAGCCTCAACTTCAGACACATTGGCCTCTGGTTCCCAGACACATCTGGCCTGGCAAGACCTCTTCCTGGACACAGCCTGTCCTATAGTCCTGGGAGACCCAGCTCTGCTAAAAGCCCTCCGACTCCACCAACTCTTGCTCCTTCCTAGTCACTCGGCATCCCATCAGCACCTCTTCTTTGTGTGCTGAGCAAGCTGTGCAGTCTTTAAGGGCAGTTTCCTCTGGAGCTCTTGAGGACCCCAAAGGCGGGGATGGGCTTTTGTGTATGGCTCCCACAGAGAGCATAGAGCTCCGTAGAGCTTTGATTCTGGTGATAACTAATGGAGAGAAGCTCCTGGGCGAGTTCCCACCTTCTTCAGGCCTGATGCCCAGGCTGTGGCCTGAAGCCTCCTCACCATGGGACCACTGAGCTCCACCTCATGCAAAAAGAGGTCTATGGTCAGTACAGAAACCCAGAGCTGCATGGGGCCTGTGAGCCATACACATCTGCCTTGATTTTGCAACTGCTCAAGTAATAACACACTTGACCCAATTTGCATATGAGGATCTGGATTTGATGGGAAGTATCAATCAGCCTTTCCTAGAAAAGAAGGGGGGAAAATGGGACAAGATAGGGGAGGGAAGATGGAGGGACCAAGGAAAGAAGAGGGAAAGGAAAGCTCGTTTCATGAACTTCAAAGCCCAATCTAACAGGGTTTTAATGCTTCACTCCCGGAGGATCATTAGTGTCACTCTTCCCTTTGTAGTCCCAGAGATCTGAGAAGTGACTCTCCAGGCAAGTGATCACCCACCAGTGCAAATGTCAGAATCACATTTATTGGGCCATTTGTTCTTTCACTTACTCATTCAACAAATATTTGCTCATATCTTCTCTGTGCCAGCCACAAGTGACATGTTGGTGATTGGAGAGGTATCCCCCATAGTTTTCTGATGTTCACATCTCATGGGTAAGTGGCTCAGAGGGATCCTTTACTGGCCCCATCAAATCTGTTTCCTCCATAGATGTTTCCACTTCTCAATTTATGTTGACATCGCCACCAGTGGAACCCACAGAGGCCCTGGTGTCCCCCCACACACACACTTCCGTACTCCAGGAGACAAGCCCCCTCCCTCACTTCTGTCTGCCTCACTGCAGACTCCCCTGCTCCCAGCACTCACCCCATTGTCTTGCCTCCATTGTGGACTCAGGGATTCAAGGTCCTCTCTTCCCCACTGCAGGCTCTGAGGATGGTCGCCATGTCCCATCCCTGCCACCTGCATATGCTTCTCCAAGACCCAGCCCTGGCATGTATGTGCTGACCATTGGGCAAATAGGTGTGCAGATCCATCATTCAGTGAGCAAAAAGGCAGTGAATGAGTGAAAGGGTTTGCTGCCTCCAATTGACCAAAATAAAACTGTAGTCAAGGCCAAACCCACAGAACTTTCCAAAATCCTCAGTCCAGTTGCTGGAAGGAAGCACTAGAGCCTCCTCCCTCCTGGAGCTCCAGATGGTCCAGCCCAGTCCCCTGCCCACAGCCCCAGGGACTCATTCTCTAGCCAGACCCCAGCAGGAGGTACCAGGAGCCCCATGACCAGGCACAGCGAACTCCCTTTAGCCTGCAGGCAGTGGCCATGCTAGCACAGTGTGGGCGAGCCAGGCCAGCTTTTGGGTGCTTATGGGAGCCCAGCGGCAGAGCACGTGGTTAGGACTATGCAGCACTGTGGGGTCTCTGAACAGCTGGCAAGAAGCAGGCATGGGCGTGGGCAGCCTGTGGTTTCTATGCCAGGGTGCTGAGTTGCATCCTGAGGATGAGGACTTGGCAGTCTCTGCAGTGATGAGAACCCTTCTGGAGAATCTGCACCCTGTAGGTCATGAGGAGCTGTGAGTTGCAGAAAATGCCACTGAAGTTTAAACAACACACAGTTTGTTTGCTCCACCTACCAAGCCCAGCAATAGGGAGTCCAGGTTGGGATTGCTGGTTCCCTCAGTGTCTAGAGTCCCTTGCATTTTCCCTCTGCCATTCTTTGCATGTAGGTCTCACCCTCATGGTTCTGAGAAGACTGTTCCGTCTCTACCCTCCCATCTGTATCCCATGGAAAGCAAAAAGAAAGATGGACAAGTACCCCAAGATTCTGCAGGTTACACCCCATGGCCCAGACTTCTGTTATGTACCCATCCTTAGCTATGAGCTCAGCTGGGTACCCTGCCATATTCTCCCAAAATTCTGGGTTCTGTTAGGAAGGAATAAAAAGAAGAAAGAACATTGAAAGCAGTACCATCCATGCAAGTCACAACATCTCAAAATAACTAGATCAAAATAGAATTGTTTTGGTTGAAGCCAGGCTCTGCCCATTCTGTCATATTCATCTGCTGGTGCCCCACCACCACCACTGCAAGGAACCCTGGGAACTCATTGCCTAGGAACCCAGTTTGAAAACCATTGTTCTACGGTAAAAGTTAGCAAATTATTTCTGTAAAGCGCTATGTAAAAAATTATTTAAGTTTGGAGAAGCATATGATGTTTATTGTATATTCTTTGTTGTGAGTTTTTGGAGTTTGGCTCTAAAATGTAGGAACTCCTTCAAAATTCTAGGGGCCATATAAAAATAGGCTGGAGGCCAGATTTGGCCTGAAAGCTGTGATTTCCAACCCCTGCTCCGGAGGTAGTGAGGTGCTGTGTCTGGAAGCGGAGGGAAGGATTGGCAGCAGAGGCTGTTGGAGGAAGCACCACTAGAACAGTCCCTGTGCAGACCTTTCGGAACTCCACCTTCAACAACAACAACAAAATGCTCCTAGCCAGGCATGGTGGCACATGCCTATAATTCCAGCATTCAGGAGGCTGAGGCAAGAGGATTGTCATGAGTTCCAAGCCAGCCTGGACTACACAGTGAGTTCAAGGCCAACCTGAACCACATAGCAAGAACTTGTCCCAAAAAGATAAACAAGGGCCAGACTATAGCTCAGGGCTGGAGCACGTACCCGGCAAGGGTGAGGTCATGTGTTTGATTCCCAGTACAAAAAACAAAACAAAACAAAACAAAAAAAAAATATATATATATATATATATATATATATATCTATCCCTGTTGGGCCCTCAGCAGCCTCACCTAGACCTCAGGCCCAGCTTAGTAGGACTCATCCTGGACAATGCTCCCCAAGGCCCAGGACTGATCCTTCAAGGCCCCAGCTCAGCCCCACAATTCTCAGACACATGACTGCGTCCAGCGGGACCCAGTCTCCAGCCCTCCCTCTACACCTGCTCTTCACCCACATGCCAAGCCCTACTCCCACTCTTGGGCTCTTCGCCTTCTCCTGATGGCTTCTCTGCCTCCAGTCCTCCTCCCATGCTGAATCATAGCTCCCCAGCAGCTTTTTTTTTTTTTTAAGAGGAAAAAAAAAATGACAATGAAACCCATCAGCTTGACCATGAAACTCAGACTGCTTGTTCTGGCTGCTGGGCAGAATCCAACTGCCGACTCATCCAGCCTGTTCTCCGGCCCTGCTTTGCCCACGTCAGCTGCCCTCCCTGCCCTTTTTTCCCCTCTCACCGCTCCTGGCAGAGCTTGGACCAAGTCCACAGCCCCCACTGCCCTGCCAGGCCTGGAGCCCCCGCCTCCTCCACACACCTCCGTCCTTCCCTCTTGCTCTTTTTGCAACCCTCCTGCACTCACCGTCTGCGCCATGTCCTTGGCATTTAGATTTGTTGCAAAATCGTCCGGCGAGCAAGATAACTTATGGGAAGCAGCTAGCTCAGTGCTTGGCACATGACAGGTGCTCAGTAATTATGTCCTGGATGATGAGCTTGTTTATTCATTTATCTAATGGGCTTAAGTTGGGTGTCTGAGCTGTATACAAATGGGCCTCTTGGATGGCGCCTCTTCCTCCTTGCTGCTGTTTCTCCAGCCTCAGAAAGGTGCTTTGTGAGCTTGATGGATCTGCGTGTTGGTTAATGAGTCATTATAGAGTCCTGTCTTTAAACAATGGCCAAAGAAGAGAAGGAGGAAAAAAAGCAAAGGAAAAAAAAGGCCTCAGTGCACTGTGTGCTGGGGCCCTCCCCAGAGCTGCAGCGTGGTCCTCCTTGTACAGCTAACCCTTACCTTTGGGTCAGTGCCCCGAAACTCAGATCCCTTCCGTGGTGGCTCTAACTGGTGATGGGAAGCTCTTTATGGCTCTGAGTTCTGCCCTTCACAGGAATATTTTCCCATAATCCTCCTGCACTTCCATGTTGGAAATGGCTTGGTGAGCAGCGTCTTCTCTGCTCCAGGACTGGTTGGGAGGGGTCGGTGCAGTGACAAGGCACAGCTAGGATCCTTAGTCCCTGCAGAAGCTGGGTTCCTTTTGCAGAAGTCACCAGCTGCCTTGTAAAATTTTATGTGCAGCAAGTGTTTGCTGAGCGAGCACCTACTGACATCCAGAAAAAGCTCTAGGAGCATTTGAGTGGAGAAGTCATGGTCCTCACTGGGATACTCAGGCATAGAGCAGAGTCACAAAGTGTCTAGAGAGTCCCGTCCTTCCACTTAGCTGTGTGGGCCCAGCACATTGCCTCACCTTTCCTACCTGGGCTTTCCAGTTTGTAAAAGGCAGGTAATCAGAGGAGCTCTTGTGAGTTTTCCATGAGTTGTTTTGTATAAAGAGGTCAGGGCAAACTCAACCACACTGCAGGTGTCAGCTCTTATAGTGAAGTAGCCTCCAAAGATGGCCAAGGACTATAATTAAGTCTCTCAGAGAATCTCCTCATGCGGAAACTGCAAAGTGTGACCTATGGACCTCAGCTAGCTTATCACTTGTTCAGTCAATAAAGTTTTATTTGACAGGGCCTCAACCACCCAAGCACACATTGCATATGGCTGTGTTTGTGCCTTGGCGACAGAGCAGGACAGATGTAACAGGGCTGTGCTCCTCAGAAGAGAATAGATTTCGTAGGACAACTGGTGTTGTTCATACAATAAGGGATCCCAGAGGCAGCAATCTGTCCAAGCTGAAAAATCAGGAAAGGCTTAGAAGATGCCCTAAGTCCCTGGTATGTGCCTGGCATGCTGCCAGGCCCTGGTGGTGGAGGTGGTGGTCAGGCCTGGCACTCTCTCTGTGAGTTGGTGGGGTAGTGAAGGAGTGGTTCGCCCACTCAGTCAAGGGCCAGCAGGTAAGTGTTGAGACAGAGAAGGGAGGAAAGTGCTTAGACAAGAGGGGATTGGGGGCCAGGAGACACTTACCAGAGTGTGGGAGGGGCCTGTGAAAATCTCCAATGGTGACTAGACCACAGTGATGTGATGCTTAGGAGCTCAGATGGCATACTGGCTGAACAGCAGGGAGTAAGGAAGTCAGCAGGAAGCAGATATGATGGCCTTTCCTCCTGTCTCGGGCTGGGAAATGGGACTTCTAAGAATGCTCTACATAGCAGACAACGCGATGAGAGACGAGAAGCAGATTCCAACTTCTCACAAAGTATGATCCTTTGGTGATGTCATTAGCCAACAGGGGACATTCTGGATGGAAAACCCACAAAGGCCAAGGAATCTCCACCCATTATTGACTGTTAAATTTCATACCATTCTTACTCATCCCACCCACTGCTGCTGTCAACTTAGGTCCTCCCTCACCAGACTACCACCATCGCCCTGCCTCCTGTTTCTCAGTCACCCCTCAGAGCTGTGGACTTTTATTTTGAGGCAAGCCTTGTTAAGTCACTAAGTAATTGCCTCTCATCATGGCAAGCCTTGGCTTACAGCTCTCCCCTGTTAGGACAGAGATCCAAATCTTTTGCATACCAGACAGCCCTTCCTAACCTGGCTTCTGTTACTTCTCTCCAGTCACCACCTTCTGCTTCCCTCTCACTTAACCAATGCTGGATTAAGTAGAAGTCTCCGAATGCATCTCACTGCTCCACCTCAGCTGGATTGCCTTCCCCCCTGTATGCACTGGTTGAATTCCCTTCAGTTCAGCTTACAAACAGCGTAGGCTTCATTTCTTCCAGGAATCCTTAGCCTTCTCCCAGTGCAATGCCAGTGCAATCACTGTCCCCCTTAAGTCAGCCCGTGGAGCTCCTGGTGTGCTCAGGGATGTTCTGACCTAAAGTTACCACTCTGTGACTCCTACACCCATGCAGAGGGCACCCGGCTCATGAATATGGGTGGCACTTGCTCCTGAGGTGGACATCCAAGGCACTTGGGGTGAGGCTCTACTGGTATCCTGGCAGTGGGTGGATGCTGCTTGGTTTAGATAGAAGACGGTTGCAGAAAATTTCTGCAGAGGAAAGAGAAAATACCCACAGGAATTCTGTACTCCTTGGGTTGTAGAGTAGAAAGTACAAGATCCACATCAGCCTCCTCAGTGAAGAGGGAAGCATCTTAGGCTCTGTCCTCCACCCAATACAGTGCTAGCCCCAACCCTCCATGGCTGCAACGCCTGGCACCTCCTCCCAGCCCCACCTCATTCTTGCCTCTTGGCTGCGTGTAGGCAGCCAGAATGGCGGTGTCCTCCCCCTTGGTTTTGTGCTTTTCCCCCAGCTCCTTGCAAGAGAGGAGTGAGAAGCTCTTTAGGTGCAGATCTAGGTAGGCTTCTCAATTTCTGGGTTCCTCGAATCCAGAAATGCATGGAGTGCCCAGCCACACAGTCCCCAAGAGCGAGGCAGCTGGCAGCTGTGGGTCTTTGTCGACCAGCTATGAGCAGACACAGAACAGCTTGCTCTGAGTGTCTCATCCCAGCCACAGTTCAGGCCCTGACTCCTCAGAGCATCCCCTCCTCCTCCTCCCAGCCACCCACTTAGGTCTGACAGAGGCTTCTTTAGCCTTCAGAATTCCTTCAGATGCTACTGTCAGAGAGGCCTCCCTTCTTCCCCCACTGCAGGCCTCTCTCCTTTCCTCAGTATTCACCTTTGTACCTGCCTCTTGAAGTTGTGGTTAACAGTTTACCTCTCTGACCTCTCTTCTCAGCCAGGGCAGAGACAGTGCCATGCTCACCATGGAAACCTCCTCCTCAGCCTGGCATAGGGCAGGTGCTTCGGACATATTAGTGAAAGGCAGAACTAAAACAAATGAGAAAGGAAGAATCTAGTTGAAATGTCTTTCCGAGCGCATTCATTCATTCAAAAAGGAAACAAACAAAAAAAGATGGAGAGAAACAGGCCATGGAGAGGCTGGGAAAAGCTTCCACAGGCCCCTAGGGCAGGAAGGCTGAGATTCCACATGTGGCCTGAAATATCACCACCAACCCCATGGGGATTTCTGAGCATGAAAGCATGAAGAAAAAGTCCAATCATCCCGCAGTTGGCCAGATGTGCCTGGTGTTGCTGCAACAGCCCCCAGAATTGGCCAGATGTGCCATGAACATCTTCAGAGACATAAGAGGCCCCAGAGACTGGGTGGCCTGGAGAGAAGGAGCTCATGACGGTGGCACAGAAGTTGTCAGTTTGTGTAGGATGACGTCGCCAACAACTTGCAGCATCAGAACACAATGAAGAGATTTCCACTTGGTCCGCAGGCTTTGGAGTCTTCCTCGAAGCCCAGGCAGTGACTAACCCTGTGCTCGTTCCCTAGGTGATCAAGCTGGCCTTTGAGGAGTTTGACTTGGAGCGGGGCTATGACACCCTGACGGTCGGGGACGGTGGGCAGGATGGGGACCAGAAGACAGTTCTCTACATGTAAGTGAAGCCCTGAGTTTTGCCCAGAGGCCAGGACAACAAGGGACCTTGGCTGGGGGAGGTGGGGTGGGGTGGGGTCTCCAAGTATGGTCTGGTTCTACCTGGTCCGGGGGTGTCTTTCTTTGGATGATGATAAGGCCTCCACCACCTGCCTCTGCACCAGCCAAGGAGGCTGAGCACTGACCGCATCCGCTTGGGGATTCACATGCAAAGCATCCAGAATAAACTGTCCCTGGGGGCGAACAGATGTTTTGTGTGAAGCCTGGAGCTTTCCATGCAGCTATCGGCACCTCTGCAGACCCTGCTTCTCTACCCAGCAGTGCTTAGTCCCAGCCACACCCACTATGGCTGTCTGACCTTCCCTCAGGCTCAGAACTATCTGGAACATGGGTGGCCTCAGAGAACTGGAATCATGCAGATATAGTGGCCACGTTTCCTTACCCAGTGATGGCCACTATGCTGTGGTGTAGTCAAGGGGGTGGGAGGACAATATCAGGGATCCGTGGGTTCTACTATGTTGAGCCTTTGCTCTGGGGAGCCTTTGAGTTCTCCTCTGCACCCCACCATAGCCTCATAGGAGAGCAAGTGTACCCTGTCCAGCGCATGTGGCCGGCAGCAGAGAGGGGCAGGTCTTGGAGCGGGTATGGCTCCTCAGTACCCCCAACCCCTTGCAGTCAGGCTGTCACCGTCCGTGAGTGCCTTGGTAAGGGACGTGCTTCTAACCCTCTCTCTCCTAACAGTCTAACAGGTAATTCGGTCCCAGACCTCATCGTCAGCACCAACCATCAAATGTGGCTCCTTTTCCAGACTGATAGCAGCGGCAGCTCTCTGGGATTCAAGGCTTCTTATGAAGGTAACTGCTCTTGGGAACCCAAGGAACTCACCCTGGGAGCCAGAGACCTGGGTCTAGGCTTGGAGTTGAAGTGCTGGACTCCAATCTTGGGATAGCCCTGTAGTAACTGCCTTTCTGTGGGCTTATTCTTCTCAACTCTCTGAGCTCCTTCTTTGGTCAGTGGCCCCCTTGTTGCTTTGAGGGTCATCTGAGATAAATCTATTATAATACGGGTTCCTGGTGCCAGGCACATGCATCAGTTTCATGCTCAACTCATGCCTGGCTCAGGCAGAATTTTAGGAAGTCTTGTAAACTTGCTGAGCCTCACTTACTGTTACAATCTTTGCACGAGGAAAACTAGCATCCCTGGCTGTCCTATTTGGGTGCTGTGGAGTGAGTGAGTGAGTGACTCTGCATAGGAATAAGGATGAACACACCCCACTGGCCTGGAGAGAATGCAGAAAGTCTTCGTCTCTTGCTGGGAACAGGAATTAAAGGACTTGCACATACTAGGTCTAAGACATATCTCCACTATCACCTTTGTAAGTACTGCCAGACTTCCTGCTGGCCAATAAGAGCTAAAGCTTATGCCCAGAAAACAAAGGAGAAGCCATTTCCTGAGTAGTTGTCAAGCCCTGCTAGGTACTAGATGCTCAACCAGCCTTAGGGCAGCACATGTGCCAGATCTAGGCCTCCCCTGGGTGGCATCCTCTCTAGCAGCAGAGCAAGATGGTGGCCCACATGGCCAATGGGAGCACAGGGAAGGGAGAAAGAAAACGGGAGATGGCTCAGTGGAATAAGTGCTTCCCTGGCAAGCGCAAGGGCCTGAGTTCAATCCCCGGTTCTGAAAAAAGAAAAAAAAAAAAAAAAAGAGAAAACTTTATCAGAGGAGTGAGCCTCAAATGACCCAGTGGCTGCTGAAGGGACAAGAGGCAGGGTACAGAAGCTGGGAGATACACACACACGCTTTCCCTAACTGTGTGCCAAAGGGCCTTCCTGTAATAGTACCTGAAGTGTTTCCAAACTGGGTATCCAGGAGGTATTATGGCTGATTTGACAGAGTGCCACAAATTGGGTAGCACAGAACAATAGAGATGTGTTCTCACATTGACTAGAGGCCATAGGTTTGGCATCCAGGTAGCAGCAGGGCGTTGTCTGGGTAGCAGAATTCCTGGTCTCTTCATGGCTTTGGGTAGCAGTTGTTAGTCCTTGGCATTCCTTGGTTTGTAGCTACATCTCTCCAGTCTCTTTCTTTTCCATCACATTCAGTTCTGTTTGTCTCTCTCACTCCTCCTGTAAATGCACCAGGATATATGATTAGAAGCCCACCCTCCTCTGCTCTGGCCTCATCCGAACTTGATTATAAATGCAATTTTCAAATGAGGTCATATCTAAAGATACCAGGAGTTAGCACTTCAACATATCTTGAACCAAAGGACAACCTATATTTCCTATGCAGACACTACCATACCACAGCGTCCCCTATGGTCAAGATAAATGGTGCACTAACACACATTCTAAGCCATGTGTCTGAGTGGAGAAGAGCCATGGAGAATACAATGGGGGATAGAATGGGTGACAAATTTTGAGTACAGATACTGGTTCTGTCACTTTACAGCTCTCTGGCAGGTCGTGGAATGTTTCTGGGCTCTCTTTCATTCTTCATCTGTGAATTAGAGGTAATGACATATCCTAAGTCATGGGGAAATTCATGAAGACTGTTCCAAAATAAATGTGAAAATAAGAAATGTTGGAAATTGCCACACAATGAATGAGTAACTTTTAATGAGTCTAGATAGTATGAAGTTATACCTAAGGAGCTGTAGGGGCATGGAAAGAGCCCCAGGCAGAAATTAAGAGACCTTGATTCAGGTCTTAGCACTGTCCCTTACCACTTTGAAAATGAGACATACTTGGAAGCGAAGTTTCTAAGTTTCTCACTACTGAAAGTTCATGTATATTTAGCCATGGACATTACCAGACATGAGGAGGAATGGCTTTGTGTCACTGTCATGCCCTTGATGCGTCCAAGTTTGACCAATGGCTTGGATAAGGCACAAATGACTTTCGCCTGAAAGAACGGCTCATCAGCAGAAAGAGTGAGCAAAGGCCTGAGAAGACAGAGCTGTTGGCGAAGTTAGTAAGATTCAATGAAGTACAGATAGATATAAAAGGAATCGGGTGCTCAAATTTATCCTAGGGAGTTAGTTGTGCTTTATTCTGCCCTGGTCATGCTCTAAAAACCAAGCTTCAGTATGAGGGCCTCAGCTGGGGATAGATAAGGAAAGTATTTAAGCCAATCCCTGTGAGAAATATTTGTGACCCTTGAGTGTTTATCAGAAAGAAAAGAAGACAGACTCAGGAGACTGGAGAACTATGTCCAAATATTTGAAGGGTTGTCACACAGGAGAGAGGAATTTGATTTGTCTGATATGACTTCATTGGTAAAGAAAGGAATACAACACTTGTTGAGAGCCTACTATGTGCCAGAAGCTTTGTGTTCATTATCTCAGGTTTCAAACAGGGTCAGGAAAAGAGGGGGTTGCCCCAGGGACACTGATGGGGGACAGAGCACAGCTAGCAGGCAGAACTCCAGCTCTGCCTCCACTTCTTTCTCCTTTCTTCTCTTTTACTCTTTGTCAACATTCTTTTAGGAGAAAATTCATAGTTAAACCACTGGTTGGAAAATCACCGCCCCATCGCATGCAATGTTAACAACCATACAGTAGCTGCGGTCTTACAAATGATGCATCTGAGACTCAGAGAGGTAGAAGTCACCTGCCTGAGGTCACATAGAAATCTGGGGAGGGGAGCAGAGCTAGCTCTCTCTTGCTTCAAAAGCTTATGACTTTCCCCTTATAGCAAGAACCTCTCCAAGTTACAGAATTTCAATCCTTTATGAAATCTTTATAAGCTGGTTATGGTGGCTCATGCCTATAATCCCAACACTTGGGAGGCTGAAGCAGAAGGATGGTTGCAAGTTCAAGACCAGCCTGGGCTACATAGTGAACTCAAGGCCGGCCTGAACTGCGTAGCGATACCCTGTCTCAAAAAGACAAAATAAAAATCTTGGGGCTGGGGAGATGGCTCAGTAGAATAAGTGCTTGCCTGGCAAGCGCAAGGTCCTGAGTTCAATCCCCAGTACCAAAAAAAAAAAAAAAAACTTTATAGAAACCAAAGCTTTGCCCCAATCAAATGCAACATATACCATAAGCCTATCACTAGAGTTGGAGCTTTGTTCACTCGTTCATTTCAGTCAGGAAGCATGGATTAAACACCTGTTATGTGCCCGATACTACAGCCAGCACTGAATTCATAATAGCAAGCCACCAAGACACGGCTAGACACATGCTGGTCATAGACATGGTATCAGTTGGATTACTTCTTGGGCCTGGGACAATTAGGAAGGACAGTCTGATATTGAGAGACCTTAACTAATCCATGCTGTCTCTGGCTGTTTCTACCCAGAGGCGGCACATGCCATGAAGATAAAACAGACTAGAATTGGACCATGCCCAGGCATAGGATACGGAGGAAATCCCGCCATGGTTCCAGCTGTGTGATTCTGGGGAAGTCACACGGTCTCTCTGAGCCTCAGTTTTACCACTCATAAAGCAGAGATAATAACACCAGCCTTAGGATACTCCTCTGACAGTGAAGGGAGGTCATAAAATACTGTTCACATGGTCCCATGGTATGGAGATGTTGCCTTCCCCTTGCAAGTCACCAAAGTCCCTCTGAACCTTCTAGGTTCCTTGTCCTCCAGGCCAGGTCCACTCTGCCTCCTGTGGCTGTGCTGGCTCCCCCTCATGGGGGCACTCCCATGGCGCTCTTGCTCATGGACTGCCAGAGCACTGTGGGGGCTCCCTGCAGTGTGGTGTGGGGGCAAGGAAGCTGAGTGCAACTCAGAGGGCTGTGGGGCATCGCAAAGCACTTGAACTTAGGCCAGAAGGAAGAAGTTGGGAAGAGTTCAGTCAGGAGAACCACTTCTCCCTTCTTTTGCCTTTCCCTATGACTTTTTATTCAAAAGATGAAACCCATCCATCTTAACCCTTAATAATAAAACACACCCTATGCTATGCCAAGGTGGTGGCATGCTATGTCAGGTGCCCCAATGTCCAAATGTGGCTCCTTCATCTCCATGGCCAATTCCTGGCATTTCTGGTTTCCCTTAAATGCCAACTGTGTGACTTCTCACTGCCTTTTTACCAGCTGTGTCCCCGGCCTCCATCCTACTTACTCTGGTAACTTCTGCAGCCCACTGTATCTACTCCCCTAACTTGAGCTGCAACATGAACTCTCGTGAGCTCTCCATTGGTCGGCATCCGCATTGCTACCTGTCTTTACTCCTGTTCATGGCCTCTCCTTGAAACTCTCAAACCAGCCCTTCGGCCCTAGCCAACCACAGGCTGTGTGGTTTAAACAACAGATTTTACATTTTCTCACAGCTATGAGAGAGAAAGATCAAGGTGTAAGATCAAGGCTCTGGACAACTGGTCTCTGGTGAGGGCTCTCTTCCTGACCTGCAGATGGCTCCTCTCTTCCCAGGGCCTTGAACAGCCTTTCCTCAGAGAGAACTTGAGCTCTCTGGTGCTTATTCATGCAAAAACATAATCCTGTCCGGTCAAGTCCCTAGCCCTATGACCTCCTTTAACCCCAGTTACTTTCTTAGTGTTCCCATCTCCACATACACATATTCTCACTAGGGGTCCACTATCCCAGCATATGAATTTTGGGTGACACATTTGGCTCTTAGCACCCCAAACTATGCCTATAGTTCCCCTCCCCTCCCCCAGGCCCTTCTTCACCTCAGCTGTGTTGCAGCCTTGAGGACCAGCACTGCCGCCTGCTCCATTGCCAGGCTCCAGGTCCACCCCCTCTCCACCTCTCCCGTGGCTCAGAGATCCTGTCAGTTCTCAGCATCCCAGGCTCTGTCTGTCATCAAGCTCCCCCCAATCCCTCTTCCATTATCCCGACAGACAGCACAGCCCTCCAACAGTCATGTACCCCACCCACTCACCACATGGCCCCCAGTGAGTTTCCCAGAATCTACGTCTGGCACAGTGCTCTCCTACTTCAAATTTTAAAAAGCACTTTAATGACAATGTTTTAATGTCTCCACCATCTTTCATGTACTTTCTCAAGTCCTCCATAATAATTCCAAAGCAAGTTCTTGCTGGCTCCTAGGATTCCATTCAAAGCAGAGATCACAGTTTGTTCATCTGTCCAGTCCTACTAGGCCAGGGCCATTCCTGCACAGAGCATGTGTTCAGAAAAGCTTTACAGAATTAACCTGCAGTGGCTTCACACAGTCAGGGGTCTCCTCAGTACCTTCAGTTCCTTTCTGGTCCACTTTGCCGCCACCCCGTGTTCAGCTGCCAAGAGCCTATCCCTGCCATCCCAAGAAGACAAACAGGACTCCGCTCTTCCAGGAGCCATGGGTCAGTCCCTCCTTATCGATGAGCTTCAGTTTCCTCATCTGTGAAGAAGGAGCTGGTAACAGTCAGCTTGCCAGTGTCTCCAAAGACTTGGGCTATCAGAGTGCCCCCACAGGGACCAGGCATTTAGGAAATGCCAGGTTGAAAGCTTCTCCCTTCCTTCACCACCCCAGGCCTGGGCCTCTTCCGATCTGCACCACTGTCCAAAGCATCACTGTTACTTCTAGCTCCATCTTGCTCTTTGCTTCTTCCAGCCCCTGTGGAATTCCATACCCAATAGACATCTCGGCCCAGAGAGAGAGGCAGATGTCCTGCAGAATGGCAACAGACATCTGCAACAGAGGCCTTTTGCCTCCATCACTCTCCACCCTCCTTGGCATACCTGGCCTGGTCATCACCAATACTCCCTCCGCCTCAGTTCAGGCAGATATGCTATCTTCGGACAAGCAGATAGCTCTGCAGCATCATCCCTCCCCCCCCCCATTAAAAGCTTCAGCCCCTGTGGAGAAACTGGGGCAGTTGCTTCCCAGAAAATTTTCAAGTTCTGCTTGTCACAATCCCAGATTGGGCTGGGGGAGGGGACTTGGGATCTGTCAATATCTGAGCACTGTGAGTGTAGAAATTCAGTCTCCCTCCATGGGGGCGGCCAGCTGTGGGAAACGCATTCATAGTTGCAATTGCTTTGCTTCCCAGTAGAACAAGAAATATTTAAGGAACAGGCAATTAGCACTTACCAGAAACATTATAAAATTACACACAACTTGCTAACAAGTTTTCACATCAATCTGGAAGTCTCCTGGCTTACTCCCTGGAGCCTGGAATCTGACAGTCTGACTCTCAGTCTGGGTGGCAGGCAGGTCCAGGGGAGGGAGGAGTTGGGACTCTAACCCCTGGAGAAGTGGAGGAGCAGGATCCTAAAACCCAAATGTGCTAGCTCAACTGCCCAGTGGCTCACGTTAGCAATGACGTCCTCTGTTGATCCAGTACTTGCTAAGGCTCTGTGATGTGTTGCAGTCACTTCTTAGGACACTAACGCTGTAAAGACAAGAGTGTCTCTGCCTTCACCTCTTTCAAAGTCTGCTTTCACCAGCAAAGAGCAAGTGCTACGAGAGTGGCGGGGAAAGGAGAGGCAGCTAGCCCAGCTCAAGGGCATTGGAGCAGACTTCCCGAAGGAGCAAGTGACAGGAGCTGACACTTGCTTGGAGGATGAATAGATGATTGGCAAACACACCCAAGAAAGAGACAGCTTCACTCTGAAAGCTGACATGTGGACAGCATGGAGGCTATAAATTTTGAGAGCAAGTAGGGAGAAGGGAATCAATACTTGCCCTCTACAGCTTGTGTCCACAACCCCTTCCCTAGAACAAAACTCGGGCAGTTGGTGTGAGGCTCCTCAAAGGGATGGAGCTGGAGCCAGGCTTGAAAGCAGGCCAAGGGCTGGGGAAATAGCTTGTGGTCTAAGCACCTGCGTGGCAAGGGCAAGGACCCAGGTTTGACCCTCAGCATGGGCATGGTGGTGCATGCCTGTAATCCCAACACTAGGGAGGCTGAGACAGGAGGATCACTGTGAATCCAAGCCTCGTATCATATATATATGAAATAGAGGCCCCAGGGCCACAGATCAGCCCCATGTCCTCCACTCCCTCTCAGACACTGCCTCTCTTCTTGCCAGATATCAAGCACATGGCCACGTCAGCCTTTCACCTGCTAATTTTCCGCACACCTTTACTTTAATCTGGGGGGCTCAAACACTCCAACTCTGGCTGAGGATAACACCAGGTACATTTCTAAGATGCTCACTGTGCTTCTCTGATGATCTCAAAGGTCTTCTAGAAGGTGGGAATCAAAGTTTAGCTAGGGAGGAGCCGCAGCTGCCCCCCTCTCAGAAGACCCAGCGCTCCAGCTTGTCTGGCGCTTCAAGGCTGGGGCCACAAATGGCTGAGGATGCCACAGCCTGAAATGCAGAGTGTAGCTTGTTAGTGAAAGAGGCTCTACATTCTTGGGCTTTTCAAGTGATAAGCTCCATTTTGGGCTCGTGCAGACAACTTGACAACAACCTAAATATTCTTCACGTCCATATTTACCGCTGTTTCTCAACCTCCTCCAGCCAGGGAGAGACTGGTAACAGTGTTGTGAAGGAAAGGAGAAAAGAGATTAGGATGTGAAGAGCACCGACCCTTTCATCCATCCATGCCTTCTTTCTACTCCCGGCAATCAGGTGCAGGGACGTGTGTAAGTCCCAGAGTTACACCTGTAGATGCACAATCTCTCCCTTCCTGGTTCCGTTCCCATCATCACAAGTAGAGGAGGGTAGGATGTGGTTCTGGGATACGCAGGAGATCCAGCCCTGCCCAGTGTGCTATCTTGATGCACTTCTGAGGTCCTGGTCAGCTTCTAGGAGTTTCTGCTGATTAAATAGTGGACGTGGTGTGCTTAGTGTGCATATAGCACTCTGACTAGTTCTGGAGATACAAAGAAGAGAAAGTGCAGGAACTGTTCCCTGCTGGTTAAAGCGGGCCAAATGGCCGTGCATTCTGCCTACCCTGCGTGGGCCTCCTCAGCGCATCACTCTGCCATCACTTGGACTTCCTGCCACGCTGGACTGAGAACTCTTCTCCAGACACTGAGCACTCGTCCTCCACCCTGTTGGCCTTTTCTCCACCCTCTCCTCCCCTTCCCTCTGACACTTGCTAGGTGCCCTCTCCAAACCCTGCAATCTACCAGACTCTGCAATACAGACACTTTAGAGACCTCATTCTGGGGCCTTGAGAAAGTTACCATTTACTGGTGAGAGATGCATATCCAAAATTACAGCACTGCTGCTAGAGGGAAAACAACCAGGGTGCAGAAGCCAGAGAGAAAGTGCTCCGGGTCTGCCTTAGCAATACCAGGGAGTGCCCGGGTTGGGAGCCACTCACACTGACCCTGAAAGATGAGACTTTGCCAGGCAGGCAAGTGGTGCTGGGAGTGTTTCTTTCATGACCAGCATACAGCAGGTGCCCAATTGAAACCTCAGAAGAATCAGTGGGGCTCTGTGCACAATGGTGATGATAGTAATAATAAAGAATTGCCCCCAGTTACATGTCATAGGCCGGATATTTTGACTGTTGTCTAATACGCATGAACCTATTTGCTCCTCACAGCAACCCTGAGAGGGAGTGTTATTATTACCATTTCTATTTTGCAGCTGACAAAGCTAAAGCATAATTAATGTACTATGGGCCTAGGGGACTTAGTGTCAGAGCCAGGACTTTGATCTGGGACCGTGTGACCTCCAAGGTCTGGCTCGTCACCGTGGTACTAATTCACTCCCCTGTGGATCCCTCAGTTTGTGGTGGACAAATCTTAGAGACAGTGATAGCTGCAGATGAGGTGGGGGTGGGGGAGGGTCCCACCATGCTGAGGAGTTGGGGTGTTAACCCTGCATTATAGATAGCCATGAGACAGCCAATCAGCAGCACTCAGTATGATCAGATTTGCATTTCTGAGCAATTCTCCACCGCTCTGTGGAGTGTGGAACACAGAGTACAGTCCAGGGCAGCAGCGGTCACTACCACCATCCAGATGGGAACTCCATGGAAGGCTCAGCTCAAGCAGTGAGAGAAGGAATCGAGAGCTGGGGATTCAGGAATATTTAGAAGGAGGGGGAAGAATGGATAGAATCTGGGCTGAATCCTAGGATTTGGGTTCAGACAACCTCCAGAGGTCAGTCCAGCATACCAGGCCCCAAGGCTGGGGCTGGCTTTCTGATCTCCTCCAGGCCGTGTGGTCAGGTCTACACTTGCTCCTTTCTCCTCCTTATTTGCAGTTGGAATTTCTCCCACATCCACCTGACTGTGAGTTCCCTTAGTGCAGGGGCTGTGGGTCAGGCAGATCGGTATCTCTAGCACTTAGCTTGGTATTTGGCACAGTTTCCAAGCGATCAATATTAGCTGAACTCATGATTAAACAAAATATTCTCTGTGTTCTACGCAAAGTGCTGGGTACACAGTGATCTACAATACATAATCAATACCTGATTTTCTAGGGCTTTCCTCAAGGAAGTGGGGAGACAAAAAACAAGGAAGCCCTCTTGGCGGGTCCCTGGGAGGGAGGGAGGGGCCAAGGTAGGGAAACACTTTGACCCTTCCCCAACCAAATAGTAAGTGCCAAAAGAGAAGAGATTTGCCCCTTTTTTCTGTCAAGCCCTTAACCTAGGACGGTAGCAGGAAAGCACTTGTATAAGGAATAAACAAATAAGTACTACGAGTGATCAGTGGCGTGAAGGAAAAGGATAGGATGCCAAGAGAGAAAGGAAAATGGGCGCCATGTAGGTGTGTGGGCAGGAAGCACGTTGGGCGAAGGTGAAGGCTCAAGCTAGTCTGTTATAGTAAAGAGCCAAGTGTGTGAAAGGGAGGAAAGAAAGTACCCACACAGGCCGAGAGGACCATGAAGAAAGAAGTTCCCTGTCTAGAAAGGCAGCAAACATCCTCCAGAGGGGACACTCATTGTCCTTCAAGCTGCGT
The DNA here is from genome assembly GCF_000260255.1 of Octodon degus. NCBI lineage: Eukaryota > Metazoa > Chordata > Mammalia > Rodentia > Octodontidae > Octodon > Octodon degus. Next base: position 1,310,607 of record NW_004524706.1, on the reverse strand, counting down.
GTCCCCTCCTGATCACATCAAGCAGCCAATGAATTTGTGGGCATGTATGATGCACTCCCTTCATACAAAGACTGCCATAAAAAGAGGGTTACAGCTTAGTTAGAGATTGGAAAACCTGGGGAGAAGACCAGGGGGTGGATCACTGATGATAAGGACAAAACAGCCAAGAAGGGTAAAAGCAAATGTGGAGAGCCTGGCCAGGATGGAATTCTGGGGCCCCTTAGAATCGGTCCTCATAGGCTTGCCTGTTACTTTTGGTAGGCAAAAGCAGAAAGCGTGAGAGAGGAGAGAAAGACTTTCAAGGTGGAATTATATTAAACCAGATAACAGGAAATTACCTGTGCAATCTTTCCCTTATGCAAAATTCTATTTATCTAATGGTAAATTCTGGGTTCTGACATGAATTGGTTAGTACCTGAGCAGGAGGCCCAAGGTCAGGGGCCGGTCAGGCAGGGCAGCGGAGCCCCAGGATCCCCCTGCAGGGTGGCAAGGGCCTGTATTCCCATTCAGGCTGCTGATGGTCTTGGCAGGAAGACCCAGGCCAAGATAGGCAGTGTTGAGGGAGAAAGCCAGCCACCAGCCCTGTCTGCCTTCCTGTAAGGAGCTGCCCAACTCTCAGCCTACTTGTTCTGTCTTCCCTCTCCCCACCTCCCAGCCTGGGTACTTCTTCTCCTTCTTCTCTTCTCCTCCTTCTTTTTCATTTTTGACCCCAGTGCCTTTACACTGGCCTACATCCCCTTTTTACATTCTTTTTGAGACAGTGTTTCATAAAGCTGTTAAGTTGCCCAGGCTGGGCACAAACTTTCAATCCCAAGCCTCAGTTTCCCAGAGTGCTGGGATCATGCACCACTCTGCCCAGCTCCAGTCTATGTTCTCTACAATCAACCCTCTCCCCCATTCCTGGACCTTCTTGCCAATGCACCTGAGAAGCAGACTTCCCTTGCGGTTGCCCTGACGTGGTGGGCCTCTCCTTGGCTGACTGCTCCTCCTCCCTCACCATCCAAGTACAGGTTCCTTCCCCACCACATCCCACCCGCATGACCTCCTCCTCTGACCTTATTCCCCCTTCAGCTCAGCTGATTTGTCCCACCTGCCATTCATCACTCTCATCTGTCTCTTCCTCTCTCCTTGGAACCTCAAGTTCCCTCCTTCTTCCAGAACCTCCACTCTAGCTGAAGCTGGACCTTGTCACTCAGAGATTCTGAAATCTCAAGGTTTTATACATCCTGCTCTCAGGTCCTTTGTCTCTCAGCTCATCCAGCTGTCACGCCCCCACTTCTGTGCATTATCCCTTTCTTGACCTCTTGAATTACCTGTGTGCCTCGTGGTCTTTTTACTTCTTTCCTTCTTGACCTAAGCCCCTTGGCTACCACTTGGTTGGTTTCTGTGTACTAAGATTACAGGCGTGTGATCCTCCTCCTGCCCAGCTACAGGCACACTTCAACAATATCCTCAACTCTTTACCCCACTGTCCTTCCAGTTCTCCAAGCCCGGGCCCAACCCCAATCCACCCTTTAGTCCCTTTCTCTAAGTCTTTATGAACCAGGTTTCTGAGGGCAGGTGGGACAAGACACCCCACCCTGCGAGCTGTTGTCCCTATAAATAAGTTAGCATCACCTTTGGTGCCTATGGGTGCATGGCCATCCATCTGCCTCAGTCTGCTGTTTTACAAAGTACCAGAATTGTCGGCATCCAGTCCTTGTCCCTGTGCCAGTCACCTCACCTTTACCAAAGATCCTGACTTCGTGCTCTACATAGAAAACAGCCTGCGTCACCTAGGACCTCCCTCCTGCCTTCCTGCCCAAAAACTCACTGCCAGCCCTTCCTTGTTTACTCATCAGGAGGGAGTAAGAGTCCTCCTCACCACCAAGGTCAGTCCTGCAGCATGCTCAGGGTCCCCTGCCCTGCCCTCCCTCTGGAGCCTCATTGTACCTTCGCCATTTCTCCACTCCTTCTTCAATCCCTGATTAAACCTTCAGTCCTCTCTCTCTCTCTCTCTCTCTCTCTCTCTCTCTCTCTCTCTCTCTCTCTCTCCTTCCTCTCTCCCTCTCTTCCTCTCTCCCTCTCTCCTTCTCTCCTCTCTGCTCCCTGTCTTTCTCCTCCCTTTCTTTGCTCTTCTCCAGCATGTCCAAGCTTCTGAAGAATATGTTTGCCTGCTCTCCCATGTCACCTTCTTCTTCTGCTTCTAGCTTTGGGTAGCGGCTCCACGATGACACTGAGTCTACTCCTTCCAGCATCAAGACTAGCCATCCTTGGATAACCTGCTTTCGGGTCCTACCTAGAGTTTCCTGTAGCACTGAGCCTGTTGATCTTCTCAAGGGCCCACCTTTTCTAAACATCTGTGACCCCATTCTTCCAGGACGGTTGTCTGCCCTGAAGTTGCTCCCTACACTGCCCTGAATCTTGTCCAGAGCTCACATTTCTTCTCACCCTCCTTGGGTGCTCTCATCCTTCTTGTGGCTTCTTTAACCATCTATGAACTGAATTCCAAATTCTGCATTTTTAGACCAGGCTTCTCCCCAAACCTAAGACTGACTGACTGATATGAGAAAATTTCCTTTGGGGGTCCCACCACACCTCAAAACCCAGTGTGCCCTAGTGGTGACCCTGCATTCATCCCTGTACCTCCTGCTGCATTCTCATCCTAGGGAAGCCATTCCCTATGTACAGGCCAAGCCTTTGAGGCCTAGTGGAGCCCTCCCCTCTGCTCCTCCCATCTTCTCCCTGATGACATGGCCTGTGACTTCCTCCTTCATACCTCACAGTGTTTCCTGCCTCTCTACATCCCCTATGTCTGTGGGACATTCAAGATGCCACCAAAACATCTTCCAGACCATTGTGAGCCTTCACTAGAGTGGAAGTTCTCGAGGTTCTAGGCCAAGCCAGGGCTCTCATCTCTTTGGGTCTCTACTGCGCCCTCGGGACCCAGCACAGCGGCTCCCACTCTGTGGACACTCAGCACCACCCCCAGACTATTCTCCAGGCTGTGGTTGGAGTGATCTTTCTCATATACAAAATAGTAAATGCTGAGTAGAGCGCAGTCCTTTATTGATTCCCCATTTCCTACCACGGGAAATACACTTTCTTTAGCAGATTGCACAGCCCCTTTCCTGGCTAGTCCTACCCATGGGAGCCTTTGCGGGCTTTCCTGGCCTCATCCCTCATCGTCTTGTAGAAGTGCTTGGACTCGCAGAGGACACTATGCAGGGCCGAGGGGTGCAGGAATCATACAGACCAAGTCTCCAGTCAGCACTTCCTAGCTCTGTGGTCTGGGATAATTACCTGATGTCGCTGTGCCTCCATCTTCTCACTTTAACATGAGCAAAATAGTACCTAGCTCTCTGGGCTGCTCTCCGGGTACCCTGAGTCTATGGTATGTCAAGTGCTCCCTGTGTTCTCAGGCAGCAGTGCTAGAATTTTCATCTAACTAGAAGCCAGTTCTAATAATAAATATTAGGTACTTATTGGCACACTCGTAGCTTGCAGTCCTATAAACAGACTTAGCTCTTGGAGGCCTGGTTCTTCCCCTCACTGGGACAGCCTTTTCTTCCCTTTCTCACAGCACAATTTCCTTCTACAGCCTTAGACCTCAACTCAGTCTTCACCTCCTCCAAGAAGCCCTCCCTGAACTGGCAAGATAGCTCAGAGGACTAAGTGCCTGCTTAGGCAAGGGCAGAGACCAGGGTTCAAGCCCCGGCAGCACATGCTGTGCCAGCCCCGCCCCCAGGCACTGAGCAGGCACCAAGACCATGCATGGTGGCACATGCCTATAATCTCTGTGCTCTGAGGCTGACAACGAGGATCACTAGAAGTCCAAGCTGCACAGCGAGACCCTGTACCTAATGCATGAAAACAAAACAAAAACAAAAGTGAAAAAAAAAAAAAAAGAAGAAGAAGAAGAAGAAGAAGAAACCCTCCTTGACCCAGGGCTGGGACTCAAGAGAGGTGAAAGAGGCATTCTCCTCAGGGACAAAATTTTAACTGTGGGGTCAAAAACTCAATAATTAAGATATATAATACTTAAGGCAATATTTTGAGAATCAAGATCACTCTAAAACATTCATGATTTTAGAAATAAGTACGAGGTAAAGTAAGTCACTGAAGTGCAAGGTCAGAGCCAGTCTTCACTGTAAATGTTTTTCCGCTGAGGGATATATCAGCTGTAATTTTCTTAGGCGGATAAAAGCTGTGTTGCATGAAGATTTAGTCACCTTGATTACTGAGTCCTTGTTGCTCCTAAGGTTCAGGCACTTGCTCCTTGTTTGACCCTGATGCTTTCATGTGCTTCCATAGCACAGCTGCCCTGTGTCCCTAATGCCTGCTTTCCTGTTTTCTCACTCCTTGGTGACAGAGACCACATGCAGATGTCCAGTGCCTTGCACTGGACTGACACACAGTAGCTACTCTGTCCATGTCTATGATCATGCTGTGGGCAGGAGAAAGAAGATGGGTGTGGGCAGGGCTGTGCATACACAATGCACAGTTAACAGAGTCCTTCTTCCCCCTGGGGATGCTCATTCTCTTTGTCTCAGACTAGCTGCTGGGGCCAGTACAGATGCATGTTCTGCACATGCATGTCTTCTAGGGTAGAGTGGGACGTCACCAGAAACTGTACATCTGTCCTCTGCTCCGTCCTGAGATGCTGGGGAACTTCCACCAGGCCTCAGATGCCTGTAGTGACAGTACTCACATCCAGGCACTTCCATCCCAGAAATCACTATAAGAATATTGGAAGGAGGGAGCTGTCCCTACTCTCCCAGGGCACCTCATCATAAGAATACCCTCTTCCTTCCCTTCAGACACTTGGGGGTCTGGAACCTGGACCCAAGGGACCACATTCTCCAGAAGGTCTCCCCTACCCCCAACTCTGAGCATGCACAAAGCCAGTTGCAAAAGCAGACTCAGATATGCCTCAGGAGGTGTATGTGTAGATGGAGAGGCCAAAGGGACACAAGATGAGAGGTTGGAGGCTGAGACAGTCATGTCATAGGACCTTTGATTGAAATCTATCTCTCTCTCTCCTGCACTCCACCCTCAACAAAGGGCAGGACGCTCTGGTTTTTAAGGCAACATCAATATGATAGTCTGACTGTCAAGAGGCTCTCTCTCTTTCTATGGTACAGCCATCAGCTACTCCAGTCAGCCCACAGAAATCCCCCAGCTGTGGGCAAAAAAAGGTTTTTCTAGAACCATCCTGCCAAAGCCACACACAGCAATGTCCAGGTCCATGGTTTCTGACAGTCCATAAAAATATCTATGGAGAAAAGGTGTCTAATACATTCCATTGATTCCATTGATGACCCTGGATGCCTTTCCCACAAATCTCAGGACACGGGGACCTTTGTAGATCTCGTACCTTCTATGGTGATCCTTAAGAACAAAGTAGATCCGTGGGCATGGCCCCCAAGGCTCAGGCCCAGACACTTCCTCTTCACCATCATTACTGCCACTACTACTGTAGAGTTGACTGGGGCTCCGGGGGCCTGTGTGTCTGTAAGGGGGTCCTCACCACTGGACACCTCCTTCTCCTTTTTCCTTTTTAAAGTTTTTTTGGTTTGTTTTGTAGTGCTAGGGATGGAACCCAGGACCTTAGGAGCTCTAAGCAAGTGCTCTACCGCTGAGCCACCCCCAGGTCCTGTCTTTCCTGTAGGAAGCCCTCTCCATGGGTCAGAGTGCCACCTTCATCTCTCACAATCTGAAGCACAGACAGATGGAAGTTGGGGTGACCACAGACAGAGCCCTCCTAGAAGCACCTGAGTCTTGGCTAACTCCTGTGAGAGGTCTGCCATACCCTGTGCTGTCTCAGCGACCCCTCTGGAAAGGCTAACTCACCACTGTTGGTTCAACTGAGCTTTAAAAGTGCTCACAATGAATTATTTGTTTCATTTTACCTGTTGCCATCTCAAACTAGAAGTTAAAAAGCCTTCCACCGCACTTCTGTAACAGAAAGCAGCCAGTATTGATCCCCAACAAATCTCTGGCTTGTGACAGTGCCAGCCACTCTTCAACTGTGCCTGCCTTGACCACTCTGGAGTGATCTGCACTTGTGCTCCATCAAGGGACAGGAGTGATCAGATGCGGGGTCAGGTGTAGTCAGGAAGTCTTCAGAGTCTGGGACTTCTCAGCCACTAGAGCAGATAACCCATTAAGAACGACAACCCACCTTAAGTAAAAATAAGCAAGTGTCTAGAATACTATATATAGACCGGAGTCACAGACATGTGTCAGCTGAAGGCCCCTTTTCCCATGAATGCTGTGTTCAAACATGAATCTCATTTCTAGTAAGCACATGTGGCTCAGAGAGCTGACTCAGGGCAAGAGGGTGGGGGTGGAGGTGGTAGTAGAGCATGCGTGGTGGACCTACCACTCCAAAAGGGGTATCAAGTCACCTGTTGTCTCTATTTTCTCATCTTCCTGTCTTTCAGAGATCGAGCAGGGCAGCTGCGGCGACCCTGGCATCCCTGCCTATGGCCGGAGGGAAGGTTCCCGCTTTCACCATGGTGACACACTCAAGTTTGAGTGCCAACCTGCCTTTGAGCTGGTGGGGCAGAAGGCAATCACATGCCAAAAGAATAACCAGTGGTCAGCTAAGAAGCCAGGCTGTGTGTGTAAGTGAGTGGGAGGCAGCACCACAAGGTCTCCACCAAGATACAGGGGCCATGTCATAGCCAATCCTCGGGTCCCATCCCTGGGCACTATTTGGGGTGTGCCAAGAGCTTCACTCTGGATGGTTTCTTCTGTTCCTTGGGATGTTGCTGGCTGGGCCCTTACTTCTGGTAGTAATATAGACTACAACATTGAAAATGACTGCCCTGGGCTTTTGGGGACCTTTGTAGATCTCGTACCTTCTATGGTGATCCTTAAGAGCAAAGTAGATCCGTGGGCATGGTCCCCAAGGCTCAGGCCCAGACACTTCCTCTTCACCATCATTACTGCCACTACTACTGTAGAGTTGACTGGGGCTCCAGGGGCCTGTGTGTCTGTAAGGGGGTCCATACTGGCCTTTCAGTGCTGTGGGACACCACACCTTGCAGCATATGCATTTCCTACAGTTATTCTCTCTCTTGTGGGATTTAGGCTGGATGAGGGTCCAAGCTGTCTTTGGGTGGTTGATCTTTGGGGGAGGCTTGGAATTGATCCTATGGAGGAGCCCCTCTTCCCTCCTTCCTCTTGGACAGGCTGGCCATTCTTTGTGTGTAAATGGTACTGCAAGTCTTGTCAATGTGAGGCACTGTGGATAGCAGGGGAGGCCAGGCATGGTCTCTGTCCAGAAGACCAAGGTCTCAGCTTCTCTGGACTGTTGCTTTGTCTTCCAACCCTCACCTCCACCTCCTCTAGCTCTTTTAATGTGCTTCTCTCAGGGAAAGGCAGACAGCCTGACCCTGTGGTCCTTCACCTACTTTGGTGGGCTCTTCAAGGCCTCTGCATTCTTCATACCAGAAAATGATAGGCCTGTGGGGACAAGGGAAGAGTCGTGTGGGAGATTGTCAGCTTCTCTATGATAATGAGAGTTCCTGGGCAAAAGAGCTGGCCAGTTGGGTCATACTACTTGGTTATACTTTTCAAATGAAAAAATACTACTCTATCTGTATAGGCACTTTTGATGGTGTGTAAGTTGATTTGTGTGAAAGTCTTCAAAGGTTTAAAGATCAAATCACTCTTTAATTCACACTGAACGCATTAGCCTTAATGAAAAACAAATCGAATTGCATGTTATCTGCCCACTTGTGCTCCACTGTGTGGTTGGAAAATGATGTTCAGCAGAATTAGCCCTTGGCATGCTGGGTGCTTCAGGACAGAAGGAGCAAGGAAGGTTCTTGAGGTTCCCTTCCAGACACAAGAACAAAGGGTCTGACCATGGTAGAGATCAAGCCCAGGCAGGAGTCAATAAAGCACTCAGCAGATGCTGCGTGGAGACCAGTCTTGGGAAGGCAAGGTATGGATGGAGTCCCCAGTAAATTTCTAAAGTTCCATCTAGAGGAAAGAAAACAGAACCAGAAGAGGGCTGGGTTTCCAAGGTCAAGAGCTGGTAGGATGGAAGCTGAAAGGACTAGAACAAAGTTCCTTGTCCCCACAAGTTGAGAAATGTGGGGAGCAAGGAACATGCTATCTGGGGTCTATCCATCATGTGAATGAACTTGACCATCTGCCTCTTAGGAGTCATTTTAGCACAATTTTCTAAAGCTTTCACTAAGAGCAGAAGACCTTGAAGAACAGCTCAGCAGGCCCTTGTTTCCAGGAGCAGGACTGACAGCCTCCAGCAAGCTGGACATTCTCCACAAATAGCTGACAAGAAAGGAGAACAGAGCTGTCCCTGCGTGTATGCATTATGCTCTCTGTGGTTTCCCACATGAATGAGGGGCCTGGGGCTCATTGATAGGCACTCTGAAGCAGGTACTGTAGGGGTTTGGTGTGGCATTTCTGCTGGACAATTCTTGGATATGGGAGGTGGCATCCCCAGGCATTTCCATCACTCACCCGTGTCTGGTTGTCTTTGGGTATAATAAAGCACAGCTTGAATCTCTACAATGCTTGCTTCAGTGGAGGAGGCCAGGAACATCAACCGTCCTTATGCCTCTGTACCACCGAGCAAGGTCACATTGGTCCCTCGTGCATGTGCGGGATCACCAGCTGTCTGCTCTCTGCTCGGCTCCCAGCCCCTGAGCTGATGCTTTCAGAGGCCCTGGGCTTTCCTGTCAGGGAGCTCATGGCATAATGTGTAGCAAAGAGATGATGATAAAGAAGGTCTGAAGCACGGAAATAACTTTGAACTCAGACTGGAGCTCTGAGTCTTAGCCCCCGCTCAGCTTCCTGACTGCAGTTAGCACACCTGCTCCCTGGATTTTGGTTTCCTGATCAATCCAACTGGACAGTAGTCCATTCTTCCTCCCAAATCCTTAGCCTCTATGATGATAGTCACAGTGAAAAATAAGTGTGACATGAGAAGTCCCCACTTTTTCCGCCACGAATGCCTGAAAATTACTCTATCAAGTGGATCATTACAGGGCAGGTCATTCTTTGACTGACAGTTCTGCGCCTGCCTTTAGATTAACTATCATAGTGAGAGATCAATACAAAAGGGACAACGTCTCTGAGAGTGTATAAAAATATAAAATAGTAAGGTTGTCCCCGTGTGCACACAAAAGCACCCCCCAGGAGGCCGCACAAATGTGTTCTGTGCTACCACACGCGCGCCACAACAGACACGAATGCGATCCCTAGCAAACAGCGCTGCTCTTTCCTCCCTAGGAGTTGGAAAGGGATTGGGAAAATTATTCTGATGGCTCACAACTTTGAACAATTGTCTAAAGAACTACAAAGCAGTGCGTTTTTCTTCCCTTGAAACATTTTCTTCAGAGCAGTTTCTTACTAGGGAATCGCCCTGCCGACACCACACAAACACAGGCCTCCTTCATGTGTCCAAACCTGTTCTGTGGCAAGCAGAGACTTCAGAATCACTTTACGGCCTTTTGGGCTCCCCTCGCAGCGGCAGAGGTGTCGTAAACAGTCCTTTTCCATCTAGGTTTTTGGGATGATGATGTATCTCACAGTGAAAGCAGCTTGAAAAGGAAGATGGGGCTGGCGTCTGCACTCGCACTCTCTCATCCTCCTGGGTTAATTCACATCTCTAGAGACCGCTGCTCAGAACCAGTGATGAGTGGAACTGGCTTCCATCCTTTCAGCAATATTCCCTGAGTATCTAACTTGGGCCAGGCACCAAGTATTGGATTTAGAACTGTTCAGTCTCTGCCTAGGAAATCTGCTCAGCCTAGCTATCCTGGGGAGAGAGCGTTGCCCAGGACCTGAGATTCATTACTAAGCCAAGTCTCTGCCCATTTAACCCTGTCCTTACTAGAAGAAAGAGAGCCATTCCCACGCAACCCTACCCAGTCATTCCTCCACCACGAGAGCTACAATAGGGAGGAAGATACAAATAATTCTGAGGGTGGTTTGCGCAGTGCTTGATGCTTTGTTGACAGGCTAGCAGAGCACTTCACACTTCATGAGGAAGCCAGGAAACCAATTATCAGTCCATTAGCAGCCACTTTCAAAAGAAGTTTCAAAACAGGCTTCACCGGAGACTCTCTGAGACAGCAGGGATGTTCATACTTGCTTTCCCTTCCTTCGCCATTTTGTAAAGCACCACAAAAAGGTGTGAATCCTAATTGCTTGGGTCTTAATATATATGGCGCACATGTGAAATGGGAAGGCAGCGCCTCCTGGGATATACAGTTTAATTTACAGATCAGCTGCTGAATCCTGAGTGGTCAGGGCGGGGAAACTGGGTCCTTGCATGCTCAGAGAACACGTCACAGGGAACAGAGGGTTCCTGCTGGGCTTTGATGGGTTGGGAGCCAAAGAAGGGTGTCCCACACAGGGTGCTGCAGGGAATGGCCCCCTTCTAGTGTCTTCCTGTCCTTTCCCCTGAATTCCTTCCTATCACACTACCTTGGAGGCATGGGCACTAGCATGCACACCAGTGCACGTGCATACACACACACACACACACACACACACACACACACACGTACTCCTATAGCAAAAAGTGGATTCAACCAAAAGATCATCCCCAGGTGATCTCTCCTACAGATTGTTATTCAAATGTAGAGTTTATTAATCTTGTTTATTGATATTTTTACCCTGTTTCTTGTGTGAGGCAGTTTGGTCATGGTGAGTTGTTTAAACAATATCCTTATCCTCTATCCGCTGAATGCCAGTGTCACCTATCCCACAAATCAGCTGTGACAACCAAAATCATTTCTAAAGATTACCAAATATTCCCTGATGGAAAATCCAGCTTCGATGAAAAACCACTAGTCTAGGATAACTTAATTCATATTAGTCTCATCTAATACAAACACCCATGCAGATCTGCATTTAAAGTAAGACTGTGATTAGTCTGTAGCATTATGATAATGAGAAAGCGTGGCACAGGAGAGGATGCCAATATTTATTGAATGTTATACATCATGGGGAGATAAGAGTCTTCCCTACAGTTTTGTCTTTATTTTCTTGGTTTGTATGAAGTCTATTCAAAATATATAGTGCATGGTTAGATTTTAATTACTTTTACATGGAAGAGTCATTGCCATTAATCCCCCTCAAACTTATCTCTACTTCAAATACACTTACCCCACCATCGCTACCACTTTCTGAAGCCATTCTGAAGTGCTCTGCTCTGATAAACGATACAATGAGTGCTGCTTCCAAGTCCTCCTCCGTGAAATGACATGCTCGTAACATTTCAGCACATCCTCATCCACCTTATTAACCACATCTGGCACTTTGTGACTTCTGTCTCTCCCCAAAAGGCAAAATGACCATGAAAGATAATTTTTGTGGATCAATCCAGGCATCAACACAGCCACAACAGCCCAACTCAAGACCCTCATGAAAGAGGGCTTCCAGAACTGCTTCAAAAGGCAGCAACAACAATGGGATGTGCATTGAAAGTCAGAGTATTTCAAGTGGGATTAATCGCTGCATGTCTTCTACTGTAATTTTTAATAAAATTTAAACATATACCATACCTTTCAATCACACCTCAGAATGAAAACAAAGTTCAAGTTGGTAAGGTCATAAACTCAAAGGCCATGTGACCTTAAAATGCTGTCCTAGAATTGGAGCTACAGTGGTAACTTGGTTCACCAACTTAATTCTTACCATGAGTCTGCTCACAAGCCAAACTGGACAAAAGCTAAATCAGATTCAATGGTTAGGTCTAATATTGATTTTGTGGGGAAATTCAATTTGGTTCTTGTCCAGTTTGGGTTTTGACCAGAATTGTGGAAAGGATTAAGTTCATGAACCAATGTACCATTGAGTTATTGACACAGCAATGATCAAGCCCAGATTCCACTCCTAGCCCCACACTTTTTCCATAGCACTAGATTTCTGGAATCTGAGGGTACATCTGCAGAAAGAAGGTCAAGGAACCTTCCAAACAAGAGCAATAGATGAGAGTACAGAATCCCTCTTTTGGCTGAAGTTATCCCCATGAAATAACAGTTTGATAAAAGTTAAACAGATTCATGAAGGAAAGCTCTATGCTCATTATTGGAACCTTACCAATGCCAAACATCAGCGTGAAGTGCTCATTTCCTACTTTTTACTGTTTCTCCTTTGTCTACCCATCCACTTACCCTTCTGCCTTGATTTTTTGAGCACCTACTGCGTACAAAGTCAGGAGCATAAGTGGGTAGGCTAGTTCCTAGTTAAATTCTAGTCTGGAAGGCAAAGGATGATGCTACTCAGGTTGAAGGGGCAATTGGTCAGGGCCATGCCCCATGTAACATGCTGTAATTCTGTATCAAGAAATACCTGTCAAAAAAAAAGAAATATCTGTCACTTAAGGGCTATTTTTTTTGCCAACTCATACAGAATTTTACTTAACGAAGTAATATGAATTTCACAGTATTTGTTGTAATACATGGCATTGTCTTACAACCAGCTATTCATATTACCAGATATTGGAAGAAGAAAAAACTGGAGCAATGTATAAGAAATTAAGAAAAGAAAAAGTACAAACAATTGAAAAAAAGGAGACGAAGCTAATTAGAGCATTGACTGCTTCTTTCTGTTTCCATTTTTTAAATTTTTTAAAAATTTTTATTTATTTTTTTTTGTCCTGTCAGAGGTGAATATTCTATTGGCATCTAAATACTATAAGTGTTTGAATTCAACTAAACATCTAATACTGTCTAGCAGTCTATAATATTAGTGGGTTATCCTCAGAAGTTATTGACTTGAGCCTTTTATAGCTCATCATATTAATATGGATTTACTTTATATACCTCATTTTTATACTTTTCTACTGGATGGTTAAGACCAAGATATAGCAAGACCTATATACCCAGAATTGTAACTTTTGTATCTGATAAGGTCAGCCAAGTACTCTCAGGATTTATCCTGTAGCCCTGTACCACCTTTTGTACATTCTTTTGTCAGTGTCTGACCTGAGGATGAGTCAGGGCCATTGCTTGACCAATTTTCTCTCTGTGAAAGCTTAAGAAAATGTTTTTTCTCTCTATGTGATTCTCCCCAGGCTCACTTTAAATCCTCGAACACATTTTTCTGTGGCTCCATAATCTTCTTGATCAGAAAGTTTGGAGCACAACCGAGTTACATGTTGTTACAGTACAAGTTCTCCTATGTCCCGAGTCTTCACTGACCTTGAAAGGCTAGGGCCAAAATGTTGGCTAACCATGCAGCCCTTCTTTTTCTCCAAATTTTGATCTGCTAACTTAGGTTGTTAACCCTCCAGAAGAGAAGCTAATTATTAACCTGCAATATATGCAGTTCGGTTTACCCTATCTGTAGAAATATCAAACATTTTGGCATATCCTGGAACAGGTATTTTCCATCAGATATTGATATGTTGAACTTTAAGTCCTTACAGAATATGAAAGAAAAATAATTATTTAAAAGTAGAAATAAGCGTTTACATATTTTTACAAAGAAATTTAGAAACCTAGTCATATAAGGAATTGTAAGTCCTTATATTAGGGAGATAATATGATATTTACAGATGTGGGTCTGGTTTATTTCACTAATAAGTATATCTTCAAGGGGCATCCACTTAAATATGCGCTTCAAGTTTATCATTCTTTATAGCTGAGTAGTACTCCATTATATAAAAGTACCACATCTTTTTCAACCATTCCACATGTGACGGGCATTTTGGTTGTTTCCAAGTTCTGGCTATCACTTAAGGGCTAATTGCAAACAGGTTTTGGTCATAATCTAGTGTTTTAAATTGTTAAATAAATATAATGTTTTAAATAAATTAAAAGTTTAAAGAAATAAAATATTTAATCTCTTTCCCCTAAATGAAAAGTGATTTCAAATTTGTCTCTTTTTTTTTTTGTTCTTTTATTGGTGTATGTTTGCAATATAGAATGGTAATGTGTCTTGGAGAATTGATACCCCCATATAACATGTCTCAATCATTTTTGACCTATAAACCTTCCATATCTTCCCACCCCAGATCACTGTCTATTCTTTTTTCATTCTTAACCATCTACACTCATCTTTCATGTGGTTTTAATCAAAGCAAACATATCATTTTGTATGTTGCATTTTAAAGTCCCTTTTGTGTTGTATGTATCTCGCCATATGGCCGCATGTCTTACATACTTATCCTTCTAAAGATAAATGGAATACTCTGTTTAGTGGATGGACCAGGACTTATTCAACCAATTATGTTCAATTATTTTATATAAGGCTGTAATTAACATCCTCATGTGTATGGCTTCCCCCTCCCTTCTCTTAAATTATTTCTTTAGAATAAATTTCTAGGGGCAGTGTATGAGCAGTTTTATTCTTGGTGCATGCTCTTAGTATAACCCTTCAAGTCTCATACATCCCCATGGTACCAAAGCAAGAGCTGCAGAATTAAGAACAAAATTCACATAATGTGAGGCTGTCCTGCCCAGAAACTCATCATATCACTTATGTTCACCTACTTTCACTTCCTAAAATAATAACTTTGTGGTTTTCTTCGTATAGATCAGATATATCACTCATAACCTTTATCAGCTTCCCTTAACTTCTAGTACTGGTGTGGCCTTTGGAAATGTGCTGCTTTAATAGGTTCATGTTGTGCACATCCCTCCAGCAAACCCCTGCTGACTGCTGTGAGCTCTTGAGAGTGCTGGTAATCCAGAGATGAGTGGGGCACAGCCCTTGGCCTTTAGGAGCTATCTTCATGCAGAGACAGGCGCAGTTCTGTAAATGAAGGTGTTCTCTTACGGGTTAAAATGTAGTTTTCAATGAGCAATCATGGTGCTGCACATATATTTAAGTTCTTCCTTTCGCTTGACACATATTTGTGGAGCAACTGGTGGGCCAGGCATGGGGGTGAGTGCTGAACAGATTGCTATGGCCCCTCATCTCGTAGAGTGCAGACTCAACTTCATCCCTGTTAGAATGGTGACCTGGGACAGGTGACATAGACGGTGGATTAAGCACGTGCTTAGGCAAGTTCAGGGACTGGGGTTCAATCCTGGACACCACAAGCTGCGCCAGCACTGCTCCCCAGCATGCTGAGCCAGCCACCGAGACCAGGCATGGTGGCACACACTTGTAATCTCAGCACTGGGAAGGCTGAAAACAGGAGGATCACTATGAGTCCAAGCTATATAGTGAGACTGTGTATCCAAAACAGAGAGAGAGAGAGAGAGAGAGAGAGAGAGAGAGAGAGAGAGAGAGAGAG
>NW_004524706.1:1209238-1295262 GCF_000260255.1 Octodon degus | reverse complement strand
CATGGGAGATGGCATTGGAGCCTGGTTGAAAAATAAGACCTGCCAGTGGTACTAGTGGGTTCTGAGAGAAGACGGGCTGTGGGGCTCTGCAGAAGGGAGGTGATCTGTGATGGACACATTGGTGCATGTGTGCATTCACTCTTGTACATATGTGTGCATGCACTACCAGTCTGGGTACCTGGGTTTGCAGGTATTCCTAGAGGGGCTGACACATGGATGTGAGTGAGAAAGGCTGATGGGGTCCATGGAAGGATAGGCTGAGTGGTCACAGACCAGAGAATGTCCTGTTGGGGAGAGAAGTGTGCAAGAGGTGCCAAGAGTGCTCCAGGATTTCCCACCACCGGACGAGTGGGGACTACTCCTAGCTCACGTGCAGCCAGCCTGGGCCCAGCCCCTCTAACAGGAACGTGAATCTGTGCATTTCTTGATCCCTGTGTGGTTAAGTATGGCATTTCCTTTCCAACCTGAAGCCAGTCTTTCTAGCGTGTGGATAGGAATTCTATGTGGTCTTTGATATACATATTTTCCCAACCTTGTTTTCCTTTGTACATGTATGCGCTGCTACTTTGCATTATAATGTTGTTTCTGCTTTTGCATGTAGACAAATCTCTCAATATTTGTGACTTCTTTTGAAAGCTGACAAAGTTTTATCATTCTGCCATGGTTCTGAGGAACAGTTCATTCTATTTTTAGGTATTGTGTCAGTAATTTGATTTTTTAAAACTCTCATTTGTTAATACATCTGCAGTTTATTTGGATGAATGTGTAATATTGTCCAAACTGTTAGGCAGTTTTCCAACATAATTTATGAATTCACTTCCCTTGTGATTTGAGGGAAATAGATTGTTTTATCACATACTGAATCCTCAAATGTAGTTAAGTCAATTTCTTGAGTCGCCACCTTGTACTGTTGCTCTGTTGATCTTGGCCCCGGTATTGAATAATTTTAATTGTTGTTTTATAAGATATCCTAATATCTAGCAGAGCTAGAAAGAACTCCTCCCTCCCTTAATTATTTTCTCTTTCAGAATATTCATTGTTATTTTCATCTGTTTGTTGTTCAAGATTAATTTTAGAATCATTTTCTCAGAGTAAAAATAAATCCTATTGGGACTGTGTGTGTGCACTCCTGTTAAACTATAAATTAACTTGAAGAAAATAGACATTTTATAATACACAGCCTTCCCAGTCAGTTATGTGGCACGTCTCTCCTTTGGTTCCTCTACTTTTATTCTGCTAAATTTAACAGCTCTGTGATTCTCCTCATATAGGTCACATACATGGCTGGCTACCTTTCTTCTTAAATAAGCAGGTGCTTTTTTTCACTTCCCTTCCTGCCTCGACCTCCGTGCCCCATGTGCAGATGAAGCGCACCCCTGTTTTCCCTCCTTCCATGGCTGAACTCTGGTATTCCCTGAAAATGTATTAGTCCAGATTTTCCGGGACGAGTGCAATTTCAAACATCCTTTGCTTTGGCCCAGAAAATCTGATCACAATAGGTACAGTCCTCACAAATTGCTGTTTTCAAATGTTCTGAGTCAGAGTTGTGACCAGGCGAGGTCTAAAAGCATCACCCTTGGGATAGGGCAGTGACAAGGAACCTTTCAGAGACCTGAGTGCCAAACTTTAACCCCAAGCCCATTTATTTATCACCAACCACCCACACTGTGATTAAACCTGAATGCTGATATTTTAGTTTAGAAAAAAAAAAACCGACTCTACAGTATCTTTCGTCTTAAACAAAAAACACAATAGCCCAGGTGCCCCAGGTTCCCTGCCACTGGTATAGAGGGTGATATTCCTGGGAATTTTGATGATTGGGGCAGGGGCCATGATAAGACTGTGTACATTTCCTCAGCTTGTCGTACAGTCTTCTCGTTTCTACAAGATTCCTACAAGTTCTCACTGACCATAAGGAACTATAGGAAATAAATAGGGAATTTGGGGAGTTCTACTGACCCCTCTTTCTATTACTGTTAAGAACCTGGTCATTAAGAACCTGTAGCCTCATTCTGCTGCTGGTGATGCAGCCTACCCCTCAGAATGGCTCTCATTTGCCTGAAGGGTCTTTGCCTTGGCAAACAGTCATAGTAGCGGAGGAGGTGGGGCGGTCTATCTGTTTCTGCATGGGAGTGTGGGCAAAGAGGTCATAGCTGAAAAGCTTCCTGGTACCCTAGGGTAACCTACAAGGCACACAGAGTTAAAGGAGGCCTGAGCCTGGGTGGAAGGATGGCTCACAAGAGGGCTACCAGAGTTGCCTAGTAGGTTGTCCAAAGAGGTAGGCAACCCTTGTTGCACCAGGCCATCTGTGTTTCCTTCATCACCAGTTAGCTTCATGTTTATATAAGCAGATAACTGATGTGGGGTGGGCTTTGAGTCAGGTCCTTACCCAAGGGAATGGGGTCTCCCCTGCAGACTACATATTGCCCAGCAACAGGCCACCATTTAGGAAAGGGCTTTAATCCCAGCAGGGATGAGAGAATCCAA
Organism: Octodon degus; assembly: GCF_000260255.1. Taxonomy (NCBI): domain Eukaryota; kingdom Metazoa; phylum Chordata; class Mammalia; order Rodentia; family Octodontidae; genus Octodon; species Octodon degus. The sequence continues at coordinate 1,292,775 of NW_004524706.1, read as the reverse complement.
GCAACTTGGTAGCCCATGCATGTTAAAGAAGGGGTGGCAGTGGGGGTGTCAGGAGTCCTAAACTCAGACAGCCTAGGAGTATGCTGACTCATCTCAAGCCCACCAGACACTGAGCCTTTGAATCTACCCTCACACCTCACCCCCCTGGCTGTGTAGCCAGAATAACCCAACATACCATCATCCAGGTAGGCATGGCTCCAGATCTGGCTGTAAGAACTGGGCCCAAGGAATACAAGTGTTCACCCTTCCTGGCAATGCGCAGGTCAGGCAAAGATTGGGCAGAAGGATGGCTCACAGTGGAGACGTCCCCCGCCTCCAACATTTCCTGTCAGCACATCCAAGCAAGCAGAATTATCATTTTTCCTGTCAGGCCAGTATGACCACCATGTATCACTTGCTACTTTTATGTTTAAATAAGCAGATACTCCTTGTCTTTGGTGCCCCTGCCCAGTCTAAATTGAACTCAAACTTAACTAGTCTTTAGACTTACTCAAAGGCATTTTAAGATGCAGAATTCCCAGCTTACTTCCAGAAATTCCAATTCAGCAAACCCAAGATAGGACCCAGGAATTATAGTTCTAAAACCTCTCTGGGTAATCCAGATGTTGGACCAGATTTCTAAACCACTAGTGTGTAACACCTACTGTGTGCCAGATGCTTGGAGGGTTACCAGATGCTTTGGTGTCATCCTGAGGGATTTGTCTCCTTGACAAAGAAGCCAGCCCATGTGACCCAAGCTACAGTGCATGAAGGGATCTGTTACTATAATGCTGGCCAGGCTGAAGCTGCCATAATTTGGTACTTCTGATGTCATGATCCCCTGGAATTCATGGAATATCAGCCTCCAGACTGATATCTTAGGAAGGAATGAAATGTTGGGTCAATACTTTGACATTTTACATCTTGATCCTGTGATTGCCTGTTTTTTACTTAATTTAAATGTACCAAAAGAAGGGCTTCCATGGGCTGGGCATCTTGCGCAGCACCCAGAGAATATTATAGATAAGTCACATGGTCTGGCCCTCTAAGAGCTCAAAGAGTCTAGTGAGTTACATAAGCATACATTTTTATGACCAAACGGTCATTGAATTACTACAATAATAGATGTGTTACAAAGTGCTATAAGAAAGGAGGAAAGTTTTATTTCAGTTGGCAGCTTCTCAGAAGATTTCTTGGAGGATTGCAATACAGACAACATTTCAATCCACTGTGACCCAGGAACCTGTCCTGAGCCAAACTGCAAACACAGCTCAATCCACACTCTGTCCAGAGACCATTTTTCTCCAGGTCAGAGTCCTGGGCTAAGGAGTGTTAGGGCCACAGCTACTGGACAGAATGGCAACTAGGAAGCCTTACCAAGCTATAGGAATCTAACTGTGATGGTGGTCTCTGCTTGTGGGGTTAGGATATCTCTGTCCTCACTCTATTTCTGCCTTCCAGCCTTCTAGATCAAGCCAACAGATTCTTTTTCCTCTGCTAATGTTCCACACCCCATGTGCATCTTCTCCTTGTGCTCTGCCATGCTGGACTACTGAGCTGTGGAGGCAGATACAGAACCTCAGCTACCAGGGTCTGCCCCCACAGCTGCTGGCTTCTGAGCACAAGTGTGATGCGCTGCGGCATCCCTGCCCTATTCTTGGAGTCTCTTGGCAAATCTGTGGTTTCACTCGGACATCCATGCATCACTCTGCTCTGCATGTAGTGGGTGGCCTCAGTTCCGTGGCTCTCAGGGCTCACTGCTGAGCTTTCCTAAGACCTGGCTTTCTAAGAGGATCTTAGGTTACCTTTTCTAAGGCCCTGCCTCCAGTCATTATATACCAAAGCAATCTTCTGGGGTTCAGCTGTGGGTTGCAGAATGGGAATGCTACCCACAGGCTTCCTTGTTAATTCAGACAAGGCTCCCCGAGGCCCTGAAGGTTGCTATCTGAGGATAACTGCATGGCTCTGGACTACAGTGGGTCCCCTGCAGGGAATCCACACAAACTTCCTTATGACCTTGCTGAGCGGCAACTTCTATTCTCTTACAGTCTTCAGGGGGTGGCACTTTGAAGCATGGCTGGACCATAGCATGTTCTGCATCTGAGGAAAGACAGTCTGATGAGGCAGCCCTGGTAGACACAGTGGACTCTGATGAACTCAGTGGTCAGGAAATTGGATAGGTGCTGAGAGCCTCAGAGAACCAGTGGCTGGGCCTGCAGTCCTAGGAGTACCTCCAGACTATGGGCAATGTAGTCTTCACCCTTTCTTGGATTCCTCTGTGGTGATGGAAAACTTGGGCTCTGGATTACAGTGGGTCCCCTGCAGGGAATCCACACAAACTTCCTTATGACCTTGCTGAGGTCACACTAAGATGTCAGTCATCGTGGTGTCTTCCTGGCCCAGGTAATAAGACAGCTGAAGCTACCCCAGTGAGACCCACTGGCCTGCTAAGATCAGCTCCTGTGTTAAAGATAGAACTCTGAGAGTCACTCAAGGGTCCTAGGGGTTAGGCACGAGCAGCTGTCTAACTTCACAAAAGTAAGAGGCCTTTTTCTAAGGTTGTGGAAGGAGTGAGTCCTCAGGGCACCCATCTTTTCCCTAAAGAGTCACAGCCCTCGGAATCCTACAGTGAAAGGCAAGACCAACAGAACACCTATGCCTCAAGTACAGAGCCATTTAGCACCAAGGGCCCCCTGGCTGCCAACAGAGTGGCCCTCCTACCCACAAAAGGCAGCAAGTTCATTGTCCCCTGTTCATTTATTGAGAAGAAGAGGAATGGAGGAGCAGAGAGAGAATTGTTTGGGCTAGGGTCTTGCTTGGCCGAAGCTGCAGTGTGAGGGGTGGGAAACACCTCTTCAGCTGCTTGAGTTGGTTGACGGGTTGAGACCAAGAGGTGCACTGGGAAGCAGCATGAGCGGAGACACCACCAACAGCACAGCTGGGCCAGGCCCTCTTGTTTCAGAGTCAGTAAAAGCTGAAGGCAAGCTTCTGGGCCCCAGACACGATGCTGCTCTCCCTGCCTTCCCAGCTTCATCACTTTGAGTCTTCACATCAAAGCTATAGTTTAGAAGTTATTCCTCTGCTCTTCTTCCATGTAGGATAAGACTCCGTGAGGTAAAATGCTTGTTTCTCCCCCATCACTGTATGGTGATGGAAGTGAAACACAACATGCAAACCCAATGTTCTTCCCATTTGTTCCACCTTTATTTAGGTTGGTGGCTTGGTTTGGCTGCATGTGTTTTCCTAAGAATTTGTGGTCTATGTTCAAGGTAAATGCTAAGCCTTTAGAGTGTGGATTTAGCTGTCTCCCGGGAGCCTAGAGCTCACTTGGCACTTTGTTTCATAAGGTATCAGAATTGAGTGAATGATGTAAGACCCTCAGCCAGCAACCGAGGAGCACATGTGTATCCCAGCTCAGGCCCTGGCCAGGGAGAGGGACGAGAGGAGGGCAAGCACCAGGAACGATTAATGGGTGTCATTCCCGAGGTGTGACAAGAAGCATCATGGCTGCAGGATAATTCCAGGCAGCAAATGATGCCCAGAGACCATGCCACTGAGTAGATAGGTGATCTACATCAAGAACATAGCCTAGCTCTAGCAGGCACAGGGAACGCCCACAGGAGAAGAGAACTTAACAATGGTCAGATCCTCACCTGTGAGATTCAGCAGAAGATCCCAGTACCAGAGGGGAGTTGGTGGTGAAGGACGAATTTGAAGCAGAAGCTACTTCCACAGAATAAAAACACTTTGTGGGCAGGGAACAACAGGACCATAAGTACGGTGCCCTTACATCCCTGTTTGCTTAGTGAAATCCTGGCTTACACCTTTTGTTCTAGGTAATTGTTATTTGTACTGCCTTTCATTCTCTCTCAAGTATCCATTATGTGTGTGGTCACCCTCACCATGGCCCTACAGGCTTCATACCAAGTGAAGGCCTGGGCCTCAGCTGAGTGACTTAGATTGCATGGGAGATCCCTGAGCAGAAGGTCTGTGAGGCTGTACATAACTGACCCTTTCCTATCTCCCTACCTCAGCACCTTTGCACTGGCAGTTCACTAGGTTGGAACAGTCCTCATAGGGCTTGCTCCACCTCATCATGCCTTAACTGTCACCTTCCTAGAGATGCCTTCTCTAGCCACCTTATCCAGAAAGCAGTCCTTCCCTTGTATTGTCTTCATGTTCCTTTCCACATGTGCATCGGTCAACTTCTGCTGTGGTATCAGTAGCCTCAAGATCTTAATAGCCTCTATGCTGTTCTCAAAGCAGAAGGAAAGCTCCAACAGACAGAGGCAAACCAGTCAAGCATATCCAAAGCCTCTGCTTGGAAATGGCTATGCCCTCTGTGCCCACATTCTGTCAATTAAAGCTAATCGCAAGAGCAAGACCAAAGTCAAGGGCAATAGGAATGAAGGTTCCACGAAAAGGGATGTATGTCAAGGAGAGGAGGGAGCAGTGACTGTGAACAATCATATAGCCTATTACAGTAAGCATTACTATTTCATTGGTTGTATGATGTTCTCGTTTGACTGCAAACTCCATTAAGGTAGAACTGTGTCTTGTTTGTTATATCTTCAGTGACATTTGTACAGCAAATCCTTATTAAGTCTTGCTTCCTATCTTTGTCATAGCCATTATTTGTATTGGTATTGGTATAGGTATTATTATGTAGATCATGCCAATGTGGTAGAGGTGGAAGAGAATTTGGTTTAGAATATGCTTAGCAGCAGAATTTTGTTCTTCATCCCTCAAGATGATGGAACTGTAGCCAAGACTAGAACAGGTAGGCATTGGGGTGGGGGGAAGCCTGATATAGAGACTCCTGACTATAGCTAGGAAGGATAAATACAGGGTGGGAAGGACCCATACCACTCAACAGAAATCATACTGAACATTTTTCACATAGATAAGAGGCAAGAACATTCTAGAAAGATAAAATATCCTGGATATAAATACAGACATGCAGCCTTGTACATTTGTGGAGCTGCAAGTGGTTTAATCTAACTGGAATAGAGTGTTCACTGGTCAGGAGATGAGGATAGAAAAGCTTACCAAAGGTCTTAGCTTATTAAGTCTTGAACCCCTTCGAGAAGTCTGGACTTTGTCCTTTATGCATCAGGGCATCTTTAAATGAGGAGATAACTGAATAAAAATTTGTGATTTATAAAACTGATCTTCCATATTCAGTCAATATTGAGGATGGATTCAAACTGCCTGAGATTTAAAATGAGTGACCAGGGGTCCTATTGTGATAGGAAAGAGAGCTCCACTTAATAAGGTGTGAAGAGGTTGTGACAAGCACAAGAGATATTGACAAGATAGAATCAACAGTAGCTGCTGATTGGATGTGGAGGTGAAGGAGAAGGAGTTGATGTACTCTTAGGCAACTAGGTGCCATCATTCATGGAGGAAAGGACTAAAAGAGGCATCTGAAAATAGTTTAATTTTGAGCATACATTTGAGTTGCTGGTGGGATCTCCAGGAGAGAGAAACATCAGGCAGTTTTGCTTTGAGTCTGGAATGTGACAGAGGGTCTGGGGTACTGGTATTTGCTTGGAAGGCAATGGTGTAAAGGAGAAGATGGAGTAGAGTGAGAAGAGGTCCTGACCCATAGCTGGACGATCACATGGCTAAATCAATTGTTGATGCTAAAGGACATTCTAGGTCCTAAAACCTAGAGCCATAATTGAGGAAGAAGACCAAGAGTTCAGTCTGGGACGTTTTATTTAAAATAATATGATAAAAATCCAGCTTCCTTCTAATGATCTAAAAGACCGTTGCCACCCTCTGCAACTCATCTGTTCCTGGCTCCATTCAATGCTGTACTTCTGCTACTCTGACTTCCTCTGTCTCTCACACACACCAAGCTCATTCTCACCCCAGGGCCTTTGTACTTGCAGAGTTCTCTCTGCCTGCAGTGATCTTCCTAGGGTGGCTGGCTCCTCCTCACCAGAACATCATTCAGAGGCCGCTTCTTCAAACAGGCCATGTCTCACTCTCTGACTGAAAGCTGACCACCCACATTCCATGACTGCTTTTCCCTTTGCCCACTCTTGTGCTGTGTCATCTATTAGAAGTAAATTTCATAGGAATGGATGGCTTATTCATCCTTTTGGCTACTAACCTCCTTCTTAGAACAGCGGCTGGCACACAGCAGGTGTTTCATGGCTCCACTGAACCCTGAGCCAAGTGAAGACAATTCAGAGACCCTAGCACCTAGGGCTCTGGAACCAAAAGGGGTCAGTCCCGGAGGTGAGCATTTAGAAGTGCATGTCCCATGGAGAAACCTGATGAAAGCAGGCACTGTGAAAAGACAACTCTTAAAGAGACCCCTTCCTGTTCCAAAATGCGAAAGTCAGGGAGAAGAGAAAAGCTTCCAAATGACCAGAAAGGAGCAGACCAAGCAAGAAGTCCCTGCAGAAATGGGTGTCATCAGAAAGGAGAAAGGGGCCAGGGAGACAGCCCAGTAGAATAAGTGCTTGCCTGGCAAGCGCAGAGTCCTGAGTTCAATCCCTAATACTGGAGAGAGAGAGAGAGAGAGAGAGAGAGAGAGAGAGAGAGAGAGAGAGAGAAATATTAAGAAATATTAAGATGTTTCTTAAGAGAGAGAGAAAAGAAAAAAAGAAAGGAGAAAAGGGATATAGCTCTGTTGAATGCCATGCCAATTTGCCTTAGGTCACCAGCATTCAATTCCTAGCAGGCCAAGAGGTGAAGATTTGAAAGAAAAACTAAATGCAAAAACTTGAGTACAGTGAATGGCTTTTGAACCAGGTTATATCAAATATGAATTTAATAGTATGTACAAGGTACTCCAGGAATACATAGCAGGTACTCTCTTTTGTCCTTGATATTCTTTTTGGAATTTGTGTGCATTTCTAGAAGGCATCTTCAGTATTCTCTTTTGTTACATGGATATTTTTATAAGTATTTATTTGCAATACATAAAGAATGCATTCGTCATCGGGAGTTGGTACATGTATATATCACATCTTAATATTTCTCATACAACAGTATTCTCATACACAAGTTGGACCAAATCTTTCTGACAAGGATGAACCCTTCGAGATGACTAGCTTCGCCCCAACCCATGTCACCTTCAGAATTTCCCACAATCCCCTTGCAACCATCAAAGTTAAATAATGACTCCTACCAACCTCCAGTGCCAGAGATGATATCAAGATAACTGAGATGGAAATTGCCGTACACTGAGCTGATCAGAAAGAGGTGAAGGAAGTGTGAGGGTCCCTTTGTAAAACCTCTGCCTTCAGCTCTGCGGTAGCATGAGTCAGCAAAGCTACCTCAGCTGATCCACAGATGCACAGTGAAGCAAGAAGTATCTTGATTGGTAACTTCTGCTTGGGTGAACATTGCTGGAGAAAATCACCCGAGCAGGCAAATTGGCACCGCTGTAAGTTCATGGCCACCAATCTCAATCAAAGCTGTAACAGTGCTTGGTGATCCATCTGTATTGCTTGAGTCAGCCCAGTCTCCACACTTCCGTGGCATTCTCTACCCTGCACCAAGCCTTCCCTCCCCTCGCGTCGCACTTGGGAATGACCTTACTTCCCACCCACCCATTCTAACCTTGGAACACCCGGGCCTCTGACACCATTCTCACTGAGGCCACCGACAAGCCTCTGATTGCTGGAACCTGATGAGGCGTGTTCTTCAGTCCAGCGGGTACTTCTGCTCAGCAGGCCCTCACACAGGTGGCCTTCTCTCCTCCCAGGGGCCCTTCCTTGCTCCTGTAACTCTGCTTGCCACTCTCCTGATGATTTTCCTTCTACCTCTTGACTACTTCTCCTGCTCATCAGCTCTATTATTTTAAGTTTCTGTTTTTCAATAATACTGTCCACTTTGCCATATCTTCTTGACCTAAACTTTGTTTTTCCTTTTGTGAGTTGCCTCTTAATTTCCTTGACTGATACTTCTATTTTAAGGGCTTTGCTTTTTGTTGAATTACATGGTTCTTTATATATGAAGCATAGAAATACTCACCTGTAAGAACGTGCAAATATTTTTCTCTCCATTTATCCCTTACTGTTTAGCTTTTGCTGTGGTGATTTTTGAAAACTAGAAGTTTTCTATTTCTTTAATTCAAACTACTGTGAAGTTTTCTATTTCTTTAGTTTAAAATACTGTTTCCCTTACAATTTCTAACTTGGATTTAATGCTAAAATTTTACCCAACCTCTAGAATTATGCACATATTTCTTATAGTCCTTTCTAGCACTTCTGTAACACATGCAGAGGTGTGGATCTAACCTTCTCAAAACCTGATTAACCGTTTGTACTCATACACTGTACTGATTAAACAACATTTTCCTTGCAAATTCAAAAAGACTCTTAACCATATGCAAAAATCTTACATTCCTGTATGTATTTAGCAACTATTTTTCAGTTTGTTGAAATCTTATTTGAAACCCATATGACATAGATTTTTCTTACTGCAGCTTTATAATAAACATTAACGTATTATGCTCAGTGTCTGTCTTGGCATGTGCTCCCTCCATGGTGTGGAAGCAGGTACGATTGAGTGCGCGAGTTGTGGGACCAACTTGACTGGATCATTGTGCCAACATTATCACGTACAGGCTGTGTGCCTGTGGGCAGGCCATGTGAACACTGGGACTTAGTTTCTGCACTTGAATATGAGATTAATAATATTACCCAGGGGATGTGACTGACCTTATCAGATCCAAAAGCTACAACTCTTGTTACATAGGTCCTGCTTTATCTTGGTCTTAACCATCCAGCAGAAAAGTATAAAAATGAAGTATAAGAAGTAAAGCCATGGTGTTATGTTGAGCTGTAGGGGACTCAGGTTAATGACTTCTGACATTGCCAGTCATGTGGAAGACCCAATACTATTATGGACTACTGGACTATTTTGGAATATTTTGCTGGGGTCACACACCTATAATATTTAAATGACAGAACTAAACAAAAAAAAAAGGGATACAGATGAATGACCATTTTGTATCTGTATATTCAAAATGGTTAGGATAGATATACAGCTACATTCTCTTAATTCAGTGAAAAGAGGGATTTGTTCTAATAGTGTTTGTGATTAGGATGTCATGTCTGCATCTTGTACAACAAATAACCACTAGGAAGACAGTATGCAATGTGTTAACTATTGAAACTATCCTACTAATTTGATTTGAAACTGTCTCATTGCTATTTGTTTCTCAATGAAATTATGGGGGAAAAAAACAAAGAGGGTGGTAGAAAGCACAGCTAGAACAGGGAACAAGGTCTGGAGCCCAGAAATTTCAGAGATGACTTTTGAGGTCTGCACAGTCATACAGGTAACCCACTATGACTACTGGACTATGTTGGATTATTTTGCTTAATTCAGGTGTCTACGATATTTAAATGGCAATGGAATACCCATCTCTGACAAAACTAAATGAAAAAGGGGGATATAAATGAAAGACCATCTTGGATCTGTATATACAAAATAGGATAGATATACAGCCACTTTCTCTTAATTCAATGAGAAGTAAGATTTGTACTAATAGTGTATGGACAGGATATCACGTCTGCACCTTGTACTATGAATAACTACTACGAAGCCAACAATATGCAATGTATTAATTATTCTAATTGTCCTACTATCCTGTTTTGAAACTGTCTCATCACTATTTGTTTCTCAATAAAATCAATTAAAAAATAATAGTAATATTACCCAGGACATACATTGCTGTGAGGGTTAATAAGCTAAGACATGACACTCTTGGAGTACCAGCTAGCATCTCAAATGTTTTCATTGTTCATCTGTCTCAAAGACAGCATGACTACGTTAACCTTTTTATTCCAATAAGTGGATCTTACAGTTTTTTTTCAGTACCGGAAAAAAAAATGGAGTAGATCTTGCCTGGCGTTGAGTCACATTTATATCATGACTTGAGGATAACTGTCACTTTAGCAATATGAACTTTTTTCAAACAGAAATGATGTCTCTATTTTTAAATTTCCCTTTTTACATTTTTCATTTTTTTAATTAATTTTATTGAGAAAGAAATAGCAATGAGACAATTTCAACACAGGTTAGTAGGATAGTTAATTTCCCTTTTTATCTATCAGCAAAGTTTTGTTGTTTTTGTTATATAAGTTATATTTGTATTATATTAGGGCTAAATTTAATTTTCTAGCACTTTACATATAGGATTAATTTTTTTCTCTGTTTATGTGTCCATTTATGAGAAGGTGGGTGTGAATAGGTACATCATACATACTGTTGCTATGGGAATATGTGTATCACAATTAATTTAAACAATTTGAGTAGTCCCTGTTTATTTAAGATTTTAAAGCCAAGGTCATGAAACCACCTACTTGGTAAATTCAAGATTTTCCCTTCAAACTAATTTTGATAATTTAAATTTGCCTGGGAAATTCATTTTGTCCAAATGTCAAATATGTTACTCAATATTATACATTCTATACTTTACAACTAGATCATTGCCTTAATTTTATAACCTTCTCTCATATATATATATATATATATATATATGTGTGTGTGTGTATATATATATATATACATAACAAATCTAAAATTTCTCTTTTATTTTTGTCTTTAGAAGCTAGTTATTGTTTTCCTATTTTTGTCTCTCCTGAATTTATTATCCTTTCTTTTTCTTATTCCTGTTCATTTATTTTCTTTGTAACTTTTTGGACATAAACATTCATTTCATTTATATTTGCTTATTATTTAATGATAAATAAGGCTATGGATTTTCTCCTTGCTGCAGCTTTGGCCCAGGATCACTGTTGACAACTCTATCTCCTCTTTCAATGAAGAATGTTATTTTAAAAAGCCTTAGGGATTTTCAAGTGATTTCTTTATTTTTTTATTACTGACTTCTAGTTTATTTGTTCTCTGAGCAGAAAATGTGGCCAGGTACATTTTACCGTGTGGCAGAAATCATGGGGATTTCCTGGTAGGCTATCTTAAGGTCCACTTTTGCAGTATGCCATTGTGGCACATCGCAAAACCAATAGACACCAAAACCAAAGGGACATTTTGGAGCACTTTATTAGCTGAGCTCAGTGGCAACACTCTCCTCGGAAAACTGACAAAAGTGCACACCTAGCTGGAGTGACACACAGTTTTTAAAAGGAACAACCACAAGAGTAGGGGGAGGAGGGGGGATTTTACAAAGCTTATTTTGAGTTAGTCATGACCGAGGGTTAACTCTTTGCTCCCATAGACAAGGTCATATTCTGCAAACCCTACAGGAATATGTCCTTATTTGGCTTAGGTGTTGTTTTTGTTCCAGTAGTCGGAAGGACATCTGATGACAGTTTAACCCATTTTCAGGCTTGTTCCCATAATCAGAAGAACAGTTGAACTCATTTTGTAGAATGTTAAACATTTCTTACCTTCTTTCAGAATGCTGAGAAACACTTTCTTATTTGTACAGTCACATTTTGCAGTTAGGCGTGGGTGAGAGTTTACAAAAGAGATCAAGGTTTTATAAAACGGAAATTACAAAGCTTGTTACAAAATGGAGTTGATTAAGCCAGCTTACAACAGCCATGAGAACCTGTAAGAATGCTGCATTTCTTACTTAAAAGGGCACAGAGCTGCATGTAACACAGCCAACATTTTTGCACCTCTTCATTTACCTTTTAAATTTCACATTAGTGTATTTTAGTGTATCTGTTTCAGTGCTTTGGGGCATACAGAATCTTAAATATAAAGCTTTTGTTTGGGAACATGCCCATCTTCCATATTTTAAAAATCATCTTTGGTTTTGTTTCAGGCTTTGTCAGGGTTAGTGAAACATCCTTCACCTAGTCAGGCTACACCTGATAGGATTAGCATTTGGAACACACTGAAGCTACCAGTGCCCATACTGAAAGAAAAATAATATCAGAGCTTTCCAACAATCCCCATTTATATTCTGCTCAAGATCATGGTAAATTCATATGATGCACAGTATTTTATACATCTGCCTAGCAATGAGTTTTCTACCTTTATTTTTCTTTAAATCTGAGCTCGCCAAGGTCAAGATCCAGGAGCACAATCTGAAAGCTACTTATAAAGGGGAAGACACCGGATAGCTCTTTGGAGCTGGATGATTGATAGTGATGAGATCAGTTACAACTCTTATTGTTGTTGTTCCTCATTTGGGACACTGAAAAGCAAGCTGTTTCTATGCTCTAATAGAAAAGTTAATGTAACATGCATAGAGGATTTTCCAGAGTAAGAAATACTAAAACCTTCATGGGATGAACCTTCCTTCCTGTACTCACTGGAGCAGCACTGGATTATCTCTTGAGATAGAAGGCAGGGTTTTTAAAGGTCAGATTGTCTTCCTTCTTAATAGTGTTGGTTTAGCAGCTCTGTTCTCTTTCCATGTGCAAGAGGAAATGTTTATTGGTAGCTGTCCTGTAGACTATTGGTTTGAAAGATGAATCATCCAAGAATCAGAGATGATATAACATAAAAGGTGTGGTGTTAATATTAAAACCTTTTGCTTTGTTGTCCTTGTTGACATTTGCTTCCACCAGCAGTGCTTCAACTGTGGCTGAAATTTAGGTTCACCTGGAGAACTTTTAAATCTGTGATGATGGGACCTACCCCATCAATCAAATAGAAATCTGTAGGATCTAGGCATTGGTAAATTGTAGCCTTCTTCTAATGTGAAGCCAAGCAATCTTGGCTCATTTCTTTCCTTCTGCCTATTCAGTCAATTTTGTTTTAGCTGCATGTCTTGTGTCAAGCTAAGGGTTATATTTTCCTAGGAGTTTAACCTGCATGCATTTATTGTCATAAATGGTATTTTGTCTTTTCTTTTAGTATCGAACGCCACAGTTTCCTCTCTTTATACTTCCTTGGGTTGTTTTTTTTTCCACGTGAATTTCTTCTTTTTTTTTTTTCTAAATTGATTGCTTTGCTTTTTCCCCTTTCCATAATTTTGAAGATAAGCTGTTTCATATTCTATTACTAATTACACTTAGCATCTTTAAAAACATGCTGTAACCTATATTTCTCTAATTAACCACAGAAACCATAAAAAAGAATTTCTTGCAAGATGAGGAAATTAACATATCTCCTAGCTGCATCTTTACTCTTTATATCAATTCAATCTGAAATATTTTACCCTAGGGTTTAGATGGGAGTAATATCTTTAATGTTCTTTTCCAAGGCATATTTGTTACATTTGCAATTCATTTTATAGCTACCTTTATAGCAATTATTTAGGTTCATTATTATATTAGCTTATTTGTTTTTGTTTTTTGTTCATCTTTTTTTTTGTATTAACCACAACTTGCCCATACTTGAGTTTTAACATTTGAGTCATCTCTTGATTAGATAGAAAACATCTTCAAGCGGTGCTTTTTTTAATGAATGTAATATGATTACTACATTTTGTGGTCTTCGATATTTAATGACTTACCAGGACACACCCTCTTCCACCTTAAATTATTTAAGGCCACATCTGTACAATGTCTAACAGATATGCACTGAGCAACATACATATTTTTCCCTACTTTCCAGAGCTGATAAGATGGGTCCACCTATTTTTACAAATTTGAGTCAGTTGTATTGCTTGTGGTTTGGAATGGGGTGGGTTTGTGACACCATCTTTTCTGATGGTGTCAGCAACTAGAAACTCATTGATTCATTCATCAAGTGTTGATTGATGAATCACTATTGACTCCTAATGCCATATGCTAGACACTACTAAGGAAACTAAAGTAGTTCAGAGGAAGATTTCTATTCTCACATAGTATCTGTGTATCTGTTGAGAAGAAGGTAGATCAGGTCATGAAAATAAAATAAGACAAATTGAGCTATAAGTGATTTTGGATAGTTAAAGAAAAAGAGTAAAGTCTTAGAGTGATGGAGTGGAGAAAGGGAACTCGGATGTTATTAATTAAAGTATCTGTAGCAAATCTTTTTGTTCACATGCTTACAATGTTCCTGATCACTTTTCCTCTGAAACTGGAATTTTTTCTTCAGTCCATCTTGAGATAGCTTAATAAGCCACACAATTTGCCCCTTTATGTCTTCAAGGTCATTGTCTTTAGGCATCATTTGTACGATGCTCCCAAATGGACTACCAAAAGCTGAAGAGAGTGTGATGTCATAATTCAGCAGTGATACATTGCTTGAAATAAATAGATGAGTTTCTAACAGATTTAAGGGGCCCTAAAGATTTGCACTGCCAGATTTAGACCCAGTGGGAGACACTACGGAGGGCTGGCGAGCATCTCATTCCCCGGAGTGTAATTACTTGGATTTGAGTTTGTTGCTCTCACATATTGCCTATGTAACCCTGGCTACTTACTTACCTATTCTATGACTTAGTGTCTTCATTTTCAAATGGGGTTATTAAAAGTTCTTACTTGGGAGGTTTGTGTGACAATTTAATTGAGTAATTGGTGGAAGTATTAAGAATCATACCTATACTTAAAACATGTATAACAAGTACTATTAATTTTATCTTGCACTGCCTGCAACTTTTTTCCTGCCCTTCTCTCTCCTTGGCTCAAATTCTTTCAATACTTAAAAAATACAGGGATTACAGGGAAGAGACTGAATAAGTCTGAGGGACCAGGCTTACTTTGCTGAATTGATGGGAGGGCTTTCAGCAGCAGGTTGGGAAAGAAACACTTCAGGCAGAAAAGGAGAAGATGGATAAGGTAGGAAAAATTAAAAGGAAATTAGGCCCAAGGAATCACCACTTCCTTTAGTTTTCTCTTTTTAGGTTCTTCCCTCTTTGACAAACATGATTCTATTATTATTTTCATTTTTGCTTCATTGTAATTAGCAAGTCAAATAATTTACTCATTAAAGTATGAATATTATTAACATAAAACATAATATAAATGTTACAGTAAAGGGATTTAAGTGATTACCCATATTCATTTTTATCTTCTTTGTACTTCTGTATAATTAAAAATGTTTAGGATGATTTTATATCATTTTTGCAGTCATAAAAATTAAATGTCATTTCATTTTGAAAAATGTCACCTAGAAAACTACTATCCTAATACCATTTTTACTTCAGGGCTAACGTCCAATATCTATCAATATATAAACAAGTATTTAATAGCTGTCATCAAAAATACACATATAATTTTATGATCCAATATTTTACTTAAAATGATATTTAACAGTCTTTCTACAAGGTCATATGTACTACTTTAATGATTACATTCAGACATCACATTAAATGTTACAATTTACCTCACTTTATTGGGATGACGTATACATCACTTGCCTTTTTCCCCATAATAGAATTATGTCACTGTGAACATCTTTGTCCATGTAGCTCTTTGTCTTTTAAATTAATTCTCACAGATTACTGTCTCAAAGTATCTGTGTAGTTCTGTGGCTCTTAATAAGAATTCATATGCTCCCTTCTGAAAAGATTATATCAAATTTACTCTGTAACCAGCAATAGATGTCAGTATGAGTTCCCAGGAAGCCTCAACTGTAGCAGGCTTTATGGGTTTTTTCTTTATTTTTTTCTATTGACATTGACTCTTTTCCTGCTAATTCTATTGTCTCTTGTATGAGTCCTCTGAGCATACGCTTTGCTTACCTTGGGGATATTTTTACAAAATTATCAGAGCTTTAATTCAATATTGATATTTTCCCTGCATCATAGTTGTTGCAATTAATTTTGCATTCTATATTTTCCCTTTTTAATTTTGGTTTAGTATTTGTCTGTTTGGATTTCCATTTATAGCAGCTTCCTTGCCTCACCCTCCTTCCAGCGTCTGTTAGTAATTGACCACAAAATGGCCTAAAGGACAAGGGCTTTCCAAAGGGTAGGTCTTTAGGAGAGAGATAGCAGAGAGTAGGGGAGAGCTAACAGGAAGTGGGCAGGGCACAGAGGTGAGATCTTGTTGCCTTTCTCAAGGAGTTTCTTCTAAAGCTTTGATCTCAGAAAGAGATGCTCACCTGGCACATTAGCATAGGGTTTGTTGTGGCTGAATTGTCAGAACCCCCCCCCACCTATCATTTCCCACCAAAGACATTTAAAGGAGAGAAATGGACTTGCATTATCTCTGCCTGGAGATTGCAACCACTGTGTCTTTTAAGCAGCTTCCTTTCCTCCTGCTGGGAGCCAAGCTGAAAAAGATTGGGGAGCCATGACTCGACCTTTAAGTTTGAGCGATGGCTTTTTTCTCAACCCAAGTTACCAAGAGCAGGCAGACACTGCCTGGGCTGAACGAGAGGAGTTAAGAGAAGGCTAACTCTCCTATCACTGCTATTGGCCAAAGGGACCCTGCCAGCGCTGTGCCTAGCTTGGATCCCAGCATGTGCCCTGCCTAGAACTCAGAGTCTAGCCAGTCCAGTCCAACCCTGTGCACCCTTTCTTTCTCTTGCTCTGTACACTAAGAAAATGTCCCCCTGCCAGACCTCAGTGGCCATTCAGAAAGCTACGGATTCCCGCTGACCCTCCACTGTTCTTCTCTTTCAGTTTCCTGCTTCTTTAACTTCACCAGCCCCTCGGGGGTCGTCCTGTCTCCCAACTACCCAGAAGACTATGGCAACCATCTGCACTGTGTCTGGCTCATCTTGGCCAGGCCCGAGAGCCGCATCCACCTGGCTTTCAACGACATTGACGTGGAGCCTCAGTTTGATTTTCTGGTCATCAAGGATGGGGCCACTGCTGAGGCACCGGTCCTGGGCACCTTCTCAGGAAACCAGCTTCCCACCTCCATCACAAGCAGTGGCCACGTGGCCCGTCTCGAGTTCCAGACTGACCACTCCACAGGGAAGCGAGGCTTCAACATCACTTTTACCAGTGAGTGCTCCCTGTGTCATCTGCTGATCATCATCCCCCTGAGTGTCCACTTGGGTGGGTGATTAAAGGTGCTCTCATAGAGCAGTGTTGGTATGGGTGGGCCAGTTCCCAGGGCCAGGCTTGGAGCTTCCAGAACAAACATGAAAAAGCATGAAGCCCTGTGTGTGCCAGGCTGGTGCCTCTTTTCTGTGGTATTGCTCTCAGTGGACCATTTATTTCCATAGGTGTGATATATGATATAAAATGAGTGAGTCCAGAAACCTATTTTCTCCTCCTACTGCCCAACTCCTACTCAGCTCAGCTGAAACTGAGGAGGATCTCAGGGAAAGAAAGCTTCTGATATTCTTTCATTAGCTCCTGAGGCCTTCTGATGTGCTCTCCCAAGCCTCCGAACTCTACTTTCTATTCACTTCTGCTGCTCCTTGGAGGCCGCCCACACACTGCTCTGTCCAGATCTGATTCCCAGAATCAAAGCACACACAAAATCTCGGGGAAAGATTTCTGTGTGTCCCAGAGACTGATTGTAGCCAGCTCTTAGGCTATTCCTTCTTGGATCTTCTTAGAGCTATAGCCTGCAAGCTGTCACCTTCAGTTCTAGAAACAGCCTAAATCTCAACAGAGGTTATTTTCATTTCTATCTTGTAGCTACTGAAGGCAGGGAGGCAGGGCCAAAGCTTAGAGACTAGGAACAGCAAATCTCTAGAAAAAGCAAGAAGTGATTATCAGGTCATAGAAAATAATGAACCTGGTAAGCTTGCCCAAGAGTTGTGGGTGGGTGTTTGAAGTGGGGTCTGTTGAGCAATTAACTAGATCCTTTCCGACAATGTATGAGAAATGTAAGTTCCCAATTTAAGCTGTGCTCCATACCCATAAATGAAGCTTATCCCTCTGGGGTTTTGCAACAGAACTCATCTCCCAGCTTTCTTGCCCAGCTTTGAACAAACACCTTGTCTCCTTGCCCCACCTATCCCTAGGGCCAAGTTGAGCCAAAGAGTGAAGACGCATCATGGTACAACACTTGTGATTCCAGATCACAAAGCATTACCCAAGCTAAGACTCTGTTCCCCTCCCCACCCTTCTCAGGAGCACCAAATTTGTTGGAAATCACCTTCTTAAGACTCATAACCTCCAGAGCTTTCTATTTCTGTCTCAGTTACTCTTCTTTCATTGGCGGGACAAAATACCCAACATCCAAAATTAAGAAAGGAAAGGTTTACTAAACTCACAGTTAGTGGAGGTTTCAGTCCTTACTCAGCTAGCTCCAAGGCAGAATGGCACATGGCAGAGGGCAGCAGTTTATGGTGGTGGAAAACAACAAAGCAGCAAGAGCAAATGGGAGGAGCAGCAGCAACAGTGGCTACAGAGAGCAAGTCTATCTCCCTTACATTGCATTCAGGCTATCTGCCCCAGGCCTAGTGTAGCACTCACACCTGTAATCCCAGCAGCACTTACACCCATAATCCCAGCACATCCGTGAATTAATCACAAAGTCGAGAAGTCTACCCCATGACTGCATGAGGCTTTGGTGGGGGGAACAACTAAACACAAACCATAACAATTCCCACATCCAGCAACAGGAAGAAGTAGAGCCCAGTTCTGTCTTTCCTACTCCTCCATGCCCAATCCTGGTTTTTGGTTTCTCTGTCCTGCACAGGGAATAGTCTCTGATAAAGCTTATTAAATGCTTTTGGAATGGAAAGATTCATGAATGGTTCCATGTTCTTTCCTACTCCAGGCAAAATGGGAAGAGCAAGCCCAGGGAAGCCTACTGATCCAGGATGCAAAGGCCAAGAATTCACTGAGGGGAAGTTCAGGGCAAAAATGGAGGCTTGCTGTATCCAAAGAAATCAAATATTAATAAAACTGAGATTTCCAGGAAAGAAGCAGATCTGTAGTCCTTGGCAGAAAGAGGCCCTAGGCTGGAGATAGCTTGGTGGTCTAAGCTCCTATCTGGCAAGCACAGGGACCCAGGTTCAATCCCCAGTATCACATGCCATGCCAGGCCCAGAACCCTGGGTGTGCCATGCTGGCCACTGAAACTGGGTGCGGTGATGCACACCTGTAATGCAGCACTGGGGAGGCTGAGACAGGAGGATCACTATGAGTCCAAGCTGCCTAGAGAGACCCTGTACCGAACAAATAAGAGAGAGGAAGGAAGGAAGGAAGGAAGGAAGGAAGGAAGGAAGGAAGGAAGGAAAAGAAAGAAGAAAGAAACAAAGAAAAACCAGCAAATTGCTCAGCAGATTAAAGCACCTGCAAGCAGGCACATGGGCCGGGGGTTCAATCCCCAGGCCTGCCATGCCAGCCCTGTCCCCGAGGCATGCTGAGATGGCAATTGAAACTGGGTGTGGTGGTGCATGCCTGTAATCCCGGGTGTTGGGAGGAAGGCAGAAAGGCAAGCAAGCAAGCAAACAAACAAGAAAGAAAAGAAGGAAGGAAGGAAGGAAGGAAGGAAGGAAGGAAGGAAGGAACGAAGGAACGAAGGAAGGAAGAAGCAAGCCCTAGGCAGCCCAGAGGGCAAGCTCTACATGCAAGTTAGCAGACCGATCTGAGGACCAGCATGCCCTAGCATTTCTATCCAAGGTGTCCCCATCATGGTCAGAACAATACATATCCAACATGTGAATACTCGAAAACTGGGACAGGTCAAAATAGAAATGATAATTGCCACCCAAAATCTCACACCCAGAAGGGATCCTTGCCAACACTTGGGGAACACAATTACAGCAAACAGATATTTTTCTATACATTTATACAAATAGGCAGCTGGATGGAAAGAAAGAAATCATTTTTAAAATCTGGACCCCATCCCGGGCCTACTAAATTAGAATCTCTGAGCATACAAGGCCTTAGACTCTACATGTTTACAGTAGAGAAATGGAGTTCTACACAGCCAGCTAAGCAGGAGTCCTTGGATAAGTGTTGGGAACTTGCCCAGCCTTTCCCTGAAGTCTTCAGTACTTTCCCTCATCTCACCCAGTGATCATGTATCGTCAGTTTTATCAGGTGTCACCTTCTCTTCTTGCTTTTTCCTTGTGTGACCTGAACTCAGTGTCCCTATAACGAGCTTCCACTCCTAGAGCTCCTGGGAGTCAAATCAATCCTTCCCACACATGGAGCACCATGGACAAGGATGACAGTAACGGCTGTTTACTAAGCACCTATCGTGAACCAAGCACAGCTGCTAGGCTCACGGTGGCGCTGCACTGGCCAACTTCTGTTCCTTCTCAAATGCCACGACCTGAGGTTCAAGCAGGTACACAACAGTAGGTAGGGTGAAACACTTCACCTAAGAGGTTTTGCTCCAGGATGTCCACATCCCTGCCATGCCCATTCCTGTGCATGTACATGTGTGTATATACACCTGGGTATTGGTGTGTAAGACTGACAGCATTTGGAACAGAAAACCACTGACCTTCTAGACCCCAGCACCACTAGTATCTCCCCTAGCCTCTTCTCTCTGTTGAGGAAAGGATGTGGTCATGTTCTAATGAAGAAAGGGTGGGAGACTGAGTCTGGGCCTCCAGCAGGATCTGAGTGGTGAGGCCTGGGACAGGATCACTCTCATTGTCGCCACGTTGGAGGCACAGTGGCCGTCTACTGTACAAGGCTCATGAGTTGGAAGCTCTGCTGCCTCCAGCAGGGTTCAGCCACCTCTAAGACCACTTCTGTTTCTGAGTGTGCATGTGTTTCCATCCCTGGGGGGTTTCAGAGGCCTCTGCACATGACACAAGCCATGCAAATATGGAGCCTGGCCCACACGGGAAGGTGACCGTCCTTAAAACAGCACAAACATGTGGAAGGCCAGGGTCTAGAATCATTTTCGGTGAATACTTTGATGCTCCTTGTGGAGGAAAGCTGGGAATGTGCTCGTGGAGATGTGGTAGGAAATAGTACCTTCCCAGATAGAGCAGGAAAGAAGAAAAGGAATTCGTTTTTAGGACCACTTACTGACTGTAAATGCTATCTATACACGTGCTCTCCTCTTTCCCATTCTTATCACCTTTCACTTCATTTCTTTCCCAGAATGCCACTGTAGGTGAAGTCAGACCCCTTATTATAGGACAGGAAACTGAGGCTCAGCAAGATTACATAAATTTCCCGAGACCGGTATAATAATGAGGCAAAACTTGATTAAATCTGAAGTACTCTCTCACTTTCCTCTCCCTGCTCACCGCAGTATCAGTTGCTTAAGCAGAGTGAGAAGCAGCCCTGACAAGAGGCTGGGGAGGGAAGGGAATAGCTCCAGACAGGGTTAATTCCAGGGCGCCTACTTTATGATGCTTAGTGCCGATTAGTGCCACAGGAGTGAGAACCACCTCGCCTGCAGCATAAATGATCCCATAACTGTCTAAAGTCAGGGAAGCGTGGAATGAATTTGACATGAAGAAGGCAGATCTGCTCCTCAACTGCACCGAGCCTCAGTTTCCTGATTTGTGAACTAAGGTAGCATGTACTTGACAGCATCGTGATATAATATAAATGAGCTAACAGGAAAACGCTTAGCTCACTGCCTGATGTGTGAACATCTATTAGGATGAAGTTGGATTAGGTGCTCAGGAAGGCACAAGGTCAAGTTCAACAAGCACGTGCTTTGCGCCCAGCGAGGTGGGTCAGTCATCACCAGCAGTCCCAGCTTCTAGACATCTGGCTTCCCCTCCAGCATGACATGCTCTTGGGACACGGTGGAGGTCTCAGGGTCTGCCTTCTGCCTAACTGCATCCTTGACCTCCATCCACAGCCTTCCGACACAATGAGTGCCCGGATCCTGGTGTTCCAGTAAATGGCAAACGATTTGGTGACAGCCTCCAGCTGGGCAGCTCCATCTCCTTCCTCTGTGATGAAGGCTTCCTGGGGACACAGGGCTCAGAGACCATCACCTGCATCCTGAAGGAGGGTAGCGTGGTGTGGAACAGCGCTGTGCTCCGTTGCGAAGGTACATTCCATGGGCTGTGGGGTGGGGGGCTGTCAGCCAGCCAGGCTCAGCAGGGGGAATGAGCAGCCATGACCACCTGATGGAAGTTCTGCATCCATCCATCCTCTCTCCAGGACTCAGGGCCACCCAGAGCCTTTGTGCTGGAATGGCGGGGTCTTTAGAGCATATATTTGAACATACAGATATTTGAATCATTAGCAGAGATTGAACGGGACAAATACTAGTTTTAGACTGGGAAGTATCAAATTTACTTATTCTTTTGGCTGGAATCCCTCACCATCACAACCATTATGAGCTCCAGTTCCTGGCTCCCCCCCAGGGACCCCTGTCACGCCACCTAGGGTTGGCAGTGAGGTGAACTCCCCAGCCTTCCCCATTGCCTGCCACTCTTTCCTTATCCACACGCTCATTTTCCCCCATTCTCTGAACTCTCCCCCATGGTCCCATTAAATGCTGCCTTGGCATCTTCATGGGCAATACAAGAGAAACCAGCCAGAGCACACACAGCTCAAAGCAAGGACTGGGCTTAAATGGCATCCGCTGGGTCCCACCCTGCTCAAGTTTGTCAGAAAGCAGCCCTCTGTTCCACTAAACTGCAGGCATTTAAAACACAGATGAAGCCTCTGAGAGTAGCAGTCTTGCAAATCTGTACCAAGCACAGAACCTGGTACAGAGTTGGTGTTCAATAAATATTTGGGCATAATGGATGCATATTGTGTGTCCCAAAGGTCCCTAAGGGAATGAGGGTGCTCCAGGAGGCAGCAGAAGTTTTTCTTCCTCCTAAGGGGCAGAAAGCTTTGTCTTATGTCCTATGAAGGGCCAAGGATGAGACCTAAAAGACCTTTCTACTTATTCAGTTTCAATCCAAAATCTGAACAGCCAACTGGCCACAAGTGGGAGGGTTCAGGAAAGGAAAGGGGTGGCACCTAAAAGCCAGCCTTGCTCCAAGCTGTGGGATGTGTGGGGAAGAGAAAACCACCCAGAATACACTGCGCCTGGTGGAATCGAGGGACTTCCAAGTTGAAGGAGGCGAGGCTGGCATCCTGGCAAGTTGCCATTTCTCTGGGAGTCTTTGTCATTTTAGCTGAAAAAGAAAATAAAAACAAAGATAATAATAAGCTGTCCCTGCCAAGGGCCAGCCCAGGCATGGAGTGAGCATTTATAAGTGTTAGCAGTGTTTTCCCTGGTGTCTATTCTCAAGGTAGGGAATCTTCTTTGGCCTCGGGTCCCCATTCCCAAGCATAGTGTTTGACACTTGGTAGGTGTTCCATCAAAACTAGTAAATACATCACCAAATGAATGACTGAATGAATGACCTTTAACTCGTGGTGAGCAAGCAACTTGACCACTCTGTGCCTCAGTTTCCCCATCCATCAGGATCACATGACCTGGAGACCTTCCATCAGTGTGGCTGTGATGTGCACCAGTAACATGAATGAGCAGCCATGCCCAGTACAGACAGATCAGCAAGGGTTGGCTGGTGGCATTATTCTAGCTTGCTTCTAGCCGTGTCCTCATGGGACCAATCAATTAGTATTCACTCCACTTGGGGTACATGCTCTATGCTTTCAACAGTAGGCATCTGAAATGAAGGCAGCCTGTTGGAGACCCTGACTTGGCACAGGGGGCCTTCACAATCTTCTCAGGGATGGGTCTTTCCTGCCAACTCAGTTTTGGGGACCTGGGGAGCAGCACATCAGACAGGCAGAAAGCCAGATGCCACCCAGAGAAGCCAAACCCTTGGACTGAACCCCTGAGAACCTTCCCTCCTCAGCCCACTCTTTCTTTTGTCCAGACCTGGGAAGAACCCTGCTTTGTGATTAGCATCTTTGTCTTCCATTTTTTTTTTCCTAGCTTTGTTTTTGATTAAGTGTCCCCACCTTGTGGACAATTAAATGCACAAACTAATGGTCTTTTAGAAAATCTTTTAATATATGCTAAGAGACACTTTGCTTTTGAGAGGCTGTAATAGGACATGGGAGAAAATGGCTTCTCCTAAATTTAGAAAGGAGGAGGATCTTCAGGCAGATGGGAAGCAGTGGTAAGGGGCAGGCAAACATTTTCTTAAAGGGCCACAGAAGAAATATTTTTGACCTTGATGTTTCTACTCAACTCTACCATCACCATGTGACAGCAACCTTAGGCCACATATGTGACTGGGCTAGATTTGGCCCAGAACCAGTAGTTTGATAACCATAGATCTAGAGTTCAAAGGAGGTGGGAGTGACATCCATAGGTTTACATTAAAAATGTCCTAAGGCAAACTTCCAAGGGGTAAAGGCCAACTACCTGGGATTGCCTGGCTAACCCCACCTTCACCTCTTCCTTGTCTTCCTTTTAAGAAAGAACCAAGAAAGCACACTGTATCACACAAATGTTTTGTATAGCACCTCTTCCATCCTAGGAAGGTGTTGCAGGTATGGTCATTCTGGGGCCTAGGAGTTTAAGTCCCTTGCCAGACAGAGTCCTCCCAACTCACAAGCAACGGAGCTGCAGTCCACACCCACACTTTCTCTCCTGTCACTATATCCTTGCCCTCTATCACTCAAGAGAGTATGACATCAAATGCGTTCGTGAGAAACTTAAAAGCACCTGCAAATTCAATGAAAGGTGAGCTTTCTGCTTTCTTTGTCCCAATAGAAAATTAAAACAGAAAGAAACATATTGTCTATCTCAGCAGACAAAGGAGGCAGGACACCACATTAGAGCCTCAGAAACTGGCAGCATAAAGCAACATGACAGCAGTGAGACAAAACGTATTAGTTATGACAATAGACGTAATTAAACTCCCTATTAAAAAACAGACTTCCAAACTGAGTTTAGGGGGAAAAAAATCCTGCGTATAAGAAATGCACATGAAAAAGGAGATAAATGATCTACAATGAGAGTATTTTCCTTGTTCTTAATGCTAAAGGGAATACTTGTGCTTGAAAAAGTTTCAAACAATGCACAAGTATGAGAAAGTTCAAAGTAAAATGCGCGCACACACACACACACACACACACACACACACTTCCCAGAGGAAAGTGGTTTAAGAGTTTGGTGTCAAAAAAAAACTCCACATACATCACATGTGTGACTTTTATATTCAAAGGAAAGAAGTCTTGTAGAAAAGAAAAAAGATCATCCCTCCTTACTCCCTCAGGGAAGCTAAGTGAGGCTGTAGCTCCTATAATGTCTGAGGAAGAATTTGAAGACTTCTGTTGTGTTCCTGACATTATTTCATGTAATCTTCTTGTCACTCGTAGGAGAATGATACTATTATGCTTTATACATGAGAAATCTAAGAACCAGCGAGGTGAATTGACTTGCCCCAAATCACTCAGCTCTTATTAAATAAGCACTTATTTTGCACTGTACACTAGGCCATGTGCTTGGCATATATTGTCCTCTTGAGTCCTCATGAAAAATCTGTGAGGTAGGTATTCTTATTGTCACTTCACAGAACAGGATATTGGGACAGGGGGTGAGATAGCCCAGCTGACTGAGAGCCTGCTTAGGCAAGTACAAGGATCAAGGTTTGATCCCCGGCACCACATGCGGTGCCAGCCCCACCCGCAGGCATGCTGAGCCGGCCACTGAGACCGGGCATGGTGGCACATGCCTGTAAACCCAGCAGTAGGGAGGCTGAAAGCAGGAGGATCACTATGAGTCCAAGCTGCACAGTGAGACCCTGAACCAAATATATTAGAAGAAAAAAGAAGAAAATAATAAGCTATTGAAGCAGAGTGGTGGAGTCACTCGCCCACGCTGCACAATCGTGTGCATGACAGTCACATCCCCAATCCCCTTTTGCTGATTCATCACTTCTTGAGCCATCACTTTTAATCCCATTCAAGTCCTAAGTTCCTTTTGCCTTCATTTAATCACAAAATGATGGAGGATGAGGTGCTTAAGCACTTAGCGGAAGTGAGGGCTGGAGGTAGTAGGAAGCCACACTTCCAGGTGCAAGGCTAAGAAACTCTAGGGTCACTGTGGTCAGAGGAAAGGGCTTTCACTACCTCTGTTCATTTATACTGAGATCCTGTGTACCATTCAGCAGTAGTGGCCAGAGTGGGCATTGCCACACTTCTGAAGTAGCTAGAAAGTAAGTAAGGCTCTGGAAGCAGAACCCAGGTGTAGCTTCAGCTCAGCCTCTTCCCAGCTGTGGTGCCTCAGCCAAGCACTCCGATAGGCTGTGGTGAACAAAGACATGCCAAGCAAGTGCACAGAAAATCCAGGGTCTGGCACACTGGGAGGACTCTGACTTTGTTCTTTGCATTGTTCTGTTCTGTCACCATTTCTAATTTCTCTTTCCCTTGCACAACATTAGCATCCGGGGTTGGGAGGAGGTGGCTTATTCTTTACAAGGAGCAGCCCTAAGTGGGAAGCCAGTGTACTGGTCAGCTAGGGTTTCTGTAACAGAATTCCACAGGCTGTGAAGCTTAACCAGGCAGCATTTATCCTTTCACAGTTACAAAGGATGGCAGTCTAAAGTGAAAGGCTGGCAAGGTTGGCTTCTCCTGAGGCCTCTCTTCTTGGCTTATAAGTGACAGCTGTCTCCTCACCAGGTTCTTTCATGGCCTTTACTCTGAGCACATGCACCCCAGCACCTCTTCTTCTAATAAAGACCCCCGTCCTACTTGATTAGGAATATATCTTTATGTCCTTCAAGACTATCTCCAAATACAGCCACATTTGGGGTTAGAATTTCAATCTATGGGCTTGGGGAGAACACATTTCAATCTATAACACTGTCTCTCTGTCTTAGTTACTTTCTCATTTCTCAGACAAAATACCCAGCATGCACCTCTTAAAGGAAGAGAGGATTACATTGGCTCACAAATTGTGGAGGCTTAAGTCTGTAGTTAACTGGTTTCAAGACAGGGCAGCAGGTTCAGCAAGATAGCTCAGCAGACTAAAGTGCCTGCTTAGGCAAGCTTAGGCAAGCACAGGGACTGTGGTTCAATCCCCGGCATCACATGCTGCACCAGCCCCACCCCCAGGGCAGGCTGAGCAGGCCAAAGTCTGGGTGTAGTAGTGCATGCCTATAACTCCAGGGCTGGGAAGGCTGAAAACAAGAGGATCACCATGAGTTCAAGCTGTGTAGTGAGAACTTGCAACAACCAAGTACATAAAACAAAAAAAAAACAAAACAAAAAAAAAAGATAGGGCTGCATGACAAAGGGGCATGGCTGGAAGGAAGCAGTGCACAATCACGGGAGGAAGTGGGAGATATCTATATCACCTTTCTAGCCACACCTCAGTGACCCGCCTCTTCCCACCAGCTCCCTCCCAACATCACACCCAGCTCTAAACCCATCAGTGGACTACCCAGAGTTGCACACCCAATTTCTCTGATTGCTTCTGTGAGTGGTTGTTTAACATGATCCCCTCTCTCTTTTATTTCCTGGATTGGCAAGAAGATCTTGAAACTTATTCTACTGAGCCATCTCCCCGGCCCAGATCTTGAAACTTAATCAATTTCAAGTTTCAGTTTTGGGCTGTAACATTTTATAGACAGGGCCTTGTGTCTCCATCAGAGACATATAATGACTGATTGCATCTCTTTTGGGGACATTAAGAGCCATCTATCATAGCTTAGAGATTGCAAAATGGTAGCATTTTATCATTTCCACTTTATAAACTGCAATATTTAAAGAAAAGTTGTCCTTGTCGGCTATTTCCTCTAAGGTATAGTCCATAAAGGAAAGACATGAGAGATACTTTATTATTTTCCTTTATTTATGTATTTAAGGCCATCATAGTTATTATTCTAACTGATGTTTAGACTGTACCATTAACTAACAGGAGCCTTTGGAGATGGTCCAACCTCATCTTGTACATTTTCTGCCCTGACTTGTCATCAGTAGTTTCTCCAAGAAACTCCAGCTCCTTTTAGTGGAAATTGGTGTTTAAGGGCCGAGGTGATAGCTCAGAGGCATAAGTGCTTGCCTAGCGAGTGGAAGGTCCTGAGTTCAATCCTGGTGCCAAAAAAAAGAGGAAATTGATGTATAGAACCTGGACATGGACGGTGCATATTAGTCAGGGTTTTATTAAAGAAACAGATACAATACAAGATTCACAAATATATTAGAGATTACAATGGTCAGCCACAGAGTTGGATGAGGAAGGCTGCAGAGGGCGTCTGCACACTGGAGACCAAAGGTTTCAGCCCAAGGTCTGGAGCTCAGTGCAGCATCCCATGAAAGTCTGGATGAGAAGGCTGATGGAGTCAGAAGGCTGTGTCAGAAGGCTGAAGAGTCTAGACCAGAAGGATGAGGGCTCCAAGGTGGAAGCTGAAGAGTTTGCGCTAGCAGTCAGAAGACGACTTCTGAGCTGAAGGTGAAGACCGGAGCTCCTTTGAAGAACAGAAGCAAGTCCATCCTTCCTCATTTCCCCTTAGGCTGTCCAGGTGCTGATCTGCCCTAGGGCAGGTCCTCTACACTCTAGGGTGTAGAATTGCTGAACCAATTTAGTTAAGGTTCTAAACTTCTCAAGTTGACACAATTAATCAACCATTAAACATTGTTTATTATTGTTGAGTTAGTCCTTGTTTCTAAGCCTTTTTAATGAACACAGGAAATGGGTTTTTTTTAAATACATCTTGGATTCATTTTAAAAACAAGAACATTTTTTACCTTAACTTTCTTGATATCCTATCTGCATCTCCTTTCACTCTTGCTAAATATCTAAGCTCCCTGCAGCACCATTATGACTTCCTATGTCATAATACATACTGAAGAATCTTAGCATAGAATTTTCAGTACTACTGACAACAATATGATTACAAAAATAATCCCATTGATCATCATCATTATCATTTTCAGTTACTTCTGTTCTTATATTCTCTAGGGCTAGGTTATCAAATTACTCCATTTGAAAATCTCTGTAACTAGTTTCAGCATATGTGATTACGTTACCAACTTACTCAATATTGTATGCATGTTTAGTAATTATATTGAATTTCATCTTTTTAATTATGTAAAATATTTACAGAGCTCCAAAGTTAAATCTATTTTTAAAAAAGGTATATTCCAGAAAAGTGTAGCTTCCAACCCTATCCTTCCTGTCCTATTTCTTTCCCCTTGCCATGGGTAATATTGTCAGTTTTCTATTTACTTTTTCCTTGGATGTTAATCTGAGTGACTATTAACACACTAATATTAATTTAACCTTAGTATTCTTTCTTAGATAGTGGAATCATACAATTACACATTCTTCTGTATCTTCCTTCTATTCATTTACTATATTCTGGGGATCTCTACATGGCATTACTTAGCATGTTCTTCATTTTTGTTCTATAGCTGCATAAACAGTCCATTTTATTATTTACCCTTGTCTATTCAGTCAGAGCCTTATAGTTGCACGACTATTTCCATTCTATTGCTTTATCTGTTAAAAATAGTGCTTTCTTGTGTAGCCTTGTATACATATGTGTTTTCTTCACATTTTACCAGTATAACTTTGGGATAGAGTTCTAGAAATAGAATTGTTATGTTAGAGAGTAAACGAATATGAATTTTGCTATATATTACCAAATTTCTTTCCACAGGAGGGGTGCTGTTTTATATTTCTACCAGAAAGATACCAAAATTCCTAATTTCTTACAACTTTATGTGCCATCCAACTTTTGGTCTTGCCATGCGGGTGGATGAGAAATAATATATCACTGTTGTCTTAAAATATATTTTTTTATTAAAACTGGACTGGAGCATCTTTTCAGATATTAAAGAGATTCCTGTGTTGCACATAGAAATCCTCACCCATGAGATCCTTTCCTGGTAACTACCACTCTGAAGTATGAGATGAAAAAATGCAACAATAAAGAACTAAGTGAATAAAGAGGTTACCTGACAAGCTGATGAGTACAGGAAGAGATTAATTAGATATTACTTTAAGGACCAGCCAGATAGCTCTGCTTAGGCAGATGCAGGGACTTGGGTTCCATCCCTGGCATGCCATGGTGGCCCTACCCCTGAGGTGCACTGAGACAGCGATTGAGACTGCACATGGTGGTGTGTGCCTGTAATCCCAGTGTTTGGGAGGCTGAAAACAGGAGGATCACTATGAGATCTGATCTGTGTATTGAGACCCTGTAGACCCTGTACTAAATACAAAAAAAGATATTACTTTTTTATTTATATTTTATTTTGATGGTACCAGGCATTGAACTCACAACCTTGCACTTGCCAAGCAGGTGCTTATTCTGCTGAGCTATCTCCCCAGCCCTGATACTACTTTAAAA
This sequence comes from Octodon degus, assembly GCF_000260255.1. NCBI lineage: Eukaryota > Metazoa > Chordata > Mammalia > Rodentia > Octodontidae > Octodon > Octodon degus. The sequence goes on along the minus strand of NW_004524706.1, from coordinate 1,262,862 downwards.
TAAGAGACAAGCCACTTTTTCTGTCACTGAGACAAATTATCCGATGCCTTCCACTTAAAGAGAGACTTATTTTGACACACAGTTTCAGAAGTTTCTGTTCAGACTCCTCAAGTTCATATGCAGAAAATGGCATGGTGTGAGGGCCTAGTGAAGGACAGCCACTCACATCATGGCAGCCAGGAAGGAGAGAGTGCAGAGAGCAGGTAGGGAGTAAGCTACATCCTTCTGGTCATATCCCCAGCGACTCACCTACTTCTTTTTGGTGCAACCTGACCCCATTTCTTCACAGCAAATCAGTTATATCACTGGCATGTTCCAGCCACCTTCCAAAAACCCCACCTCTGAGCACATAAGACCTTTGATGGGCATTCTCCTTATAAACTATAACATTCCACCCCTGGTCCTCCAAAAGATTTATGAAAAATGTAGTAGTCCCTCTCTAGGAATCACCAAAGCATTCATTTCAGCTTTGCTGAAAAGTCCATATCCAAAGTCCCCCCTCTGAAAGTCATTGCAAACTCTCAGCTATGAGCCCCTGTAAAAAAAAATCACCAAGAAAATTAAATATTGCCAACATATAATGGCATTGGCTAAGTATTCCCTCCTCAAAAGGGAGAAAGGGAAGATAGAAAGAAACTTGGACCAAAGCAAGAGCAAAATTCATCAGAACAAACATTAAATCCTGTGGCTTCATGTCCATCACTTGGGGCAAGTTGTGGTAAGATGTGAACTTTCAGGGGCTCCACCTCTAAGACAGTGATGGTTAAAGCCCTGTGGCTGCTCTCTTGGGCTGACTTAACTAATTTCTTTCTGCTTTTCTCAGCACATGTTTCTGACATCTCTAACTTCCTCGGGGATCCACGGCACTTTAAGTTTCACTGACATAGCTGCATGCACTCCCCTTGAGTAGAGGCACACCGCCTAGCCTTCCAGGTCTTCTGAAATCTGAGTGAAAGCCTTCAGAACTTCACAACTCATGCATTCTACTGTTTTGTGCAAAGTTCTTGGCTCCTTTTTAATTCTAAACTTTTCAAAAACCAAGTTCTCCTTATCCAAAACTGTATAGGCCCAATTTTCCAGTCCCCAGCTTCACAAGCACCTCCTTTCTGGCCATCAGCAAAAAAATTTCAAATTATTCAGCTCTGCTTATTGGTTTTACCTCTCATGCTAGATATGGATAAAAGCCACCAACAGCCACCCATACCACAGCCTCAATAATGGGCTCAACTCCTCCCACAAACCAGTTCCAGAGGCTTCTAAGCTGCACGGCCAGGTATAGTCACAGAAACAGTCCAAGCCTCAGTACCAAAATTTGTCTTAGTCACATTACTCATCACTGGGACATAATAACTGACACCTACAACTTGCAAGGGAAGATTTTCTTTTGTCTTATAGTGTCAGAAGTGTCTGGCCATGTTCAGCAGGCTCAAGTGCAAAAACTAAAAAAGTGGAAGGACTGTGGCTACTCAGATCCTTGCAGCTTGGAAGCAGAGTGACAGGAATAGAGAGAGAGATAAACCCTTCCATGTCATGCCCTCACTGACCTTCCTCCTCCAGCCAGACCCCACCTCCTAACAGTAAATCAGCTTCATCACATTTGAAAAGCACTATCTATGAGTGTATGAGCCTTTGGGAGACATTCTCAGTCTAAACCGTAACTAGTAGAAGAATTTGAATTTCCCTCTCTGGAAATTTAAAATAGAGGTGGTTTTAAAAAAAAAATATATATATATATATATATATATATATATATATATGCACTGAATGGAGAGTAACACCACAGGCAGTAGTGACTGTTTAGTCCATAGCTTCCTGGAAATTAATGAGAAGATCACAGGTCAACAACCAGAGGGTACAGCCTGTGCTGAACTGGAACCAAGAAAAAGTCCCGACTCAATTCTGAGACATGGTCTACCTGCATGAAAACATGAAATATAGCAACAGGCGAGCTCCTCACTTCCAAGTTCAAATATGTCCAAGAAAGGAAAAGAGAAGCATGTTAGGAAGTACAAGCTAATAGGAGATGGGTTTTTAAAAATTGGCTATTCCAGAAGTGACAATATGCATACATAACTTATTCTCTCAGTGTTTGATATAGGTGCTATGTTAATTACTTGTTTTCCCAAAGCCTTTAATTCATTTTTTTTTAAAAAAGTGTAGAAATCCCCTTCTATAAAATGAAGGTAATAATGTGTGTGGCAACAGGCTCTTGTCACAAGGATAATCCACATTTGGCCCTGACATGTATTAAGCTCTCAGTAGACTTGAGCTCATTACTGTTCACCTTGAGTGTACTATGTTGTGTACCATGGGGGGATTTAGATACAGAGATCTTGGGGTTAATCTCTGCTCTACTTCATTAGCTTTGAGATCCTTGTAGTCTTTACCTATTTGTCCTTGAATTCTGCCTCTGTAAAAAAAAAAAGGGCTAAAAATGTCATAAATGAGATGAGAGATACACATAAAGCAACTAGAAGATTAAGTCATCAGTGTGAGTTGACTATATCCACTAAGATTATATTATCTTCTTTGTGTTAAATTTCCTATTACAACTTCCTGTGAAGAATGCTTGACAATTATTTTAGGTAATTCCAGAAGGTTATGCAAATGAGGGAAAGATGAGATTCATTTGATTGTGTCTTATGAAACATTACTTGGAGAAATCTACAAAACTTTGGGAAGAGATGAGTGATGTGTAGCTCCCTATGTCAGTCTCAGTGCTGTTTAGTTTTCACCCCAGTTAGCTCTGTAAGAAGACACCCCAAAAGAAACTGAGGTTCCTTTCAGATTGGAAGTGCTTAGTTTATGATTTCTGGTTCTGCGCTGTCTACCCAAGTCTAAATCCAGACTCTATGACTTGCAAATCCCAAGTTACTTAACATCCAGAAGTGACAGTTTTCTTACAAAATAATAATAGTGCCAACCTCCAAGGAGTGTTTGTTTTGGGAAGAATGAACATGATTATATGTGCATCTAATGCTGATGTGGAGCCAGCACTAAGCCGGTGACAGTGGGGCTGACAGTGAGGCAGCCTTGATGGTGAGTGGCACCCTCATCCTCATCATTAGTTTTGGGAAAGTGTCAGAGTGTACTGGGTTAAGCTTATTAACAGACAACCCTCTCAATCTCTGTTGCTTAAACACTGGATTATAGACCATTCAGCTATGGGTTTAACATAGTTCACTGGGGAATCTTCTCTGCATGGTCACCTCAAGACCCATGTGGATCAGATGGCATCTTGACATCTGCTTCCAGTTACTGAGTCAGGAGGTAAAAAGTTAGCAAACTGCACGGTCCCTTACCATTCCTGTATGGGCATGACATGTATCCCTTCTGCTCTCATTGTGTTGGGTTAAGGGATCCCTTGGCTTTGCATAATTTCAAGGGGGTGGGGCAATGAAGGCCACAATATGCCCTGAAGAAGGAGCACTGGAGGAGATTGGTTGACCTTCCCCAGGGTCAGAGTCTAGGTGCCAGAAGAGGCAGATAGGTTAGATAGGGTAGGAAGATGCAGATGCAAGTGGGGAAGCTGAATGACAGTAGAAATGGGTAGAAGGAGCCTGAGGGGTTAAGCAAACAGGCTTTGGAAGAGCAGAAACTGCTGGGAGGTATGTGGAGACCTGCCAGTGTCTTGTGAAGTTCCTGCCCTGGGCTGTATCCATCCATCCTTTTGTTCATTCATTTATGCATCCAGCCAATAGTCATGGAGGGAGAGCTTTGTGCCTAGTGCTGTGCTCCAGTCTGGAGATGCCAAGTAGCAGAAGGCAAAGCACCTGTAGCACCTGAGCTGAGCAGAGTCCTGCCTGCTCACTCCCGGTTGTGGTTGAGAGGAGCTGGGTTGGGCCAATGCCTCTGGCTCAGGCCTGACAACTAAGTGAGGAACAAAGAAAAAGCCAGTGTGACCCAAATATTATCTGTTCTCCAGCCTTCTAGAATGACAAAAGGATTTTTAAAAGATTCTTTTCATTTCTCCCCTCCATTCTTTAATAAACCCCCAAATGATATAACTAGATATAATTATAAAAGTCCCAAAAGAAAAAGCTCCCAGTTTATGTAATTTTCCATAACAACAAAAACAATCCTTGTCGGCTGACACATTTTGTAGAAATGTTTTTGTTTGTTTGTTCATTCATTTGTCTGCAAGCGAGCCCTTCTCTCCTTCTGTTCCCTAGCTCCCTGCGGTGGTCATCTGACTTCGCCCAGTGGTACCATCCTCTCTCCAGGCTGGCCTGGCTTCTACAAAGATGCCCTGAGCTGTGCCTGGGTGATTGAAGCGCAGCCAGGCTACCCTATCAAAATTACCTTTGACAGGTGCTTGGAACCACTGCTTCTGGGAAGGGGCTGCGGGAGGAGGTTGGCAGAGGGGGAGGTTATACTGTGGGAGGGAATCCAGACCACGTCAGGGACTGACATCCATCCTGAAATGTTAGCAAGTTCAGGGAACAATGCAGCCCACTGCTGTGTGGAGACTGACCTCATGGGCTTTACCTTTACGCGTGGTTTGTCCTGTCAGGGGGTTGGGTCCAGGAGATGGCTGGGATGTCACTTGGCACCCAAACCCCTTGCCTCTCCTAACTTCCAAGGGGGGAAGAGTAGTAGACAAAATGCTGTCGGGCATTGTCCAAAGCACTAGCATGCAAAAAGCAACCTGCTCCTTATTTCTTATATGAAATGTGGTCTCTCTGGCATCAATCTTAAATCCACTTTGACTTGTCCTCCACTTATGTTCAAGGGCTCTGGGGAAATAGGCAGGAAACCATGAATTCAAACTTCTTCCAGAAAACATATTCGTGGCCTGAAGAAAGTCTTCAAACTTTTCGGTAGGGGGCCAGATAATAAATAAAAGGGACCACTTCCAAATCTGTTGCATGTTCTTTATTATCTTCTTTTTCTTAAAACTTTTTACAAAAGTGAAAGCCAGTCTTAGCTCTCCAGGCCGTAGATCAAATGTGGCCCTGCAGCTTTAGTTAATAGACCCCTTACATGGAACATTGCAATCCCCTGGAGGCTCATCACTGTACCTGGGGCAGGCGGGGCTTTTGTCATTTGCAAATTAGGAAGCCTTGGGTTTCTCAAGAAATCTTCATTTGCATCATTTGGCAGATTTAAAACCGAAGTCAACTATGACACACTGGAAGTGCGAGATGGACGAACATATTCAGCACCACTGATTGGAGTTTACCATGGGACCCAGGTCCCCCAGTTCCTCATCAGCACCAGCAACTACCTCTACCTCCTCTTCTCTACTGACAAGAGTCACTCTGATATTGGCTTCCAGCTCCGCTATGAGAGTGAGTCTTTAGGGGGAGGTACAGAAAGGTGGGTAGCAAGGCTGGCCCAGGGAAATGAAAGGACCCAGGTTCTTGCCTTTGGGAGGTGCCTGGTTGTTCTTGGCCTCTCTCAGGAACCCGGAGAGCTAAGAGTTGCCCATGACCTCTGTGCTAGGCTGTACATGCGCACCTCACAGCTTCTTCTGAGTGTTACCAAGAGGGGTACTCTGAGGACAGTATTTGACCATGAACTTGAAGTAAAATAGCATCTCTTGATCACGCTCACTCTGGGATCATCATCTGTGTTCAGCCCCTCAGTGGAAGGGAGCAATGTCACTCAGTTCTTTGTAGGCTGAAATAGAAAGTTAGAATCAAAAGCACCACCAGGACAAGGTCATTTTCTGACTCTTGCTTGTGTCCCTCAGTCATAGCACTGGGCTCAAGCCACAGTGGACACTCAGAAGTTGTTTGCTGAATGAAAGAACCGAGGAGAAACTGATTAAGCCAGCTTATCTAGCTTAGAGAAAGGTCCTCAAATGCTCCACAAATTCCAGCAGTCCCATATAACAAGTTGGTGATTGGCAGCTCCAGCTTCCTATGAATCTGGGCCTCTGCTCCCTTTCTCTGTGATCCAACCTGTGCAGGAACAGTGTATGCTGTGTTTTCTAGCAGTAGCCTCTCTCTTCTTCAGCCATAACACTGCAGTCAGACCACTGTCTGGATCCAGGGATACCTGTCAATGGCCAGAGGCATGGCAATGACTTCTACGTCGGTGCTCTGGTGACCTTCAGCTGTGACTCAGGCTACACCTTAAGTGATAGCGAGCCCCTGGAGTGTGAGCCTAACTTCCAGTGGAGCCGGGCACTGCCAAGCTGTGAAGGTGAGACACATGTTAGGGGCCTGGAAGGTGGAGGTTCTTTCCCTGCCTTAAAAATTCAGGGGGCGGAAGGTCCTACCCCATAAGTGAGGGTTGAGAGTTTGAGTGGAGTACGGTTGTTGGGTCTCAGAATGATCGTGAGCTTCTGGAACCATTCTGGTCTTTCACTGCCCTCTTCATGCCTGCAGCTCTCTGTGGTGGTTTCATTCAAGGCTCCAGTGGGACCATCCTGTCACCAGGATTCCCTGACTTCTACCCCAACAACCTGAACTGCACCTGGATCATCGAAACATCACATGGGAAGGGTGAGTGTCTAGGCCTATGGCAAGTATTAGAAAGTGACCACAATCATGGCCCCAAGACCCTCAGGTTATGGTAACCTCCATGACGATTTCCCTATAAGGTGACATATATACTTAGTGTGAATTTTTCTCCCACCAAGAAAATTCCAGAACTTTCTCACCTCTTTGAGTCATAGAACTTGTGCAGTAAATGTTGCTGAGTATCTAGACTTTCCATGCTGAAGAGATCTTACTGGCTTACCAATCATCAAATCCCACTCAGTATAGGAAGCCTCTCTAAACTGCCTCCCATAAGATGACAACACACCCTCTATCTACACACCTCTTTGGTGGTGAGAGCACCAACTCAGTCCACAGAGATTTCTTATCATTTTTATAATTCTGTCTCCTAATAAGCTGTTCAGTGTCTCTGAGACCTTTGTCCCTGTGCTGTGTCCTGGAGGAACTTCCAGTGGAGCTGGGTGCTGCTTTGCTCCCTCTTCCTGCTCTCCTCACATTCTGACCACACCAAGCCTCCTCCTGCATCGTGCTGCCCATCCTCGGGTGCCATGCACTCCAATTCCTCACCAGCCTGCACCACTGTCACAGCTTACCTAGCATAAGTGGCCTTTGGTAGGCCAAGTTCAAAGTAATGGTGCTAGTTATAAATGAACGTTAGCTAACAAACCCTTTTATCTGACAAATATTCATTAAATGTCACCATGTGGCAGACACTAAGGCCTGGGCTTGGCAGGAATCACACAGATCCAGTCTCTACTCTCAAAGCTTCTTCTAAGGTTCATCTTTTTTTTTTATATTTATTTATTTTTATTTATTACATTTATTTATTGTGTGTGTGTGTGTGTGTGTGGCCAGCTCAGCCCACCAGGGGGCGGGTCTGGCTGGCATGTGGTGCTGGGGATCGAACCGCGGTCCCTGTGCTTTGCCAAGCTTGTTTCAAGTAGGTGCTTTAGACCACTGAGCCATCTCTCCAGCCCCCTAAGGTTCATCTTTTGCCCTCTTGCTCTTCAGCAAGTACACTAGTACACTAGCCAAGGCCCACTCTAGAGGTCTTGATTTTCTTAGCTGGGTGTAGAAAGCAGGCATCTCTTTCTTCAGAATACTTCACCAATAATTCTGATACTTGCCTTTAATTAAGAACCTCTGATCTGAAAGTTTTTTAAAAGAAGCCAGGGGAAAAACTGAAATGGAAAGAGAGCCCAGATAGTAAAGTGAAATGGGCTAAGTAATGCTCACAGTGTGCTGGGAGCATAGGAGTGGCCAGCCTAATCAGTGCTGGGCAGCAAAGGGCCAGAAAGAGATTGCTTTGTTTGTAAGTGCACACACCTTTGATCACGTGATAAAGAGGTAGTTCAGTACAGGAGTAAAGTGTCACTTCAGATACACTGAAGAGAGGATGGATTATTTAATAAATGGCATTAAAACAGTGTGTGTAACTATTTGGAAAAAAAAATGGTAATGCCTAACCCATGCCTCCTCCATGCACTGAGCCACATGAATTCCAGCAGTAGAAAAACAGGGATAACTAACATCAACTGGGGATAAACCTTCAAGAGTAACATCAAAAGAACTCATAAAGGCAGAGGCTATAAGAGTCAATTAAGGGGGCTGGGGAGATGGCTCAGTAGAATAAGCACTTGCCTGGCAAGCTCAAGGGCTTGAGTTCAAGCCCCAGTTCTGCAAAAAAAAAAAAAGTCAGTTAAATAAAATTTTGATAGAATCTATGTTTAAAAAAAGAGTTAGCTGGGGATATAGTTCAGTGGCACAGTGCCTGCTTGGCAAGTGCAAAATCTTAAGTTTGATTCTCAGTACCAAAAAAAAAAATTCAAATGGTAAATGGGCAAAGAAGATTTGCAATATGTATAAGTAACTGCAGATCAGCAATAAAGAGCTTTTAAAACTCTTCAAAAGAAATAGGCTTGGCCCACTGGCCTGCAAAATGAGCTGGGGTTGTAAAGTAATGCTTCATAATTGATGAAAGACAAATTGAAAACCATTAACACTGCCAATAATTAACAGAATGCAATTTCAGCCTGTAATGAAACACTGTTTCTCTCGGCAAGTTATCAAAGAAAATCGTAACGTGGGGCAGGGGGGAGTGTGGGCTGCAAGTGGTCTCACTGCTGACCTGGTGGTTTGCGGTGGTCCGCCCTTTCCAGGGGGCAGCTTGAAGACCAGAATCAGAAGCCTTCCAAAGGCTCAGGCCTTTGGACCCAGCAATTCTGCTGACTGGAATGTCCCTGAGGAAAAGAAGTAAAATTGTACATCAAGATGTAGCTGCAAGCATGTCCACTACAGCATTTATTTATTATATTGAAAAATCAAGAACTGTTCAAATGTCCATCAGTAAAGAAATACCAAGTTAAGCATGCTACAGCCATAGAATGAAATACCAAGAAGCTATTGAAATGAGTAATAGAAAAGAATCTTTTCAGATCTATAGAGGTGTTGTAGTAAATTAAGCAACAAAGTTTTCTGAAAGAATAGATTATAATTGTACAACATAAACAAAAATATTTGTGTGGAAAACAGCCTGAAAAGATCTACCCCAAGATGTTAATACAGCAAATCCCTGACATACAAACATCTGAATTGCGGACTTTCACAGGTGTACTATAAAAAACTCACTCTGTCAGGAGCTGAGGTATAGCTCAGTGACCCAAGCACCTGCCTGGAAAGCACAAGGTCCTGAGTTTGATTCCCAGTACCAAAAAAAACAAAGAAAACAGAAGACTCACTTTTTCACATTACAAACAAATCCTACTTACCAATATTCTCTCAGAACATAATTAATTTGTAAACTTAGGACTTACTGTATTGATTTAATTGTACTCTCATCCTTTACCTCCTATTTTACATGTATAATATACTATTTATTTATTGTTTAGAATTAGAAAAAACACTTAAATATATATGGAGGGACCAAATATAACTTTTCCTCCAAAATTTGCTTTCTGGAAAAAATATTGGTCCCTCCATATATATTTAAGTGTTTCACCTTGGCCTTTATGGGGTCAGCCCTGGCCAGTGTGGCCCAGAGCTCCTTGGACCAAAGCAGGAACCTCACCTCGAGACAGTCAGGACTGCCATTGTTCCTGGAGGGAAACCCTGTGCTCACGATTTTCTGTGACTGAGCCTCTGACCTGGCCACACTGTGAGATTCCCCATGCTTTTCTGTGAGTGAGTCCCTGCCTGAACATCAGCATAGCTCAATGGCTACTTTCAAATGCTTATTAAATACCTGCACTAAGGAGTTCAGGGCACAGGGGTAGAGACAGACAGCTAAACCCGGGTCTCCTTGGCGCTTGGCCATTGTGTGATAGAGCACGGAGGCAGAGACATCTGGAGCCAGGGGTTAGGGGGGCAACCTGCAGCTAAAACCTGTTGCCTTCAAGGAGGAACAGGAATTAGGATGGAACATGTTCAGGCAGAGAACCAACAGCAGGCTATGGATGAGGGACTGGGTCACTTCCTGAGAACCAAGTCAAGTCTCCCCCAGCCCTCAGTGTAGCACCCCCAAGTGTGGGATGGCAAGTGAGACCTATAACCCTTCTTTACCTTTCTCAGCCTCATCTAAGCTAAGTCTAAATCCTAGCTACATAGACATTAATCCAGTTTCTGGAAGTGGCCAGACTTTTCTTCTCCTCTGGAGCTCTGCACAATAAATTCTTTCCAGAATCACCTCCTGTGCCATCCAGGGGAGCAGTGAAGATGCCCAAGCCCTTTGCTTGGGTAACTCTTCATCCTTCTAGACCCACTTCTCAGAAGCCTTCTCAGACCCTCCCGGACCATGCCATCCACCCCAGACTTGTCACACTATGTGGAACTTTTCGCTGGGTCTCCTTGACAGATTCAGAGCTCTTAGACTCTCTGCTTTTAATTCTTTCATACAGTTTCTCCAGCTGCTGTCTCTCAGTCTGCCAAACGAGGAATTCTGAGTATTTTGTGACATGCACTGAAGTTTGTGACTTCAGTTGTGACCCAGACCCTTCTTCTCAGGCTCTGCCCATATGATATGTCTGGTTAACTGAACATTACGCTGCCAGCTCAGATTGCTCCTCAACATATCTCCAGCCAGGGGCACTCCAAACTCCATGAAACTCCTAATTGCCTAGCTTGGCACTTGCCCAGGGAGTTGTCAGTCCAGGAATCTGGAGTGTATGTTGGTGAAGGCGCTAGGACTGGCCTCTCTTAACCCACAAGGCCATCTGGGGACAGATGGGCCAAGCAGAGGACCTTTTATGGCTCCCGCCTGCTGCCTGCCAGGGCTCTGCTAGGCGGTTAGATGCACCATCCAGGTTGCCTCACCCCAGGGATTAAGTGCCACCTGTGAAGAAGACATAGTCACCCACTGTTACAGCTGATAAAAAGAGAACACAAGGGATGCCGAGCAGCTTTGCTGTGGCCTTTGGGCTCACAGGCAGGCATGTGATTCCTCACTTTCCTGCCCCAGGGTGGTGTTGAGGCCATCCCGACAGTTCGCAGTTCACTCCCGCGTGTGCATCTGTCACTCCAAATCTGGATTCCAGCTCCAACATTGGACCTCTCTATTTCTATGGCAATGTCTTCATTTTCTCACAGTGGCCAAAAAAGCCCCAAGCAATCAACACAGCTGGGAAACCCAGGGGTTTCATCTCAGTTGTTTGCTCATCCTTAGAATCCTAGCCAAATGTTTACTCCTCGGGAGGGACCATATTTGCATGCCAGGAGAATAGAGCCCAAAGTGAGGCACTTAATCAACTCGTTTCCGCTTGTTACTGTGTCTGACCCACTCTCCATACAACCCTGTGTTCTAGGGCGGGGAGAAGGATGTTCATTTAGCAGCTCTCTCCATGGAGAAGAGTGCAATCATCTGCACATGTGTCTGCATGTTAGCAGGACACCAAACGTAGGCCCACACCTCCACATGTGCTCTCTGTGCATGCCACCACCCATGACAAGACCATGCCCCCTGCAAAACCCGCACGATTCCCAGTGCACACTCTTCCCTTCTCTCCCTCGTGCCCCACTCTACATTCTTACAGTGCAGGCATCTGTCTCCTCCACTGAGCTGGAATGATTTTCTCAGCACTAAGCAGCAGGCCCAGCATGTGATAGGTGTTTAGGACCCAAGCCCTTGAACGAATGGACACATGGATGCATCTCAGTTGCCTGGACACATGTTATTTGCGAACTACAACCCCTATTTCTGCCACTCTTGCTGGGATCAGTTTCTTCAAAACCATAACCCATGAAGCCCATGTATTCTTGGATCACTAGCTGCTATCAACAGACAGGCAAACATACCTGGACTTTCAAAGTACTTTAGCATCGTGGGCTTGGATCCACTGTCATTTATCAAAAGTATGACAATGATTATCTAGAGATGTTTTTTTCTCAAATGTTCAGATGCCTTCAAAGCAAGTGAGGACTTAGTGAGTGTGCAGATTCTAATTCAAGGGGTCTGCAGTTGAGGCCAATACCTGCATTTCTAATGAACACCTTTGCTCCTGGTCTGTGGACCCCACTCTGCCAGGTGAGCCCAGCCCTACTTGCCTAGCCTTGCAATGCATATGCCGGGCACACTGACTTAGGGTAGGCATTAACACAATTTCCCACATAAGCCCAACTGAAGCCTGGCATGTGCAAGACCTGCTTCAGCTACTAAGGTCCTGCCACTCCATCACCTTCCTGATCTCGCTCCTGCAACCTTGACACCTGCTCTCTTTCTGCAGCTTGGGAGGCAGCATCCTGGATCTGATCACAGCGCTGTTTCTTCAGGCAAATTGCCACTGTTCAGATCCCAGCTACCATCCAGTACCACCTACCAGCTGTGAGATCTCAGACAAAAAAAAAAAAAAAAAAACAAACCAAAAAAAAAAAAAAAACCACCCCCATCTTTTTGTGACTCATTTTCCTTGGGTGCAAAATGGAGATGATAATAGTTGTACTCATGTCTTACGGTAGCTGGCAGGTGTGAATGAATTTTTATATCTTTCCTTCAAGTTGATAGGGCCTGAAAAATAAGATAGTGGTACCAACTTGTGTTTAATGTCAATGGATGTTATCTCTTTTCATTTTACATTCTTAACCTGTCACCCACTAATGGTACTTTGTTATTTTTTAAATCTTATTTATTTATTTATTTGATACAGGTTCTCACTACACAGCTCAGACTCATAGTGATCCTCCTGTCTCAGCCTCCCCAGTGCTGGGATTACAGGCATTCACCACTATGTCTAGTCTTGGTGACCAGCTTGGTGTGGGGCTGGCATGGTATGTAGTACCAGGGATCAAACCTGGGTCTTTGCACTTGCCAGGCAGGCACTTAGACCACCGAGCTATCTCCTCAGCCCAATTGATGGTAGTTTGGTACTTGGTAGGTGCTCTATTCTTGTATTTGTATATACACAGATATTGGATGCGTGTCAGATACTTGTTAAAGGTACATTTACACACTTCCTCTCTCTGATTCTCCTTGCCTTCTCCTTCTTTTTCTCCTCCTATCCCATGTCATTTTTCTCCAGATCCCTGTTTCCCCCTCTCTGACTGTAGGCCTGCTGTCCTTGGCCTTTCTGGCCATGCTATGACTTTGGATCTGCCTCTGTAGTCCCACCTTGACCCTGAATCATAGATCTGCTCTCCCAGCTGCCCACTAGGCTAGCACTGATTGGCTGTATGTGCAGCTGGATGAATTACTTTTCTGCAGCATACTCCTTCTGGCCGAGACACTCCCAGCCCTCCTTCCTTGTCTCCTTTACATTGGGACCTGCTGAATGCTGTCCATCTACTTGCACAGGTCTCACAGTCCTCTCCTATCCTAGGCCCTTCTGCCAAGCCCCATCCTTCCTAGTCCAGCCTATAGCAGCAGCCATTCCAACCCATCTCTCAGCCTCCTCACTCCACTTGTCCTCCTCACAACCACCAATATCTTTCTAATACTGAAATCTGATTCACTCTGATAGAATGACTCCTTGTTGCCTCCCAAGCCTGGCTGCCACCTACCTTTCTACCCTCATTCCAAGTATTTTCCCTGAGTGTGTGCAGCCACACTCTGCAGTCCACAAAGCCATGGAGCCAACAGCTCCCCTAACCCTTGACACAGGCAGGTCCCCTGGCAGGGACGCTCTTTCTTCTCCTACTAAGTTCATTCCTGTGCATCCTTTTAAGTCACAAATCAAGTGCTCACCAATTTCTGAAGCTGTCCTACATTCCCTTGTTCCTGCAGTAAACTGCTGTCCATTCCACCCCATGACACACTGATCTACAATGAACACAGCACCCATCCTTTTGTGTTGTAGCCATTTATTTAAGTCTTATATATCCCCTTGTACCTCGTCCTGGATTCCTGCCTATAGAAATGTTCAACAAATACAACTCATTGTTGAGTGAATTAATGAATGACTTTTAAATATTCTCATGGACCCAACTGTAAATTACCCACAAACTTCATCAACCATAAAGAGCTGTCCCTCTCCTTGTCTGGAACTTGCCACTATCCAGGGGTTCACTGGGATTCACTTGAGTGTTTCCCCCACATGCATGTAGTCATACTCACTAACCAGTATTTGCAGCTCAGAAGCGCTTGTACAGATCTGCCCCACAGCTAGACTGCAGCCGCCGTGGTCTCCTCACCAGCCTGACCCTCTGGTCTTTTGCAGGTGTGTTCTTTACTTTCCATACCTTCCACCTGGAGAGTGGCCATGACTACCTCCTCATCACTGAGAACGGCAGCTTCACCCAGCCCCTGCGGCAGTTGACTGGCTCAAGGCTGCCAGCCCCCATCAGTGCAGGGCTCTATGGCAACTTCACTGCCCAGGTCCGCTTCATTTCTGACTTCTCCATGTCCTACGAAGGATTCAACATCACTTTCTCAGGTAAAGGGTGTGAGAGTCTCTAGGGAGAAGAGAGTGGCAAGCTATTCTATCTTTCCCTCAGTTGTCAGTCCCTGGCCTTCCTAACAGATGGATACATGTCTCTCTCCAGTCTCTGGAAGAAGGAACTCGATACTGCAGCTAAAGGCATTTGTCTCAGACACAAGGAAGAACTTCCTCATAATGATCCCTGAAGGAGTTTGTAGGCTCATTGGGCGAATCTCCTTTTCTGATTCACTCGTAACATGATCTACTCGGCTGTACCACAGGACTTCACAGAAGTCCCCCTCTCTCCCCTAGTAACTCTAAAATTCTTTGCCTTCCACTACTTCCAGCAACTAAAAAATGAAGAGAAAGAAGATTTCAAATGATCATGCTAGAATGTTTTAGTCTCACTTAGGATCTTCATTGCTGCTAATTTTACTGTAATAGACATTTAGCTCTTTGTTTGTGAACCCTGGGAAGTTCTCTCATTTAGCAATCAGGAAGAAAAGAGGGCTCTTGGCTTCTCTTGTGCCAAACCACCTATCATTCTGGTTCCCAGCTGCCTGGGGGCTCCTGGCCATTCCAGCAGGAGCAGGGATATCAGAGAGTTTACTCCTGAGATTACTGAGAGGGTCAATCTCTAGGAATTGGATCACGGCCCAGCATAGCCCCACTGTCCTCCATGTAGAAAACACCTTCCCTGCTTCAGGGCAGCCCTAGCCATGAGACATATCCAGAGAGTGTACCTCAGGTTAAGTGAGAGAGACCATCGCCCTACCACACACGGCCCAGGAAGACTGTGTCTCAGAAGGAAGGAACCCTGTAGGACAAAGAAATGCTATGTCTGTGTTTTGTAACTAGAGACCTCAGGCAGGTCTCTGGCCTGCAAATGCCATCCCTCTGTGCTTACCATCTGCCTCAAAGCCAGGACTGCCAAATGGAAGCTTTGAGTGCAGCACCTTAAATCTCCTCCCTAGTAGGAGCTGTCCAAAGCTGGGTCATAGGATCTGACCCTCTGGAACAAGTTAATGAGATTGATCTGGCTCAGTGTCTCAAGAGAAGTTGCAGGACAGTCCACAGGCCCTGAGGCTCAGGGTCCCAACAGAGATGAAGGGGTAGAAGGAGGGAGACCCTCAGAAGTCCTCCCAGGCAGCATGCCTCAGAATCCACTGCTCACAGTAATAAGGGCCCAGACCTCCTGCCTTGGCCTCCCTGCACATCTGTCAGCCTCAGCTTCCCTGGGATTCACCTTGTCTCTCCACCTCTTATAAACCAGTGTGCCATGGTCTATCCCATTGCCTGTCTTTGTCTCTGGCCCTCTTCCCCTGGTGTTTTGCTCTGTGTGTTTTCCACGAGATGTCCCTGAGCCCAGCCTTCCCACTGCCTTTGCAGAGTATGACCTGGAGCCCTGTGAGGAGCCCGAGGTCCCAGCCTACAGCATCCGGAAGGGCTTGCAGTTTGGTGTGGGTGACACCCTGACCTTCTCCTGCTTCCCCGGGTACCGTCTGGAGGGCACAGCCCGAATCACGTGCCTGGGGGGCAGACGGCGCCTGTGGAGCTCGCCTCTGCCAAGGTGTGTTGGTAGGTGGTCACGTGCTTTCATTTTGCTTCACTTAATGGGGGAGGGCAATTTGTAGGCAATTGGTGTGAGGTGGCGGAATTGCACATGGCAAGCAGTGAATGGGCCTGGGTTTGAGGATGAACTGCAGTGGGACCTTCCTTGGGTGTGGGACCTAACCTCCTTCTGCTCCACCCTCCTTCTCTGTAAAATAAGGACAGTGACATCTGCTCAGTGCGCTATTTTGCAGCCTAACCTGATCTTTGCCAAGTGGAGTCCCATGCACTCTGAAATGAAGTTGACTTCAAAACTGTCACTTCCCCCACCTTCCCACACAAGCCCCTCATTTAAGGATGCCTCTAACAGAGAAAGCTGGATGGGAGGATTGGAATTCAGAAAGGGGGCTTAGGTTTGCCAGTGCAAGGGGTGGGGGCTTGTGCTAGTATGGTGGAGGTGTTTGCCCTGGAGAATCCCTAGGAAAGCTATCCTTTCAGAGGAGGAGGGAAAGGCAGAGGCCAAAGTCCGGGTCATTTACAGAGCACCTGCTACACATCTAGATCCTGGAGATTAAAAAAATGACTAAAACCAGAAAATGTCCGATCGGTCATGGCCTCACATTCTGGTGGGGGGACACAAGCCATCAGCACAGATATGTGATGTGTCCAGCCCTGTTGTGGGCTAAAGAGAAAAAATAGGTCATCTTAGAAAGTGCTGGAGTTAAGGCTGCTCTTTGGTGAAGCATGAGGAAGAAAGGCCTCTCTGTCCAGTTGCATTTTCGCTGACATCTGGAGGAACTGAGAAGGGACAACAGAGCCAAGGCCAGAGCTACGAGGATAGTTGGGCTTGGAGGACCAGCTCGGGAGAGCATTCAGGAGCAAGAGGCTGAGAGCACTAGACACGCTGAGAGCCGAGAGGTGGCCAGTCGGAGGTTGGCACCCAGCCCCACCTGCCTCCTTGCCAGAGCCCTAAAGAAGGTGCGTTAGAGCACCAGACTCAGAGCGCAGGGGCAGATAGAATGAAAGCCCAGAGAGCCGGCCCTTCGCTGGCTGGCCGAAGTTGGTAAGGCTCGTGCCTCTCTGCTCGCTATGTCCATAGAGCAGGAAGATCAGGTGAAACAGGCTGAGTTAGTGCAGTACTTACCGTGCTCGCTGTGAGCCCCAGAACTCACTTAGAGTGAGGTGTTACATAAAACTCCATAAAAAATACACAATAGCAACTGCAAGCAGCACTGCACCTGAAAGAGGAGCAGGCGTCTCAAAAATCCGTGAACAGCTAGGCTGTGGCTCAGGGCTAGGCTGCATGCTTGGCACGCGCGAGATCCTGAGATCTACCCCCAGTACCTTAAGAAGATAAGAAGCGCGTAGGGCCCCCTCACCTGACCACGCCATAGTGCCACGGGCTTTGCAGAGGACAGCTCAGCGGGCTGGAAGGAGGGTCTGAGCCCAGCTGCAGTCACACAGGCCCGAGGCCCAATCTTCCTGCTCTCAGCTTCGTCATCTGGAAGACAGTGATCACCACGTGCGGCTCTCAGGCCTTACTCTAGATGAGGCGACACGGTTTACTGAAACCAGGAGATGCCATATCATTGCCATCACATTTTTTTAATGTATTTAGGACAGGGTCTCACTACACAGATTGGACTGGTAGTGATCCTCCTATTTTCAGCCTCCCAAGTGCTGGGATTACAGGCGGGCACCACCACCCCCAGTCTCAGTTGCTGGCTCAGCGCACCCCGAGGGTGGGGCACACTGGGGATCAACCCTGATCCCTGTGCCTGCGTAAGCAGGTGATTTAGTCCATTTAGCAACCTGGCCAGCCCTAATTACCATATTTTGCCAATAACCATTTTACCAGTATTTGTGGATTCTTAGTCGTTACTTTGGCAATAACCCTCTACTGTCTTAGAGAGGAAATGCTAAGACAGAATTGCAGAATTCTCCTTTTGAACCATTAAGTGATCTCAGAGTGGGTCCCTTCTCCTGTACCCACCCCCAGAGCACCACCTTCAGACCTAGAACTTGACATTTGATTCCGTGCACTCGACTGCCAACAGCTCCTTTCGTCTCTGGGAAAACATCCTCAGCGAGGTGGTTCTGAGGAAAGTTTTTCTTGACTAGGGTTAGGCAGGCCCACAGATGCACGCTCTGCTGAGAGACTGCTTCACTGATCTCATTACACAACTCATCCTTTAGCTTATTATTCCAATTACTGTTTGTTCATGGCACCTCACAATATTTTCATTATTACATTTGTCTCCTGTTTCACATGTTATTAATAATGCAGAGCAATTATAATTACCTCTAATTACCACCATCCTGCCGTGGAGGCTCACAGGAGATATCTCAGGAAGTGCCCACCCAGGCAACGCTCCTGGTGCCATGCGCACCCTAGGTGCTGATGGGATGCCTTAGCCCGCACAGCACAACCAGGAACCTTCCCAGCTGAGGAAGAGATAGACACCCCACAGCTCTAAATCATGGCATGACAGGTGGGTGACACAGACCCTGCCTTCAGGTGCTCCTGTATTTGATATGGATGAGACGGTTCTGACCCCAGAGGACCCCAGTCTACAAGAGACACATTTCTGTCCCTGAGACTCCCAGTGTGATGAAGAAAACCTAACCCTCACCCTCAGGAGCCCCAGAATGATGGATAAGATACAGCCCCTGTCCTGAATGAGACCTTTTCTGACAGGAGCGACAGAAGTCACAGATGTCTGCATCAGTGGCAGCCCTTTCCTGGGCATATGATTGCTTGTTTCTCTGTAACATTTACTTGTTTCCATTTGCGCCTGTCTTTGGCTCCTCGATGCATCTGCTCGCCTCCCCCTGTTACTTTGGAAATCCTCCCAGAAGCAAGAACCATGTCCCTCCACCCTCTCGTATCCTCCCTGGTACTTGAAAGTAAGGCCCTAACAGGAAGTTAGGACCTACAGCTTGGCCAGGGACTAGTCACATCTGAGCTTACTAGCTCTATGTCCTTGCTCCTAAAAGTGTTGGGGGTGTGGGAAAGATGTGAGCCCTGATAGGGTGTAGAGTTATATGCAGGGAGCCAGGGCCTGGAAGACAGGCCAAGGATATGCCGAAGACTGTGTTTAAAGGAAACCAACTGTCAAGCATGAGGCAGGGTGCAGGAGGCATCAATGATGGTGAAGGCACTGGGAACTCCAGGCAGCAAAGGCACGCTTCCTTCACATGAGCTGCAAGGCATAGAGCCCAGGCAGTGGGAGGAGGTGGGCTGCATATCACTTGGCATGGATATGGAGAGAGGAAATGACACTGGCTGAGGACCTACTATGTGCTAGCCACTCCCTGTATAGTCACTTATGTACCAGGTAAAATTTCATGTGTTTGTTATCTACCGCCTTATGAGGATGCTCTTATTGTCCAGAGGAAGACAGGTGAGCCGACCAAGGTTCAGAGTTTATGCGACTTATATCCACCCACCTTGAAAGTCATGCCCATCTTGCTGTGCCCCAGGCCTCAGCCTTCAAGGAGGGAGATGGAGGGTCACTCCAGAGTTGTCATACGGTGTTCAACCGTGCACAGCCCTTCTCAGGGCACCCACTGCCTACACAGTGCCTGTCCACTGCTGTCCCTCAGTGTTAGGCTCCAGCTTCGCACATTCATCTGATAGTTCTATCCTTTCCAAATGGGCTGAGTTCAAAGTTCTCAAGGCTACTTTTCTCCTTGAAGATAATAAGGATTTATGTAAAGTCTTGGGACACTGAACTGGACAGGACCCAAGCAGTGGACTAGTGGAAAGGTAGATTTGGTGGAGGATGTGGTCACCATCTTAAAAGGACCAAGAGCAGCCCTGGGGACAAGCATGTGCTCACAAAACCATATGGCAAAACCCGTGAGAGATGCAACCCAGGGGTTCTCCACACACCCCATCTCTGCTCCCTCAGCCCAGCACACTGCTAGCTCAGGGCAATTAGGGTTGACTTTATGATCGAAACAATGACATCTTGGCCACTTAGGGTCCTCCCAGCCAAGGAGTGCACCTAGGATAAGGACACCAAGGAGTGTTTTGAAAAGCGCAGACTTGCTATGATCAGCCAGAAAGATTCAAGACATGCTCCAAAGTCCCCATATGCCCAGACAAATAATGAGCCTGCCATCTGGACTTGTATTTACATCCTTCTGGACCCTAATTATTTTTAGGCCTGTACATCTTTCTGAGGTCAGTGCATGCCATATTCCTTCATTCATTTAACAAATATTTATTTTACAGATGATCTGGGCTAAGCCTGGAAAATTCGCATAGATCCATCAAGCATGAACCTACCCGTTTCAGGAGCTCTCAGTTTGGGTGGGGGAGACAGGTGAATAGCAAGCTTTAGGGACCAATGAGGTAGATGTCCTAGTACCAGAAGGCAGAGAGAGGGGCTTTGGGAGCAAAGACCCCAGAGTGCCACCACAGGGTCCTCAGTGTGTCCTGCCACTGAGTTGTACCCCTCCATCTGCAGAACTCGACCCAACTAGGTACTGAGTGTGTGTTGGAAGGACAGAAATGACAAACCTCCAAGGACCACAGAGCAGTGAAGGAGGTAGAGACATTAACCAATAAATCAAGTAAGGTGTGATACCTGCTATCAATAACAGTACAGGAACAATGCGGAAAGAATGCCTAATTCTGGAGGAGGTGATTTAGATTTTCAGAGGAGGGTCTGATACCATTAGTTGCTGAATGAAACAGGATTTCAAGGAGGCTGTGCTGAAATTTTCTCCAAAGCCTCCCAGACTCTGAACTCCAAACCCCACCTCTTTGTAAATTAAGAGCCTCAATCTAAATTGCTAAGTGCCAACTCCTTGTCTTCAGACTATAGCTGCTACCTGTGCCTGCCTTAGGGTGTCGGTTGTTGTGACAGTTGACTGAAATGATCTTGTGTCCATCATGGTGTTTTGCACATCAGGGTTAACAATCGTTATCTTGTCTCCTCTTAGTCTCCATCTTCTGGTACTGAAAGCCTCCCTCCCTCTTTCCTAACATCCTCCTTGGTCATTTCTGTTGCTATGATACAAATCAAACAGATGTGGGAAACAACTGCTTTATAACACAGTGAAGGGAAAAGCTGCTTAGTTTCTATTTCTATGAGAGAGAGAGAGAGAGAGAGAGAGAGAGAGAGAGAGAGATACAGAGACAGAGACAGAGACAGAGAGACAGAAACAGAAATAGAGACAGGCAGAGCCATGGGTACCAGGGATATTTTAAGTGTATCCTGCTGATAGGCAGACAGACAGATAAGCAAGCATTTTAGCAAGTAGGCAGGCAAAAAACGTATTACCTTTGTAAAGTTTTCCAGAGCGGTGAGTTGTAGCGGATGCAGCTGATGTGGGTTAATCTGTGGTTATTGTGATTTTCTTTCATTTCCAGCTGAGTGTGGGAATTCTGTCACGGGAACTCAGGGCACTTTGCTGTCCCCCAACTTTCCTGTGAACTACAATAACAATCACGAGTGCATCTACTCCATCCAGACCCAGCCAGGGAAGGGGATTCAGCTTAAAGCCAGAGCATTCGAACTCGCTGAAGGAGATGTCCTCAAGGTAAATTTGATAGATTTTACAGAGTATGTATGTCACGGTGCAACCGTGTTGTCACTCACTTGTTGATCCTCGCATGGATGATCCAAACTTTTTCTCCCCTCCTGTATCCCTAGAGGATGTCTTCACTCACCTGGAAGAAAAGTGAGGACCAAAAAGAAAGGGGTCAGTTAGTGTCAAAGAATATGGTATCAGGGTTTGTTTAGGGACTGCCGACTATTACATACATGTGTGGTCAATTATGGGTTGACCGCAGAACAAAAAATAGTAATGAATTCATTTGGAGCAGCCCCTGGCTCAGGTTTTCCTTTGCAAAACATGACTTTCAAGCTGAATAATGAAGAGCTCTGAGGATGGGTGTGTGTGGTGTGTTTACATGTGGACGCATTGGTGTGTCAGTTAGCTTGTGGATATAGATGCTTTTGTAGGTACACTTCCACATGCGTGTGAATCTGTACATGTATGTAGTTTGGGGGTCTGGGTCAGTGCTTCATGTGTGTGCACTTGTGGAAATTTTCAATAGTGTCAGTCTGGTGCTTTGCACGTGGCAATGAGGTTAAAGAAATTGAATTAAAGACATTGTAATGGGAAAACATGACAGGGCTTGGATAAAAGAGAGAGTTATACAGAGGGAGTTGTTATGACAATAAGTGTATATATATCTTGCACTTTTTAATAGGTCTGATTAAGTAGTTGTCTCCAATAACGGTGTGTGTGTGTGTGTGTGTGTATGTGAAATCAATGGATTGACTTTCAAGATGTCATTATAGTTGTGCCTTAATAAAATGGATAAGGAAAACCTAACCAAGAATAAATCTATTTTCACCCTAGGCCAACGTGTATATTTTTAGTTTACCCTAATAAGTTTTATACTTAGCAGCCAGAGAATTTTTTTTCAATTGTAAATATTTTAATTAGAATTTTTTTCAGGGCTGGCCAAATAGCTCAGCAGATTAAAGCAACTACAAGCAGGCCAGGGGTCAGGGTTTGATCCCGGGGCCTGCCATGCCAACCCCACCCCTGGGGCATGCTGAGACAGTGATTGAGACTGGGCATGGTGGTATGAGCCTGTAATCCCAGCACTTGGGAGGATGTAAACAGGTGAATCACTATAAGTCCAATCCAGTAGTGAGACCCTGAACATCTTGTGGACCATTCCCTAATATACAGAAAGAAAAAAAAAGAATTTTTTTCAACTAAAAAAAGTTGAAACAACCAAACCAAAAGCCACTATTCTAGAAGACCTAAGAGAAAATACTCTGTACTTTCCCTGAGAACACATGTCCTCTACCGTGTGTGTGTGTGTGTGTGTGTGTGTGTGTGGTGTGAGTGTGTGTAAGAGAGTGTTTATACAGTGTTTCTCACACTTACCTAATCCTCTTTGAATAAGAAGTTATACTTGTGAGTGGTCCTGGATGGGCTAGGGACATAGATCAGTAGTATAAGCACCTGCCTGGCAAGCGCAAGGTCCTGAGTTCGATCCCTGGGACCAGAACAAAACAATGAGTGGGGCTGAATGTGCATGAAATAAGACAGAACAATCCTAGTGGACAAGGGTTAGGGACCTGCCACTGGCTTCTACACATCTACTCTCCAAGAGGGTACAGGAGGGCCTTAGGCTCTGCTGAGGACTATGCTCTCTGCTCATCAGCTTTCCCATGACTGGGCTAAAACAGTAATCTGGCTCACAGTCTTGGAAGTCTTAGTCCATAGTCAGCTGGCTCCAGGACACAAACGTCACGGCACAGGAGCTTGGCAGAGCAAAGCTGCTCACTTCGCGGTGGCCAAGAAGCAGAGCAGGGGAACAGCGCCAGAGAGGAAAGGCCTGGGAACCTGAGATGGCCTGTGAGGCCACACCAATACGACCACGCAGACACACACCAAAGTGTGCGCTGATGCCGCCTGCGAGGTGTTCCCTCGTCCAGTCAGTTGCCAGTCATGATCCGCGGCCACACATGTCCTCAGGCTTTGCCTTTGACCCTCACTCCTGCCCATCCGTGTCTGTCTTAAAGGACACATGTAGGTGGCAGTACAAAGGGACCTCCTTCCTGCCGCAGTGCGGATGGAAGGGATGTGAGCTGGGAAGTGCAAAGATTTCCTTGGACAAAGGCTATTGGCCAAAACAAAGAGCTGAGGCATGTGTTGCTAAGGGCTGAAGGGACTGTGAGCAGTGGCTCTGTGCAGGGGACCTGGTCAGGCCAGCAGAAATGACAGCGGGAGGCCCCAAGAACCACAGCTAGTCCCCAAGCTTCCTCCCTAGGTTAGCCTAGACTCAAGGAAGTACCTGACAGCAGTCAACATGCAGTACACTGTCCGGGTTCTGGGCTTGATTAGACGAGCAGATTAACAGACTGGCAGAAGGGAGACTTTCCAAGGTAGGCAGGATAAAAAAGGAGGACCTTGGGGAGAAAGTCTAGGGCAGAGGTCAGGCAAGGATGCCTGTGTTTCTGAAGATAAACCTTCCTAGACCTCGGACTTTGTCTCTGCAGCCACAGCCCAGTTGGCCCTGTTACCCAGCCTCTAAAATGGGCTTGCTTTCTTGACCAAGTGTCCCCCTTATGCGTCTAGGTCTCTGAGTCCTCAGGAAGTCAGACTGTGGATTCTGAGTTGAAAAGCCATTTGTGACCCTGTGACCACTACAATTTCTCAAAAGACATCCTGGGAAGCTAGAACACAGGGGAGATTGGGGCACCGTCATTAGGAACCACCTGATGCTGGCTGTCCTCCCCAACACCCCTCACCCTCCTGGGGAAAGCCCAGGCTCGAGTAGGTCCCAGAACTGCTTCAGAACTAAGATAACCTCAAAGCCATGGTTCTCCAAGTTTTGATTTAGATCTGTCCTCCAAAGCTACAGTCCTCCCCCTCTGCGACTGCAATCAATTATTGTGGCCCTGCTGTTAAGCCTGTCTCCTCTGCCTTAGCAGGAACACACGCAGAAGGAATCCACAGCATGAGAGGCCCCTGCAAAACTTCTAGATTGGCCTTCATGTAACCCGCCTGCATAGCAGAATGCTAAAATAGTCTTGACCCTAAGAACTTGCCTATGCTTCCAAACATGTTTTTACACACACCTGAACTCTGACCAGGGAAATACACCACCTCCTCCACACTTTGTTTCCCAAAATAGATTATTTTGTGCACCTGACTAACCCTCCAAACCTGCGGTCTTGCATTTCTGACCCAGGACATTTCTGTGTTCTTGCACTTGTAACCCCTGATCTCTTCTTTACCCTCAATAACTGCAAATTTCTCAGCTATCACCACGTACACACACTGGCTTGTCTCCCAGAAGCACCTGATTCCTTTGATTTGGGTCCTTACTATGTGATATTGCTACTAGCTTAACATGACCAAGACAAGAAGGGCCTTTAAATGCCAAAATAGAAAAACAATTTGGAGCTCAAGACGGCAAATGAAGCACATGCATGAACTCCCCTGTGGGTTTCCACTAGAATAACTAAAGGAACTTAAAAGACAGAAGAATGTGGAAAATAACTCCTGACCTGTTAGGTATAGGATGTGCCAAGTTCCTGGTCTTCAGCGTTGAGGAATGAAAGAAGGAACCAAAGAAGGAAATTAAGATAGTTCTATTGGAAAGAAGGAAAAGACTAGCTCCTGGATTTCCAGGACAGTTTCTGAGTGAGTGGCCACTGGGAGGGGGGAGGGGTCTCTTTATCAAGGGTAATTTCTAAGGCAAAATCACAACATGGGTACAATGTGGGTCAAACTACAATCAACCTATAAGGTTACAGGCATAGTCACTTAGCTAATGTTGGTCCAATAGGGAAACGAGTCACATGGCAAGGGTCCACAGAAAGAGCAAAGGCATTCTAGACAGGGAGGGATGGGAGTGTGGGTCCAGATGTTCTGGTGACCCACCTGTCATCTGATGCCTCTCTGTGCTCACTGGACCAGGTGGTCCAGCTCATTCCACTAGAATCTCAGATTGCTGCTTCTCTCTGAGGAGGTTTGCAGGCCTCACTATCAGTCTCCACTTTGAGCCCTGGCCCTCTTTAGATTCATCTCCAGCTACAGTTTTGATGTCTTCATCTTTTCTGCCGACTAGCTTGAGGGTCCAATCGCTCTCAGACTCCATATTAATTCCTGCCTAACTTAGCTGTCTATACTAGTGCATGGCTGGTGGCTAACAAGAGTGGTTAGACTGAAGCTCACCAGAGACAAGCGCCATCTCTCTCTCTCGCTCTCGCTCTCTCTCTCTCTCTCCCTCTCTCTGTCTACCTCTCTTTCGCTCTCTGTCTCTCTCCCTATCTCTATCTCTCTCTCCCTCTCTCTCTTTCTCTCTCTGTCTCTGTCTCTGTCTCTGTCTCTATTTCTGTCTCTGTTCTGTTTCTGATTCTCTCTGTCTCTGTATCTCTCTTTATCTGTCTGTCTCTCCCTCTGTCTCTCTGTCTCCTCCCTCTGCCTCTCTCTGTCTCTCTGTCTGTCTCTGTCTCTCTCTCCCTCTATCTCTCCCTTCCCTCTCCTGTCCTCTCCTCTCCTCTCTTCTTTTCTCTCTCTCTCATCTCAGCTCTCTCCCTCTCTCTCTCCCTCTATCTCTTTCTGTCTCTCACTCTGTCTCTCCACTTCCACCTCAGTCTCTCCCTCCCTCTCCTTCTCCCCCTCTCTTTCCCTCTCTCTCTGAAATGGCCCGCTTGCTATGGTCTCTTTCAGTTTACCTTTTCTCCTTCTCCATTTCCATTCTCCCTGTCACCAAGGAAATTAACTGGTTATGCACGGACATTCAGTAGATTAGAAGCAGGGCCCTATGTGAGGAGCCGGTGCTAACTGCCCCTCTGTATGCAACAAAGAGCAGAAGCATCCTCTATAAAGCTCCTCGTTTATATTCTTAACATGACTTGGGCAAACATTATATTTATGGCACAAAAATAAACAATAATGAAGACAGCAATCTGAGATGAGGAAAGATTGAATGGAAATGAAAAAACATGATCACTCAATTAAACAGTGGAATGCAGGCGATGAAGAGAGGCGGTAAAATCACACAAAAATGAAATCAGTTCATGATATGATACACAGGAGAGCTCCCAAGTCGCATGAGATGTAAAAAGAGTCTTATGTATTAATAAAATATACAATTGATCCATAGTAAAACTTTATGCTCCAAATCATATAGCATGAATAAATTAAATAAAAACTGCTAGAAATGGCAAAGAAATTTTAATAAAGTTACAGTCGTCTTGGAAGATTTTAATATACTGTTAGTCTCTGATATAGCACCAAGGTTAAAAACAAATAAGGAATTAGGCAGTTTGAATAATAGAACAAATTCAAAAAATGTAGTAGAAAGACACTTTTAAATTTAAAAAAATACAAACAGGCTGGGCGTGGCTACACACACACACACACACACACACACACACACACACCTGTAATCGCAGCACTCAGGAGGCTGAGGCAGGAGGATCACTGTTAATCTGAGGCCAGCCTAGGCTACAAAGTGAGTTCAAGGCCAGCTTGAACTATATAACAAAACCCTTTCTAAAAATAACAAAACAAATAAATGATAACAGCCAGAAATGAGTGGAAAAATTAAAAAAAATTTTAAATAATAATGATGACAAAACAACTTTTTAAAAAAGTAACTAAGAAAATAGAAAAACTGATCAATGACCAATCAAGGAATAAAGAAGTAATAAATGTGTAACACCAAGAATGAAAACAGGAACACAATCATAGATGTAGCAGAGGTTATGAAAGTAAGAAAATAGTTGAAAATTACTCTAAGGCAAGAAATAGAAATACAAAAGCTCAAGTGAAATGGAAATTTTTGTAGATAAAATGTACTAATACAATAAAATGAAAATCCGAATAAAACAGAAACTATTGGAGTTCCCTTCTGTTGTCTCTCAGCAGCCTCAAGCCTAGACTATTTTGCAGGTGTATTTTTAACAAAACTTTAAGGAATAATTTATCCTGAATAATCCACCCAGCCTAGAAAAGAGAAAAACAAAAACTCATCACCCAACTCATGTTTTTTAAGTGTAACAAAATAGACACACTGATATCAAAGAATAGAAGGCATTGATAGAGGCTGGGGTAACGGAGGAAATAGGGAGCTGATGATACAATGGGGGAAAGCCACAAGTACACGTGGGGGTAGGGCCTTGCTTTTTAGATCTACTGTACACCACAGTGATATAGTAAATAATAATGTATTTTACATTTTGACACCACAGCACAAAAATGATACGTATTCAAAGGGATGAATATGTTAATTAGCTTGATTGAATTTTTCCACTTTGTACTTATAACATCATTTTGTACCCCATAAGTATATGCAAATATAATTCTTTGATTTCTGATTTTTAAAAAGCAAAATAACCAGAAACTGGAAATGATAGGGCAATCTTTATGATCCTAAATCTAAAGCTCCTAGACATAATATCAGATCAAATGCACTTGTGTATTAAGACAAAGATGACCAAGTGGACTGATTACAAGAATGTATGAGTCTGTCGGCAACAGAAAAACTCCTGTGATATTTATCAGGCAGACCACATGCAGTTACTAGTTTGTAAGTCAAGTGCTTCAAATCTTCGCAATTCTATGTGACTCCTCGAATATCCTATCAAAAAGTTATAGCAGAGAAGCACATGATCCTAAGTCATCCCAAACATCACTTGATGACCTCCAACACTCATTCATTATTTTAGAATTATTTCCTAAGACTATGACTGTAACCTGCTCAAAGTGGTAAAATTTCTACCCAACACCTACACCAAATATTGTACTTAACGACAAAACCTTAAAGATTTAAGTACCTTTAATATTTAAGATATTACTGTTTTATCTATAATAATTTTTGTCATTAGAACTGTACAGATTTCTTGGCTTATACTTGTTCCTAAATATTTTATTATTTTCATAAGACAAAAATTAAAGACGTCCAGTCAACTCAGGCTCAAGAGCAGTGGTTCTGACATCAGTATAGTGGTACCAGCATAGGACCAAGATATTTGGTCCTATGACTACATATCTGGGTCGCAAGATATTTCAGTTACACCAAAATGAACTAAGATATTTCTTAGTTACTAAGAATGACTAAGATATTTCAGTTACAGCTTTTCCTCACTGTTCGCGTGCCTGCAAGCATGGTGAACGTTCCCAAAACCCGGCGAACTTTCTGTAAGAAGTGTGGCAAGCACCAACCCCACAAAGTGACACAGTACAAGAAAGGCAGAGATTCTCTATATGCCCAGGGAAAGCAGAGTTATGACAGGAAACAGAGTGGCTATGGTGGGCAGACTAAGCCGATTTTCTGGAAAAGGCCAAAACTACAAAGAAGATTATCCTGAGGCTTGAGTGTGTTGAGCCCAACTGCAGATCTAAGAGAATGCTGGCTATTAAGAGATGCAAGCATTTTGAACTGGGAGGAGATAAGAAAAGAAAGGGCCAAGTGATCCAGTTTTAACTTTTCGTGTTTTTTATTGTGAAGACAATAAAATCTTGCTGTGTTCACTTCAAAAAAAAAAAAAAAAAGATATTTCAGTTACACCAAAAATGAACAAAAGAAGCTTTAAAAAAGTGAATAAATATAAAAATTATTTCATCATTTAAAAAGTACAAAAGAACCACTAGTAAATTGATCAGAACCAACAATATAATTCAGCAAAGTAGCTGATATTTCTACAACCAATTAAAACATAATCAGGAAATAAAATCTCATTCGTAATAGGAATGAAAACTATGAACCATCTAGGAGTATGTCCTGAAAGGCATGGCTAATCTTTACTAAGAAAATATTGAAAGTTCATTTTAAGGACAGTACAACTAAATGCAGAGAGATGTCATGATCAATTCACAGAAGAGGACAGGAGAGTTGTTGACAAATGTACAATTATTATCATCATTTACTCTCAGTGGCAATCAAGGAAATACAAACTAAAAAGGAGATCACATTTCACACTCATCAGACTAGAAAAAATAGTAATGCCTGAAAATGCCAAGTGTTGGCATTAAATTATGGAGTCACACATGCCCCTCCTGTGCGGTCCATGGGAGCCTCGGTTGGTAGGTGCTCCGCTAGGGAGGCAGTAGCCAGCAAAGTTGAAGGTGTGCTTTCCCATGCCACCTTCTTCTTTCTGGAGGAACTCAAGCACACACGTACAAGCGGATATGCGGAATTGCTCAAAGAAATGATTCTCACGTTAAAAAAAATTGTGTGAAAACTTCTCTACATAGCATATTCATTTTGAAACCATCCACCTTCCCAACCCATCTTATTAGAAGCAATGCATGTGCATAGATTCTCCTCGATTTCCCGGAGAGTTCTTCCCATCACCTGTGTATAGTGATGAACTGGACCATTGAGCAGTAGCCTGTTAGGTAATAAACATATAGAAATGATCAATTCCCAACAGCAGCCAAAAATATAAAGCTACCCAGGAATAAGTAACATATTTTACTGAGAGACACCTTGATTAAATGGAGCCAAACATCATGAATATGGATTAGGAGACATAATATCACACAGGTGTATTTTTCTCAAATCAATTTGTACATTTCATATAACTCAGTCAGAATGACAAGTTTTCTTTGGGGGGGCAGTGTTATTTATTTTTTAAATGAGGAAAATTCTTCAGGTTTTATATATGAGTGAATATGAAAGGATTTTTTGAAGTGAACATCCAAAGGTGGACTTATCCCACTACTGTGAATACTGTATTTAAATGTATTATAAATCTATCATAACTAAAACAGTATGGGTTATGCACAGGAATAAATAAGATAAACTTACAATAAAATAATAAGTTTACTTTTAAAAAATTTATAATGTACATGTGAATTATACATACACAATAAACATGGATTTAATACTGGTGGTGGGTGGACACTTTACAAACAGAGTTTTGTTAAATGATTAACCAACTGGGGAAAATAAGGTACAATCTTATATGCCAAAATAAATTCCAGGTGCATTTAAGGATAAAATTTCTGAAGGAAAATGCTCATTAGAACTTTTCACATTCCAAAGGGCCAGCCAAATAGCTCAGTGGATTAAAGCACCTGCAAGTAGGAGCAGGACTGGGGTTCGATCCCCAGGTATGCTGTGATGATCCTACCCCCAGGGCACACTGAGACAGCAGTTGAGACTGGCGTGGTGGTGCATGCCTGTAATCCCAGATCTTGGGAGGCTGTAAACAGGTGGATCACTTCAAGTCCAATCCAGTAGTGAGACACTGAATACCTTGTAGACAGGTCCCTAAAATAGGAAAAGAAAAAAAAAAAAAAAAAAAAGGAATTTTGCACATTCTAGATTTTGCTGACTACCTGCCCAGGGCATTATTTATGTTCTTCTGTCCTTGGTATTTTGAATAAGACAGCGGATGGATTCAATGTCTTCAGCCAATCAGGTCTGATTCTTTTCAGCAAGATAGTCCTACAAGTGGTGGTTTGCTTCCTTTAAGAGGTACCCAGTTCCACCAAAAAAAAAAAAAAAAAAAAAAAAAGCAATCTCAAGAACCCAGTTCTATCCACAGTACCACCTGCCACACTGGCCCCAGAACCCCAGGTGCACTGTGCTAGCCCCAAAACCAGGCATGGTGGCCCATGCCTGTAATCCCAGCACTGGGGAGGCTGAGACAGGAGGATCACTACAAGTCTGAACTGCATAGTGAGACCCTGTATCCAATAAATAAATAATGAAGTATTAAAAATAAATTTTAAAAATAATTTTAAAAGGTACACAGTGTCTGGATTTTTCCTATTATGACGTTAGCAACTATTGGTGATTGATGCCTCAATCCATTCACTCTAATATATGTTCTGATGGATAAAAATATGTATCTAACGATTTGCCCGTGACAGGGGACAGCTCGTGTGTGTTGGAACCCCAGGATTCTCTCTCACTCTATCAGTAATATAAACCAGCTGCACATGGGACATGAAAACAGACTGGAGGCTCTGAGGCGCCTGAACAAATCTCTGTAATATACAGCACCGCTGGCATGAAGGATGGCTTCTTTTAGGAAGTTTTGCTTCATAAATAGCAAGATGGAAATATTGTTCCAATTTGCTGGCAGCTGGTACCACATTGTGTGCCATGCACAAATATTCATCATCCAGCCGTGGATCCCAACTTTGATATTTACCAAAGCACCAGGGGGGCTTCCACTCAATCACAACTTCTGTTATTTGTACAATTATCTAGAAGGGAGCAGCAACCTCGGAACCTGGGGAGCCAGTTTATTATCCTGATGACTGTTGTCTTTGCTCTGCTCAGAAGTTCAGGGCACAGATGGGAATGAGGGAGACCAGATGCCTGCATGGTTCCATCCCGGGCAAGCCCAGCAGCCCTTAGTGGAGGGGAAGAAGCAGAAGCAGGGCTTGGGGAAGAGCAAGTCACCGTGGCATCATGGTCATTTTGATTCCATCCTGCCTGGATCCCAGGGATTGTGTCCAACGAAACAGTCAATACCGATCACTTTCATCATTGCATGGGTCATGTTGGAGGGACACTTTCTCATCTACTAAAAGGATAGCATTGCATGTTCAGTAATAAAGAGATGCTAGATGCTTGCAGCCTGTCCTCCTCCCCAAGCTGCTGGTGCCTTATGGGGCTGAGGAAACAGGAGGAGGCGTCTATAGAAAGGTCCCAAAGACTAGACTCACAGGCCAGATGGAGTAGGCATGGAACTGACACCAAGGGAAACCAAGAGAACACGCTGAACTTCGAGCTTCCCTCTGCCGTTTTGTGACAGCCAACCGCCCCCTGACCGTTATCGTCGGGGCTAATGTCCAGAATTGCAGGCTGTGGGGTGGGAAGATCTGCCTGTCTACAGCAAGCGGTGCTAATTGCTCTGGGTTGGGGTCTCACCTGTCTTTAGGTCTACGATGGCAACAACAACTCTGCCCGTTTGTTGGGGGTCTTCAGCCACTCAGAGATGTTGGGGGTGACTCTGAACAGCACATCCAGCAGCCTTTGGCTTGACTTCATCACTGATGCCGAAAATACCAGCACAGGCTTCGAACTGCATTTTTCTAGTAAGTCTTTCCTGCATCTGAATGGATGAGGGAGTGGCCTTTTCCCATTATCTTCGTTTATTTGAGCTTCTGCTTGTCCACTAGACACAAAGAATGTGCTCTTGTAGTCTACTTAAAATCCAATGAGTCTCTATCAATTGATGAGTGGATAAATAAAATGTGGTATGTCCATACAATGGAATATTATTTAACCAGAAAAATAAATGAAGTCATTGTACCTGATGCAATCTGAGTGAGCTATGGAAACGCTAAACTAAGTCAAAGAAGCCAGTAATGAAGGTCATACGTTGTATAATTCAGTTTGTATAATGTGCCCAGAGCAGGAAAGTCTGGAGACAGAAGTAAACAGTATGAGAGATTCAAGAGGAAAAGGCATATGAGCTTCTCTTTAAGGTGATGAAAATGTTTTACAACTAACTGTGATAACAATTGCACACCTCTGTGAACAGATAAAGCACATTGATTTCTGCACTTTAGATGGTTGAATGGTGGTATAGGATTTATGTCTCAATAAATTTTCTAGGAGTGAAAAAAGTCCCAGGGAAGCTACTCAGGATTCCCCTTGCTTGAGCATTAGGCTGCCTGACAGAGGGATTTTTACCAGTTTCAGAGGTGGCTTAGGGCAACAGGATTAAATAGAGTCACATTTGAATCCCATTTCCATTATCTGAAAACAGCGTGAGTTTGGAACAATTTATTTAACCTTCCCAAGTCAATACTCCCAGTTGTAAACTGCAGATAATTATACCTACCCGCAAGCCCCCTGAATAACAAATGAGGGCCGGCGTTATGGGATACCCACAGAGGAGGGGCTCTGTGTGTGTCTGCGGGTTCGCTCCGCCAGCCTCTTTCAACAGAGTAGGTTTAAACAGGACATAATGGAGCTTTTAAACAGGTATCTGAAGTTTCTGTATTACTCCAGCCCTCCCACAATTTCAGTGAGCCGAACAGCAGGAGTAGATCCTGCTAGCAAAAGCTGTGGGGTCAACAAAGGAAACAGCATATGCAGCCCCTAGACCTGAAAACTATTACAAGCTGAAATCCTTTACACATGGCAATGGGAAGAAGTGCTTGCTCCCTGATACCCCTCCACTGAGCCCGGAGGTGTGGGAGGAGCCCACGCAGCGAGTCCAGCACACCTGGGAAGGGGCAGGTACCTCCAATGGGAAGAAGTGCTTGCTCCCTGATACCCCTCCACTGAGCCCGGAGGTGTGGGAGCAGCCCACGCAGCGAGTCCAGCACACCTGGGGAGTGGCAGGTAACTCCCTGAGGGCGCAAGCTGCGGAGCAAGGCAGGGGCAGTCTCTGCCACCGTCAGTGTCAGTCTTACTCATTCTGCCTCTTGACTTTTCTCCAGGTTTTGAGCTCATCAAGTGTGAAGACCCAGGGACCCCCCAGTTCGGCTACAAGGTTCATGATGGAGGTCATTTTGCGGGGAGCTCCGTGACCTTCACCTGTGACCCAGGCTACAGCCTGCGGGGTAGTGAGGAGCTGCTGTGTCTGAGCGGAGAACGCAGGACCTGGGATCGACCGCTGCCCACCTGTGTTGGTAGGAGGCCTCTTGCTCATTAAGGGATCCCTGGGTCTCCCTGCCCTGACTCCCGGGCCCGTTAACAGGCCTTGTGGACCAATCCTACTCTTCTCTGATTCCTAACTTTCACACCTCATTACACCAGTGTGGCAGTGCAGTCAGGCTATGATTTGCCATTGTCACATATTTAGCAATTGGGACCAGAGCCAAGTTATGTCCTCAGAGTTGTAAAGTGGTGACAGAGTTCTTTAGGATGGAACAAGTGGCACTTTTGCCTGGATTCCGAGGCTTCCTGTCACACCGAACGCCAGGGAGTTTCCAGCTCACTCAGGGTCTCAGTTTCCATGTAGGTAAGATGGGCCCAGGATCCCTTTTCCAGGGAAATGTTGGAAAGAAAGACAATGGATTAGAATTGATTTCATTCTTCAAAAGACAGTAATGAACTTGCCTCTGCTTAAACTAAGACTCTCCCAGGATGGCAGTTTCTCTGGAAGCCTGACACATGCATCGCAAGAGAAGATTTTACGCTTCCAGGTCGAAAGCATAAAATAGTACAGAATTTTGTATGCCCAGCTTTTCACTCCTTGCTGATTGGGATTCCCAGCCCATTCACTGCTCCATCCTGCGTCCCCAACTCCAGGCCTTGCCCACCCTCCACCCGTTCCACATGTCCTACAATCCCCATGTGTCTGTGAAGCATGGGTGAATCTTTCCAGAACAAAGCACCCACTGGATCAGCCTTTGAGAGCCTTCCAAGCCCCATCTATCAGAATTGCCTAGGTGTGTGTCTGAGAGTGTCTTGTCAGAGAAACAGAAAGAATAAAGCATTTCCCCTGTCCTTGGGGATCCTGTACTCTAGCAAGAAAAAACACAGAAACAGATCATTATCACAAAAGATGAACACTATAAAACTAGTTATGCATACAGCGTTGGGAGACATGAGGAACTTGTACAGGAAGTGATGTCTCAATTGAGATTTGAAAGGATAGGCAAGAACCCACTCTCAGGAAGGATGAGGTGGAGAGGTAGGTGTTCTGGTCTGAGCACCGCAGGACCAACAGGATGAGCCAGCACGGTAGGAAGGACTAAAGGCCACATTTGGTCCCCTTGGTAACTACAGTTTAACAGAATCTTTAATACAAGGACAAAACAAGAGGGTCAAGGGCAAAAATTTTAAACTTGAAAGTAAACAGATTAGGATAGTGGACTGTAAGTAGCCTGTAGGAGCTTTTTCTTGCTTTGTCCTTGAGGTTGACTCAATCTGTAGGCATGTGCATTCCCTTTCTGTCTCCATCCCTCCTTTTTATTCCCTGCTTTCATTCATGGGTCATACCCTAGGCATACAGAAAGCTCCGAGGCCAGCCAGTGAGACATGAGACCCGTGCATAAAGAGATGACAGTAAAATGCCATAGGCAAGCGAGCCAGAACAAGCAAAATGTGAAGGAGGGATGCTGATTCATGTCGGAAGACAGTTTCTTTGCAGAAAGGATTCACTGTAAGCTTCCCTTCACTATCAAATATGCCACTTGGACTGGATTTAAAGGACCTACACAAGCGGGGCTAGTAAAAGCATTTCTCTTAGATGCCTTCCCCATTGAGTCTTCCCAGGCCCCACCACCTTTAGGGGAGTGAGGCTGTGTACTTAGTGTTATGCATGGGTATTTTTACATCTGTCTTGCTGGGGTAGCATTCAGCATGACCTACCAGAGCTGACTGCTTTAGTGGGAAACACTCAAGTCACTGTTTCCCGTATCGATGAGCAGACTCTGCAGCCCAAACAGCAGTCAGACTCTGCACTGGGATGAAGGACACAGACCTGGAAGGACAAAACCTCATGGTCTCAGTGGTGGTGAGTTTGCAACATGCTGGCCCTCTCCGCCCCCTCCTGCCCACCTGCCAGTACTCAGACTAAGTGATCCCTGGGAAAAGACACTGAAATTGTGTCTCTGGGGATGTGCTCCTGCCACTGCTGCCTCCAATCACCGACTTTCTCAGAAGCGGAGGTGCTTCTTCTTCTGGAATATGGACAGAAGCTCTGGCCAAGCACACAGTCTGTGTCCTGCTGCCATCCCAGCACCCTCCCCCATTTGTGGAGCTCCTGTCCATTCCCTGCCTTGGGCCCATTCACCCTGGCACCTTTCAACCAGGTCGGTGCCTCCCGGCCCAACAACACAAAAGGAGGGCACATGGTGCGGAATGAGCCAAGGGTCCAGCCCTGTCAGCATGCTTCCTGGCAGGGGTTCCTCCCCCTCCCGTGTAGCGGCACTCTATAAAGCTTGGGGGTCCATGAGATACTTGATGGCTCTTTCAAGGCAAGAGATGAAAGTCAGTCTCCCATCTGCAACTCTGGTCCCGTCTTCTATCACCGCCAGCATCCTGCCTAATCAGTTATTCCCTTTCCTAACTAGCTCTGCCATAAATCTCTTCCTCTTCATCACCATACAGGCTCCCTCGATTCAGACACATACAGTAATTTTCCTGGGAAGCAATAAGCTTCTTTCATTAACTTGATCTTCCACCCATCCATTCAATAAACATTTATTAAGCTTCCGTAATGTGCACAATGCTATGCTGGGCAGTTTTTGTACAAATATAAATAAGGTCCCTGAAGCCTAGAAGCTTATAGACTTGTGGAGGAGATGGACATTATTTTAATAATGTGTTACAGTTGCTCTGACAAAAACCTATTGACATTATAGCGGGGACACAAAGGAAGCTAGTGTTGACTCTGCCTGGGGAGGGGAGGGAAACCACAAAGAGTTTCATAGGAAGGATGTTTGTCCAGTTGTCATTCTGAGTGCAGACAAGAAGAGGTACAGCTGCCTGCATTTACAGATTTCATCAGACCTGGCTGGACCAAAGGTTGATTGTTAACAGTCAGGGAGGCTGAAGAGCACCTCTCTACAGGGTTTAAACTCTGTCCAGGAAAGAGGGTTTAAAGGAAACAGTGGTGTATTTACATTTTCTAAAGTTTTTTTGGTGTTACTGCTAATGGTGAACTACTGTGCCAAGCAAATAGCGTGAGAGCCTGAGCCAAGAAGGGGCTGACTAGGGTCCAATGTGGAAAAGGTCAGAGAGGTTCAAGGGCTGTGGCTTGGAAGCAAAGTAGACAGGAGAGAAGAAGGAAGAAAAGGCCAGGGGAGCTACCGGCCTGTGAGTCAGGCGGTCACTCTGGAGGTAACACAGATCTCCCCACTGGTCTGCTGGCCTCCAGTTGCAGCCCACTGCACTCCTCCAAAGTGCTACCTCTGACCTCTCCTCCCCTGCAGATATTGGTGATGTGCGCAGTGCATAATCACGCAAGTACAACCACTGCGATGCCTCCCTGCAGCAGAGCCAGCTCCCAGCAGCCTGGTGGCAATGCCCTCCAACACCGTCACCTCTCTACCTTGCTTCCCACCACTGCACATCTCTTGCCCCACCCCAGCCCTCTCTGCTGGGTCAGGCCCCCTGGCTGCAATGTCCTCGTCCCCCTGTCCTCCCCGGGCCCTGCCACCTAACCGATCTGCTTGACTCTTGCTCCTCTTTCTAGGTTCCTTGGAAACTAGGACCTTCCCTAGCTCTACCTACCCCACCCTAGGGGATATTGGCTGCTTCCTCCTCTGTGCTGCCACTGGCCAGGAGAGCACCTGTGTGGGGGTACACAACACAAGCCATGGCTGTCCCCATCCCTGACTGTCAACTCTTCCCCAGGAGGCACTGTGTCATATCCACCTCTTTCTACTCGGCAGCTGACACAGGGTCCCTTGGTGTCAGAGAGCAGGTGCAAGGTCCTGTACCCTCCTCCACCAGACTCTGAGAAGCTTGGTCACAGTATAGGCAGTCAGACCTTCTCGCTTAGCAGGTTTATTCACCAACTAAAGTATACAATTCATTTATTTTTAGTACATTTTCAGGACTACATGAGGTACCTTTTACCCCCCCCCCCGGACTTGCTTATTCTGGACATTTCATATACATGAATCACACAATAGGTGCCCTTTTATGTTTAGTTCTTCTGCTTAGCGCATTTTCAAAAATTCTTCTGTGTTGCAACATGTGTCTAACCGTGTGCCTTTTTATGACTGAATGATATTTTTTTTGGCCAGACATACCACATTTTCTATGCCTGTCCTCCATTTCATGGCTATTTGGATTATTTCCAGATGTTGGATTTCGTGAGAATTGATGCTTTATGCCTTCATGTCCAAGTGTTCCTATGTATGTATGCTTTCACTTCTATTGGGCATACACCTGAAAAAAAATAATTCCTGGGTTATATGGTAGCTATGTGAAACATTTGTGAGAAAGTGTCAAATTGTTTTCCAAAGAGCCTCACCATGTGACATTTCTACCAGTACTGTGAGGGTTCTCACTTCTCCATGTCATCACCTACTCTTGGTACTGTCTGTCGTTTTTATTACAGCATCCTAGTGGGTGTGAAGCGGGATCTCACTGTGATTTGGATTTGCATTTCCCTGATGACTAATGATAGCAAGAGTCTTTTTACATGTACACTGGCTATTCGTACATCTGCTCTGGAGAGCTATCTATTCGAATCCCTTGCCCATTTTTAAATTGGGTTTTATGTCTTTTTATTGTTGAGAAATAAGAGTCTTAGGCCCTGAATATGCATCTCATCCAGGGACCTTTCTCCATGCTGTACTCGGCCACCTGGCATGAACAAGAGGGACATAGAGACGCACAGGCACAAAGCAGCTGCTGAGTGGATCCCTGCAGCTCAGGCCACCCCACGAATCTCACTCTTCTGCAATTTCTTTCAGCCGAGTGTGGAGGGACAGTGAGAGGCGAGGCGTCGGGGCAGGTGCTGTCACCCGGGTATCCAGCTCCCTATGATCACAACCTCAACTGCATCTGGACCATTGAAGCAGATGCCGGCTGCACCATTGGGTAAGTGTCAGGGCTGGAAAAGTCACACTGCCACTTGTTGAGGTGAACCATCCCCAGTGTCATTCCCAGCTCCCAGCTAATGCCTGGTCCTTGTGCTTCTTCTGAAGACCCTTTATACAGACAGAGGTTGCCATGACCCCAGGCATTGGAT
The DNA here is from genome assembly GCF_000260255.1 of Octodon degus. Classification (NCBI taxonomy): domain Eukaryota; kingdom Metazoa; phylum Chordata; class Mammalia; order Rodentia; family Octodontidae; genus Octodon; species Octodon degus. The sequence goes on along the minus strand of NW_004524706.1, from coordinate 1,223,895 downwards.
GAATCCTTCAGAAGATCTGGGTGTTTCCATTACAGCCTCACAGGGCTACAGACCAGGTCCAAGTAGTTCTCTGCCTGGACAGCTTGATTACAGCACAGCTATAGAATCAAGGGCTTGGTGCCATGAAGCCTGGGCTTGAGTCACAACTCTTTCATTTACTGCTTGCAGGACTTTGGGCAAGTCCTTTAACTTCTGCAAGTCTTCCCATGTCCTATGGAGTATGAGTGTCGGGATGATACCCTTGAATGAGACTGCTTGATAGCACATAAAGCTTGATTCAGGCCATGTAATGGTGGCCGTGCTTATTCCTGGAGTTGTATGAGCCCAGGCACGATGCTTCCTTTTCATAGTTTGCTTCCTGTTCTGTACAATGAGGACAATAGTGCTTGTATTTTAGGGTTGTGGAGGAAGTGGAGGAAGTGAATAACTAATCCAGTAGTACCTGGTAGTTGGTACATTTTCTCTCCCAATATAGCTTCCCTTCCCAGATGAGCATCCGACTAACAGGAACTCCACATCAGAGTTTTAAGGAGTCAGAGAAAAAAAAAGAGTATCACCATTTATAGAATGCAGGGCCTATCTTATAAACGCTTCGTGGTAGTCCTATCGGTAATAATAATATAATAATAATGTGGGTATTTTCATTTTGTAACTAAGAAAACAGATTCTAAGAGAATGCATAGCACATCTAAGTTTCAGAAGGAAGCAGATAGCAGGCAATGAACTTGGATTTTTGTAAATCTTCACATTACATCACAGTGATGACAAGGCTGGGCCTGAATTTCTGGGTCAGATGAGTTAGGAGGCAAAGAGAAGGCTGGGTGCCAGCACGCAGAGAGGCGTGGAAGGAGGGCTGAACACAGGAACTGGGTGTGAAACCGGCTGCAGTAGGGAAGGTGAGCAGATAAGGAATAGACAGGACTAGAAAACAGTCCAGTTATAGAAGATTGTAATGCCAATAAATGAGAGAGAGAGAGCTATAGCATGTTCTTGGGCAGAGTGGTCCAGCAGGACTTGTGCCATGGAGAGCTTGTGGGGAGGTGGTAACGAGTAGTCGGTTGCAGTACTGCAAAGGGAAGTGTTAAATATTGAGAAAAATGGGACAGCCCAGAAAAGGGGTAGAATTGTAGCTGAGAGATCTCTGTCCTCGAGAGTTTTCAGTGAAGGAGAGCTAGCCAAATGGGTGTACTGCTTCAAGAGATGTACCTGTACTCATTGGTGTGTATGCTCTTAGTTCAATCAAAATGAAGGAAATGCATGCATAGTCTATGCTATAGCCAATGTCTTGAGCTATGCCCTGTGAAAAATAAAGTCAGCAGCACTTCTAGATACTTTGTACTACTGGGGGACTAGTGAAATAGACACTCATCTTGCCCACTGCTGCCGGGTGACTTTATCAGAAGACTTCCTGATCCATTCCCTTTCTGTGGTTATATGACTAGTGACTCTGGTAGTACCTCAGTAAACAGTGAATGAACAATGAGTAAATTGAGATGTAATGACTATTGTTCTGTAGTATGCTTATGCAAATCAGAAAAGCCCCTCCCCTTATAACTTGAGGCATCATCATTCATGTGACAACTTTATTTATGGCATGATATGTGTTGGTCAGCTTTCCAATCACTGAGATACATGACTTACAGAAGGAAGGCTTTGCTTGGCTTATGGTTCAGAGGGTTCAGTCCATAGCCTCCTGGTTTCAAGGCAGAAATGGCATGATAAATGGGGGAAAGATGAATGTCTTACCCAGCAGTGGGCAAGATGAATGTTTATTTCACTTGTTTCCCAGTAGTACAAAGTATTAAAAGTGCTGCTGATTGGGGCTGGGGAGATGGTTCAGTGGAATAAGTGCTTCCCTGGCAAGCGCAAGGGTCTGAGTTCAAGCCCCAGTTCTGCAAAAAAAAAAAAAAAAAGTGCTGCTGACTTTATTTTTCACAGGGTATAGCATAAGACATTGGCTATAGCATACACTATGCGTACTTGGTCCATGTTGGCTGGGAGGCAAAGAGGAGAGAAAGAGCCAGTAAGGAAGGGGCCAAGGACCAGATACAGTTGTCTCAGCCATGTCACATGACCCATATCCATCAAACAGGCCCCACCTTATATGAGCTCATCAGCTCCAAATTCATCAATGGGCTAACCCATACCTGCCTAGTGCCCTAGGGTCCAATCACTTCTCTAGAAGGCTGCTAATATAGGCAGGTTGACAATCCAGATTAACTGATACTTGATGTTATAGAAATCAAAGAGATGCCCTCACTGCTCATGATGGGGAATCTTGCATGTATGGTGGCTTCAGGAGAAAGGGGCATGAGAAGGCAGAGCAGGAGGAGACTGGCGATGCTATCACACAAAAGGTGACACTAAAGTCCAATCCTGAAAGATGGAGAAGGGAGATAGGGGCCAGGGAAATGGCTCAGTGGAATAAGCGCTTCCCTGGCAAGCTCAAGGACCTGAGTTCAATCCCCGGTTCCACCAAAAAAAAAAAAAAAGAAGAAATAGTTACTGAAAGATGGAGAGGAGTTGGCAAGGAAGCCAAGGTGGTACGCTGATAGGAGAGGAAAGGCCTTCTCAACAGAGGCAGTGACAGAGAGCTGTCCCCCTCAGGAACTAGGAGTAGCTTCTGTGGCTGGACAACCAACTGTGATTTGTTGGGTCCTAGCAGCCGTGGGAGATTGAGCTGGGGGAAAAGGCACAGCCAGAGCCCCAATGTCTTGGGCTGTGGTACTACATCTGGACCTTTCTTGGCAGCTTCATAGAAAGTGGGCCTAAGGGGGAGGTCCAGGCCTGATCACTCCAGGAGGAGGCCATCTCCAACCTATACTGGAGTGAGGAAACCTAAACCTATGCTATAGCAGTGGAGCTGGGGATGAAGAGATAAATTCAGGGGACATGCAAGAAGCCACAACAACAGGACTCAGTTAATATGGTCATGGATTTTTCTTCTTCCCTCCCCCCTTTTACTGTGTATTAAATAATATATAAGATATACAGAAAAGTTGGAAGAGTAGTATGCCATGCAGCCTGAGCAGTTACCCTCCAAACACATTATTAATATTTTGCCATATGTGCCCCCTCTCTTTCTCTTTCCACCCTTTAATTCTTTCCTTCCTTTTTGGCTGAGGCACAAAAGAATACCTTGTAGGTACCATGACACTTGGTCTTTGGCAGGCACTTTCCAAAGAGCACAGCATACTCGTCTACCCCCTCCAGGCCACAGCCACATCAGCATCCCTGACAGGCCCGACAACATTTCTCCAGGGATTAAAGCTGAGGACTAAGGTTGAAGGACAGCAGAGCAGATCTAGGGCAGCTGACATGGTGGAAAGAAAGAAACGAAATGCAGAGGTGTCTGGGTGGACATGGGGACATCTTCACCGATGATGGTGGCCTTCCCTGATGAGAATGGTGAGAGGGGAGGCAGAGAACAGGAAGGAGGCACAAATTGCAGCAAACATAAGAAATATTCCCTCCAGAGTAGGAGGGCAAGGAACATGGACCCTGCCACATCGAATAAGGATGTGAGGAGCGGAGATGAGAAATAAAACGTGCAGCCAGCATCAGTCCTTACTCACAAGGGCTGCTTGGAGCCAAGGCACCCCCAGAAGAGCTGATCCTAAATAGGCAGAGGTGAGAGTTCCCCAGAGTGGAGACAGAGGCCAGAGGCATGGGACGTCTTCTCTCCTCTCCAGGTTCAGTCCCCACCCAGCCTGGCATCACCAAGATTTGCAGCATGCATGCGGGCATCTGCACCCATCTCCCTTGCGGCTCCCTCTCCCTTCCTCCTTCTCACCTCTCTCCTCCTACCCTTCCTGCCACACATCCCACTGGAATAAAACCAGCAGCAAAGTGGAGGGGACTCACAATTACGGTCCTGAGAAGCCTCTTGTGTTTGAATCTTTATTTGGTTCTTTAAAGCAATATGTATGTAAGAATTTTCTGTATTAAAATAAGTACTCATTTTTAAAAACTCAAAATGCAATAGTAATGAAGATTATAGATATAGGGAAGGGGAGATAACTCAGTGGTCTAAGCACCTGCCTGGCAAGTGCAAGGACTCAAGATTGATCCCTGATACCGCAAGCTGTGCACCATGCCAGCCATGGAAACCTGGCATGGTGGCACACGCCTGTAATCCTAGCACTGGGGGAGGCTGAGACAGGAAGATCACTACAAGTGTGAGCTGTGTAGCAAGATCCTGTACCAAATAAATAAATAACTTCTAAAAATTTAAAAAATGATTGTAGATATAACTACAAACCCCAACTATCTCACTATGTATCTTACTTCTCCCATATCCTGTGTAAAGTAACCATTGCTATTTGTTTGTTCTGTGTATTCTTTCAGCTATTTTGTGTGCTGTTTTATGTATAAAGCAAATTCAGTAGGCATGGTTCCTAAAGCAAAGCCATCTTAATGCCTGGCTCAGTAGCCTGCTCTTTGTTCTACCACCTAATCATATATCATCACCTTCTTATGTCAGTCTATACAGATCTGCCTCAACCTGCCTGAGGGCTACAATGTCTGTTGGGTGTAACCATAATATATTTAACTAGCTCCCCTATTGATAAAGTATGTATTTTCAGATTTTTCACTCAAGTGAGTAGCCTTATGCATTAATCTGAACAGATATCCAGTTATTTCCTGGGTTTCGTTCTTAGAAGGCAGGCCTTTATACATGGCTTCATTTCCCTCCAGATATTGTGGTAATTGGCGCATCTACCTGCGATCTATGGAAGGCTGCCACCCACACAGCATGGGTGTACAATGTCCATCCTTCTGATCTTTACCATTTGGGTAGACAAAGGGCTATTCGTAATTCTTTGTATTTTTTTTTTCTTTTGGGTAGCTCATCCTTCTCATATAGAGTGTTCACCATCTCTAAGTAATTTATCATTTCAGTTTTGTTTTTTGGCTTTTTAAAAAAAATGTATTTGGTACAGGGTCTTACTATGCAGCTCAGACTGGTAGTGATACTCCTGTTTTCAGCCTCCCAGGGCTGGGATTACAGGCACGCACCACCGCGCCTGGACTCGGTGGCCGCTCAGCATGCCCAGGGGTGGGGCCAATGCGGCATGCGGTACCCGGGATTGAACACCAGTCCTTACACTTGCCAAAGCAGATGCTTGGTCCGCTGAGCTATCTCACTGGCCCTCAGTACAATTTAGATTTTTTTTTGATCCAAGAATATCGAAGAATTTTTAAAGTTGCTAAATGGTTCTATATTTTGCATGCTCTTTTTATTTCTACTGCATCACTCCCTTTTATTTTTTGAAACTTTCTGTTTCATTAATCTCCCATGAACATTTAAGAATCCAAGAGCACACGGATCTATATCTCTCCCCCACCACATGTACCATGCTTTCTTTCAAACAAAATGCATTCTGCTTTACAGCTTGCTTTCATTGTTGACACTCTTATTGTTAGCTGGTCTGTTTAACTGGCTTTCTTTTTCATCTAGTGATTGGAAGCTCTTTGTCCTGCTTTTATTCTACCAGTGGTCTTGTGTTTTCATTAATTCCGTTTCCAACAGTAATTATCCTGTTATGTGCTCCCTCTTCATTTTGGAAACCTTGCTTTGGTTTGTTTTTGTTTCAGGGAAACTGTGTTGTTTGTTTTCAAACGGCTCTTGACAGCCTCCCATTGTTTTTTTATCAAAATATCATCATCTTGCATCTCTCTGAGGATACTATTTATGCTCCATTTTACGCCCGCCGCTTGTTTCCCCGTGCAGCAACTGCATTTTGCAGTTGGGCCATTTGGTTTGATTACTTGGTTGGATTCTTTACATCCCACGAGTTGTATTGCTTATTCAGCCTCGAGTCATTGCTACGAGCTGGGCTGCTCCCAGGCTACCTCTCTGTTTAGCCTTGTAACTTGAAATGTTCTTAGAACACTGTGCTTCAGTCCTTATATCTCCAGAAGAGCCACTAAAGGTGGTGCCTACAGTAAGGTCACTGTGAGGAGTGAATGAGTTAAATACATGTAATGCACTTAGAACTGTGACTGGCTCCAGGGTCTGGGAAGACAGCTGCTTATTTTACCCTGGTATGGCCTCCTCTAAACATGGCAGGGTGTAGGTTGTCCCTTGAGAGTCCCAGAGGCAGCTAACTAGCTGTGGGTTGTAGGATCAGGTATACCTGATAAGTGGGGTGGCCACCAGGCCAGCCTGTTCCCAGAGGCGCAGACAGGAAAAGGCCTTCAGGGGCCTCCTTCCACTCTGTTCCAGCCCCAACCAAGTGCTAACAGTGACCAGAGGAATCCGTGGCCACATTCATTTTAACAAGCTGGGCAAGGATAGTTCTTTCCAGAAGTATCCCAGAGGGGCAGTGGACAGCTGCAGGAATACAGTCAGAGTTCCCTACATGTGGCCCAAGCTGAAAAGTGGATCCTGCCTGAATATGTCTATAAGGTGGGCTGGCAGGAAGACCCTCCCCCAGATTCCAGGTGGCACCAACAGCATTGGCAGGATGACAGGGTACCCACTAGTTCCATCTAGCTGGGAGCTCACAGCGGGAGAGCAGAGCAGTGAGCTGTCCTGCCATGCCACTCACACGGGGGTCCTTCACCACAAAGAACATAGAAGGTTGAGTCCATATGGTGGGACCTCTATTCAGTCTCCAGTGCCAGGCCAGTTTTTCTTCTTTATAGTCAGTGGACCAGCTCAGAAAAAAATTGAAAAAGAAAGGGAATGGCAAAACCTCCCAGGCTTTCGCTCTGGAGCCTGCTCTTCAGCCTAACATCTATCAAATATCTTCAGTGCACCAAATTCTGGAGTGATGATTATTGCCCCCATCTCAGAGATGAGATCATTCAGGCTCAGAAACAATGACCCAGGGACATGCATGTTGGAACCCTTTCCTCATATCCAGTCGCGGCTCCCTCCAGTCTACCACTCTGGCTCTGGCCTAGTTCTAGTAAGCAAGGGGGGTCTTGAACACCCCTCCATGCCAGGGGTATTGTGTCCTGCTGAGCAGTGGTGGCCAGGACCCACTTCCCAGGGGCTCGCCTTCTAGCGGGGAGCAAGTCCAACCAGGAGGCACTTCCAGAATAAAGGACAAGCTGTGGGCACAAGGAAAGCAGCAGGTGAGTGAGGCAAGAAATAGAAGCTCTGTGCAGAGGTGCACAGCTGACCAGAGGCCATCTCTCCAACTGGGGATCAGGGAGTCAACCACGAACAACAGGGGTGCCATGTGGTCTGCCTGTGCTGGACCACCTGTCAGGGCCAGAAGGCTCTGTGGCTGAAGCAGGGTCTCAGTGGGCCAAGCCATGAGCACAGAATGGATTTTTCACTGTAACAAGCAGCCGCTGGAACATTCTGAAGACAGTAACGGCATCCAGTTCATATCAAAACTTTGGAGCATTTGCTCAGAGCCAGGCATTCTGCCAGGCATGGAGGATATAAATATAAATAAGAAACAGTTTTCTCTTGAAGGTCTGAGTATTATAGAGAGTAATTATATCCACTAGGAACAGAAATAGAAAAAACTGACTAAAGCTGACTCCACAGATGGGAGTTAGCTTTGCCTTTGGAAAAAGAATCTGAAGGTTCCATCTGGGCCATGTATAATTGCTCAGGATGTCATGACCTATCCTCTTGGTCTGCCATCCTGAGGCTTCCATCCTCTTGGTTACCTAATCAGCTGCCATAGCTCCAGACATTACATCTGTATTCCAGCCTAGAAGAGGAAAAGGTACAGAGCTCTTTCCTGGTAAGGATTTGAATATTTCTTTGGGAAGAGCCATCATCCTTAGAGACCACCTTCCTGTAGCTTGCCATACCAGCTTAAAGAAAAGTTAGAAATCAATTTTGCTTTGTGTTGACAGTCTCAATCGTAGTAACAGAAAAGAGTTTTGGAAATAGAATACAGATCAGTAACCTCCAGTGTCTGCATTACATAGATTCTGATGTAATGTGATAAATACTACAGCGGAGATGTGTACAGAACACATTGGAGAAGCACCTGCAGAGACAGTTCATAATGCTAGGCACACTTGGGGGCAAGTGTTATGGAATGGAAGTGCTGTTCCAGGGATACTTAAACAATGGTAGGAGGCTGACAAGCAGGGTTGGGGAGCTCCCAGGTACGAGAAAGAGGGAGGTGTGGAGGTACACGGCTGTGCCTAGAAGTGCTCATGACGTGGGATGACACGGTTACATCTTTGCTTCAGGAAAGTCAGTGGTGGCAATGCAGAGGATAAGTTGGTTCATTCAGAATAACGGAACTGTGTTTCTTGCCTGCAAGTTCAGTTGAGAGCCAGAGAGGGCTGACAAGTAGGAAAATGAAAGAGAGAGCCCGCTGCAAGTGTGCCTAGAGCTGGGACCCCTGGAGGGGGGACTTCTTGCTTTTTGACACTCTGCTTTCAGTTCTCAATGCTCAGATATCATAAAACTCCTATTTGGTTATCATCCTTATGTGTTAACTTTTAACCGAGAGACCGTCCTAATGGTTAAGGCAGAGAGCAAGCTGCAAACTCCATTCTTAGATGCCAGTCACCAAGCAAACAGCAGTATTGCCGAGAGGAGGGGTACGGTTTTGAGCCACCAGATCGCCTGCCCGGTGGAGCTTGTCTGCGGGCCTAGACAAACCACCTGGCTGTGCTTGCAGCCCAGGTCCCCTGCTGCAGCTGCAGCTCCCTTACACAGCAGGCATTCCGCAGCATGGGCAGCACTGCCCCCTCTAGCCAGCAAGTGGGCAGCTGGCCCAGAGGAGACAGAAGGCACTGGAAGCAAAGCTATGCTCACAGCGCTTGCCAGGAATCCGGGCCGCAGGTTCAGCTGCTCCCAGAAGGTGTATTTTTGAGCGGCAACAGCGAGTTCAACTTTAAACAGAGAAGGTCCATGTACTTTCGTGGCAAGAAACAAGCTCCTGAAGGCATCACACACATAACGCATGCAGTGGGCCTTCTTTTGTCCAAGTTAAGGTTTCAACAGATTGGGAAATAGCCCAAGGGGGCTGGGAAGTTGTTTTGAAGCAAGGAACATGGATAGCCTGGTAGGTATAAATGTGGCTTTCAGAACAGCAGTGCTGTCTGATGATTTTGTTTTTCATGGATCATCTCTAGAAAAAGACACAAACTACTTCAAATTATCCAAGCAGGATCATCCTGCTGAGCTGGACTGGCTAGCGGAATTGGCCAGAAAGCCTTCACTTGACTGCCAGTTCGCGATCTCAGAAATGAATTCCAACATCTCCTAGGAGGCAGATAAACCATTCAACCAAAGAAATGTGTGTGCCTTGCTGGCTGCCGCGCTAAATCAGTATAGAACACTCCCTTTCAAAAGAAAAGTTAAGAAACAGTAAAGATGGATAAAATAAGCTTATGGGTTGCTGCATGGAGCCCACGATTCATGAGAAAAGACCAAAACATTTCCCTGAAGAAAAACAAAACAAAACAAAACATGTTTTTCTGGAAAGGTTTTACTGTCATAGACAGAAGGAAATTTAAAGCTCTACCATCCTAGTCACCTTTCTGTTGTTGGGACAAAATACCTGACATATTCAGCTTGAAGGAGAGAAAGCTTATTTTGGTTCAGCTTCAGAAGTTTTAATCCCAGGCAGAAGCATCATAGTGGAAGAGTGTGGAGGATAAAAGACGCTCAACTCAGGACAGCCAGGAAGCAGAGAGAAGAGAGGAGCCCAGGAGAGAGGAAGGCTGTGGGCAAGATTTGCCCTGCCTGGTTGCTTCCTCAGGGACCCTTCGACTGTCTTACCTCCTAACAGGACAGGCTGTTGCACAACCACTGGTGGGTTAATCCACTGGGGGTCAGTACTCCCGTGGACTAATCACCATTAAGAAGTCCCAGCTATGATCGCCTGAGCCTTCCGAGGGACATTCTTTATTTAAACCATGAACAGCCAAATATATACCAACATCATTTACATGTAGGGACTAGGAGTACTAAGTCAAAGATGGCTGGTGATGTGAGAGAAGAAGGGTCCTGAGATAGAATGCTGTGACAAAGACAAATAAGAAATGCGAGGAAGGCCAACACAATATAGTAACCGAACTCCACAGGAGCAGTGTTTTCCTGTGTGAAAGAAAGCCCTGGAATAGGCAACAAGCTCGAGAATCGCTCCAGTACTGCAGATGAAGAGTGTGAGAATGAAGAAGTAATGAAAGAACAGTGGCCAGCCTGGAAGACAGTGATGGTGCAAGAGAATAAATGAAGAACAAGCAACACACACTTCCTTCTCACGATTCCAGAGGCTAGGACGCCCAAGGTCAAGGTTCCAGCAGGTTCCTTGTGTGGTGAGGCTGGCCGGGGCCTTATCCTCACAGACTGGCCCTTCTCTCTGCACCCTCACCTGTTGTGTGGGGCAAACAAGCTCTTTGGGCTTCCTTCACAAGGGTGTTAATCCCCTTCCTCAGATCTCCTCCACACATGTGATTGGATCACACCCTAGAAGCCCAGCCTCCTAACACCATCACCTTGAGGTGGGGGGTATGGATTTTATAGAGAAACAAACACTCAGGATCCCCCCCACAGCCCAGTGATGAGAAAAAGCCCTGCTAAAGAAAACAATGAGAATTTTTTTTAATGTTGAAACAAAGGAAAAGAATAAGAACATACCAATAAAAAGCATAAATCACAGTATTGCCTTTATAAGGATAGATAAAATTCAAGGCAAAAATATCATACAGAGGGCAGAAGGAGATCATGTGTGTGATAAAAGGTGTAGTCCACACACTGCTATTGTCATAAATCTTTACACACCCAATAAGTTGATAAATCATAAAGCAGAATCTGTTGGAATTCAATAATCATTGTGGGAGGCTTTCACATATCTCTAGCACATGAAAATAAATATATAGAACAAAAATGAACTTTGTTCTGGGTGATTTGACCATTGTTGGGTTTTATGCTGGCTCAGGGCTGGGTGATTTCATTACTGTAGAGGTGATTTCATCTATAGTAATCCTGTTAGCGGCACTGTTAGTGCTATTTTACAAAGGGGTAAACTGAGGCTCCACAAATTCACTCAACTGCATCTTTGACTCCACTTCCAGTGCTTTTCATTTGATGGCAAAACATTTATTCCAGAGATCAAGAGACATCTGCGCTTCTCAGAATCCCTGTCACACACATAGCAGGCTTTGTCTAATGATAGCCTCAGAGCCTCGAGTTAAGGGTGACAAGGACAAAAGCACAACTGGTCCAGGGTCACCAGGCTTATTAGAAATAAGAAAAAGGCAACCACCTGCATCCCAAACACCAGTCACCACTTTCATGTATTAAGCAGCTCCTCTAGTGACCTGCAGCCAGCACTGTGCTTCTACTTTTGAAAATAACCAAAGCATCTTTTTTTTTTCTTTTGAATACCAGCTGGCCCCAGGAGACAAGAGTCCCTGACACAGCTGTAGACACCAATGCTGGCTTTGGGCTTTGGGATGTCTTCTCAATTTTTATTCTTTGAATAGCTCGATGCTTTAATTATTATTGTCTGCTGTTATGATCATGGTTTAATTGTTGGTTTGCACTCGGGTGGCTCAGAGGGGGGCATTTTATAGAACGAGTATTATTTGCTTATTGTCATCTCCAGTGTCACTGAGGATAATTTAAGCTGCCTTCTCATTTGGGGACAGGAGTGATTTCTGACCCCCTCCCTCTTGTGGCAGCTGTTGGCCCACATGCCATCTTCCCCTGATAAAAAGCTCTACAGTCACGACACGGGTCTGCACAGGGTCCATTGGGCTCATGCTGCAGTGACATTTGCTAGGGAGCACCCAAAGAACTTTCATATTCTAGGGCTCCAGGCAAAAACCAACATGTCAAGATGCCATGGTTAGGGGTTTTTTTGTCCCTTTTCTCATTTGTGCATGTCTTGCCAGTGTGCAATGGATACAGAGGAGCCCCTGCTGCAGTGGGTGGTATCCAAAAATGCCTGTTTTGCTCAAATTTCCTTCAGTCTGTGAGAGTTGAAAAGCTTAGCCCCAGAAGGGAGTTTTTCCCATGAGCAACACCTGAGTGACCCCATGTGCCCTCCCAGCTGCTTGGGTGTAGGCTGTGGTAGAGGCCTACACTACGCTGCTTCCTGGCATCCAAGCTGCATGTGGGGGACCTCACCAGCCTCACCAGCTGGGTGGTAGAGACTCACTGGGAAGAAGAAGAGAGGGGCCAGGTGGGAGCAACCACAGTAGAACACCTGCTACTGGGCTCTGGTGGGAGGCCAGCTCTGGAAGCACTGTAGGAAAAAGTGCACAGCAATATCAGACTTAAATAGCATCCGACTCACCAGCCAGGCCGCCAAGCACCTGCAAGGGAAGCAATCTATAGCCAACTATAAAGGGAACACTCAGGCCTAGCAGATCAGGAAGAGCTTAGGGTCGGCCCTCAGGGGAAAGAGAAAGAGAATAGGCAACCCATGGGCCCTGGCTGCGCAGCTAGTGCTTGATGGGGCAGTCTGCAGGTAGGCTATTGTGAGTGCCCAGGTTGCAGACCAAGCAAACCAGACATCACGCGTAGGATGCTGAGACCAATGCAGAACCACTCTTGGGTGGAAAAGAGCCTGTGCAAAGGAGGCCTTCTCCGTCATGCTCTCAGCCTGACCCACTGCCGCTAGGACAGCAGTGGCCACACATTGCTCACCTCTCAGCCTGGACTGTACGCCATCCCCTTGACTTCTGCACTGCACCTTCTGTGGTCTTCTTTCTCACCACCTCCTTCTCCTGGTTCTCTTCCTCAGGCTTCTCTCTCTGCTTTCCCTCCCTGCTGCCATTTGCAGGACTTCCGCCTCCTCCTCCATGAGCCCAGCGGAGCCTGTGGCTTCAGGTCACACTCCCCCACCTGCTGTGCTTCGCCTTCTAGCAGAGCTGTGCGGTCCTGGGGTGCACTCTCTCATTGCAGTCCTTCCCTCCTACAAGGCCTCATCATCCCCTCACCTGGGAAGACCTTGTGCATTTCTCAAGAACTGAGCTGAGCTGTTACCACCCCCAGGAGACCTTGATTCACCTCTCAGCCTGAACTGGGGCCTTGTCTGTACAGATCATTAACAAGTGCTCACTGCACTTGGTAACAGAAGTGTGCCCCATTTCTGTCTGTGTCTGCAGTGCCTGCTGAGCGGCCTGCATAGAGGACCTGCTGCTTATGGACTGGCAGAGAAAGCATCAGTGTCTCCTGAATGGGCCCAAGGAACTTGTAGGGCTGCATTCAAAGAATAAGAACATAGATGCCAAATCCATTCTCCTGTGTACTACTCTGTAGCCAGCTCTGGCCCAGGTCCATGGTCTAGATCAGTCAGTGATAGCAAACTTTGTTTTTTAATGTGTTTGGTTGTTTCAGGGTCTCACTATGCAGCTCAGACTCGTGGTGATCTTCCTGCTTTCAGCCTCCCCAGCTGTGGGATTATAGGCATTTACCACTATGCCCAGACTCTAGCCAGCTCAATGTACCCTGGGGGCAGGGCTGGCATAGCATGTGGTACCCAGAATCGAACTACGGTCCCTTCTCTTGCCTAAACAGGTGCTTTATTCCATGAGCTATCTCACCAGCCCACATTATAGCAAACCTTTGAGAGCTTCCGATAATGACAAATAGCCCACTGTGCCACCAGTGCCGCAGGTCTGCCACTTCTGGGCTGGATCCTACCTCGCAGTGCTGGTGTGCCCCAGTAGCTATGCTTACAGGATGCAAGGGGTTGGCTGTAGGCTGTGAAGAAAGGTATGGAAACTTCTGGAGAAACACGAAGTGCTCTTCTTGGAACAGAAGAGGCTTTGTTTAGGTTGCTTCCCTCTGTGTGGCACCGCCATGCGCTCACTGAAAGCTATGGGCATCCATCCATTTATCAGACAGCACTCAGCACGGAGTTAGTGTAGGTCAGGTCTGGTGCCGGGTACGACACACAGAGGTGAGGGAGAAGCAGGCATGAAAGAGAACGGACTCAGCAGGACAGCAGCCAGTGGGGGCTGGGAGGCAGCGGCGCTCATGGGTGGGCATGGGAGGACGCGGAGAGGCCTGCGGTGTACTCCCCACAGGCTGCACACACCCGTCAGGTGTACATCTGCCTACCAGGGCTGCTGCAACAAGCAAATGGCTTACAACAACAGAAACTTTGTTTCACACAGTCCCACAGCCTGAGGTCCAAAATCAACCTGTCAGGAAGGCTGAGCACCTGTTCTGACTCTTGGGAACACTTACTTGAGGATTCTCTCAGCCTCTGAAGGCTGCCAGCACCCCTCGGCATTCCTTGGCTTGCTGGCACATCTCTTAAACCTCTGTCTCCAACTGCTCATGGTCTCCTGCATCTTCTCTGAAGCTCTGTCTCCACACACCCTCGCTTTTCTATTACAAAGATGCCAATCGCTGGATTTGGGCCCATCCAGTGTGGCCTCACTGCCACAGCTTTGTTGCTTCTACGAAGATTCTATTTCCAAATAGACTCAAGAGGTTAGGGCTTGGGTATATCCATTTGCAGGGATGCAATTGAAGCCTTTGGCACATGGAGGATTAAGAAACTTCTGCGCAGAGGGAAGGCTCTGAAGTGAGCAAATAAGAGGGAAATGGGTAAAAGGCCAGGGGCACAGGAAAGGGCCACAGGGGCCACTCCTGAGGGACTTGGCTTGGCCCCTAGGAAGTCTGATTTTATTCTGTAGGAAAAGAAGAGAAACCAGATTAAATATGTGAGTCAGAAATCACTGTGTGTGTGTGTGTGTGT
>NW_004524706.1:1185779-1208998 GCF_000260255.1 Octodon degus | reverse complement strand
TCTCTCTCTCTCTCTCTCTCTCTCTCTCTCTCTCTCTCTCTCCCTCTCTCTCTCTCTGTTTCTTCATGCGTGTCTCTCCAAAACTGTTCAAAGCCACATTCTCCTCGAAGCTCTCCTCCTCCTCTGAGGTGCAAGGAGACGATGTAAAGGCAAAGGCTCCAGTGCCAGGGGCCACTGCGTGAGCTCTGGCTCTGCCCATCCCCCCCAGCCCCTACCCCCGCTCCCGTCTGATCCCCAGTGAGTTGCCTGTGTTGTTCTCATGGAACTTCACTTCCTCTTTTGCAAAATGGCAAAAATAGACTAAATTGCGGGGTTTTCATGAGGAGATCAGGCAGTATACACAAAGCGCCTGACACATAGGCGATTGTCTGCAAATATTAACTTCTTTCTCCCTTGGCTACATTTATCCCACTCTTTTAGCAGCCACCACACATAACACTGTTCTGTGTGTCTCCTTCACGGAGCAGCAGAAGCGTCCAGGGCAGACGGAGCTTTCTGCACCCCGCCTCGCTCAGTACCCAGCCTGATGCACGCAGCGCTTGGTCCCTCTTCCCACGAAGCAGCCTGAGCTGTGTCCCTGGCCCAAAGCAGCAAACATGAGTACAAGCCCTTCAGTCCATCCCCACCAGGGGGCGCAGTGCAGGATTGAGCTTCAAACTGTTGTCAGCATTCCAAAGGCTTAAAGAAGGCCCCACGTTCACCTCCAGGGGCACATCTCCGGAGAACCCCGACGTCTGATTGGGTTGGAATTATCTCTGTCGATCGGAACCTCTAATTAGCACTTATGGACTTTTATTTCCGCGGTGAGAAAAGTATTCGCTGTCTAAATAACTGTGGTCAGTTTCACAAACCACATCCTTCTTGGCTACCATCGAGGGTGTATAAGGAGAAGAGTCCCCTAGCAAATCTCCCTGCTTCCATCCTTGCTTGTGCCAAGTTCTTCTCTCGTGTGCTGCAAGAGTGATCCTAAAAATGTAACCCAGAGCCTCATCCTGGAACCCTCCAGTGACTTCCTAGGCCTGTAAAATAAAATCCACCTCTCCACAGTCTCTTCCGCAACCCAGAGTCCCAGCAGGCCTGGCCTTGCCCACTGCTCGTGGCCCAGCCTCTGCCTCTCTGTGGCCTTCCCGTTGCTCTAGCACTCCGAGATGCCACCCTTCCAGCACCTTTGCATGTTCTGCCCTTTATACCAGGAGCATGGCCTGCCCCCCTTACCCTGCCTGCTCTGCCTCGGACCAGCTCCCATTGAGCCTGTTGTATTATTTAAATGTCACCTCTTTGGAGAGATCCTTCTTAGCTGCTTTTAATAAAGTGATTACTTTGTCTCAGAACTCTGCCATTCCCTCACTAAGTTTGCAATAGTTGTTCATCTTTGAATGGTTTGTGCATGTAGAAAAGCCCATCTCCAAGATCTCCAGGACAGTGGCCACCTGCCTGGCTTCAGGTCCCGGTGCACAGGAGGCATTTAAACAAATGCTAGCAGAGAAGGGCGCTTGAGCCCTTATCCTTTTTAGTGGCCAAGTTGCATTGTCTGTGCATGCGACGCAGCTCCGTCTCCCTCCTTGCCCCACCTCTCATGCTCATCAACGATAGGTCTTTGACTTTGTCTGACTGTCAGATCAGCTGAACCGAATGCCATGCTCTGACACTTTCCATTCATAGTCTTGCACCTTTGAGGTGCCCCATGTGCAAACCCCCGTTGCTGGCAGCTCTTCTCCAGTCCATGCCTGGCTCTCAACCCTAGCTTGTCTCTCATGGGGATGAGGGTAGTGCTGGCAGGGCAAAGAACAGAGGTGCTAAGATCTGACTGGGTGATAATTACACAGTGATAATCCCGGCTCAGTCTCTCCCCAGCTCTTGACCTTGAACACGTTGCTACATCCTGGTGAGCCCCAGTTTCTAATTTTTAGAGATGAGACTGGTGCTCAGACTCAGTGGGATCCTGAGAGAATGGTTTGTCTGTTTTCACTGGGTGATGGGTATAGTGACTGTTAACATGTTTCATGAGACACATACACAGATGCTCTTATGGAAATATGTTTCTTTTACTTCTCGGTCTCTGCACTCTCACTTTTCTCAGTTTCCTCGTTGACCCATCTTCCTGGGCATGTACGCATTCACTCCTTTATTCACTTGTTCATCCAGCTGTTCACCATCAGGGATTTCAGATGCTCTCTAGAGTACTTCCTAGCTAGATGAGGAGAAAGTCAAAGTCCTCTGCTACTTCTGAGGCCTTGTTCTCTTCCCTCTCTCAGTCCTGCCTGGCATCACTGACCCCTGAACTCACATACGGTGCTGCCTCCCTTCCCAGGACCTCAACCTCTTGTCTACCTGTGTCTCATCTCATGCTATCAAGTCCAAAGAAAACACATTCCTTTTCATGGCCCCAAACCTCAAGTCTAATCCCCTGCTACCTTCTGTGATAGGTGCAGCCACACAGTCCTCTCCTATCTGAGAGCAGGTCCAGCTGCACAGCGCAGTACATGGGGTCACCCTTGGGGGTGGGTGCTGTTCTATCAGTGCCCTGAGCAGCAGGCAGAAAGCTGAAGGAAGGAGAGCTGGGCATGCAGCGAGTGTGCTTGCTTACCCCACCTCCAGGGAGCGCCTTCCTCCTCTTCAGTCCAGGGCAGGGCTCCAGCCTCACACGGCTCCTGATACTGAGAAATGTTCAGGTGTGTTTGTGAACGATCTAATCCATGTGATTCACTTAGATCCTACTAAAACTACCTGATGACCGAAAGTAAGATGCACACAACAATAAGCAACTAGAATATGTGACTAAAATGTAAATCTCATTCATAGCATAACAAAAAGCTAAAATCTTAGAGAGCCAAAGAATGACTGTAACAAACAATGTCCAAAGAGGACAAACATAACAGTGAAAAAGTCATAAAGCTTTGCCAAAATATATAAACTAAGATATCTATAGTGTTCCTTGCTTGGGGAAATTCATAACAAAGATATCAATTCTTTCCCATATTAATTAGTAACTATGTGCAGCCCCAGCGAAAATCACAATGGGATGTTTTTGGTACTTGCTAACTGTAAGATTTTATCTGATGGAATAAATTCAGGAGATTAGTAAAAACGTTGAGGGGAAAAGATAGAAAGACAAACTTGCCCAGTAAAAATATTGGACTATGAGACTAGGAACAGGGCAGCAAACTAAAGAGTTATGTTCCTGGTGCCACAAACAGAACCCACTACAAGCAAAGGAGTGTACAGTGGAACGGAGTCGGGAGGCGAGAAACAGCCCAGTGACCAAAGGGCCATTCCAGCATTACAGAAACTGGATGTATGTTACGAGTGTGTTTTCATGCCACAGGTGTCCTTGTGAGCCTCATCTACGCTCCCAGGCACATCCTGAGTGTGGGCTTTAATAGGGAACAACACCTAGTCCTGCATTCATGAAAGTTATGCTTTAGAAGAGACAGACAGACAGAGACAGAGAAAGACAGAGAGAGGAGGGACAGAGACAGAGAGGAGGGACAGAGAGACAGAGACAGACATCATAAACAAATAAATAAACATTGATATATGCTAATGAGACTGTACAATGAATTTCAACAGACGAAATAAGGAGGGGCTACTTTAGACAGATTTGGGATAAGTGAATGTACATTTGGGAAAATAATTACCCTGCCAGCCTCCAAAAGAGAGAATGTGTACTCTAGAAATATATTAAGATTTTGTTTTCTAATCATTTTGGGGAAGAAAGGTGGATTTTCTGGGCCTAATATGATACCCTGCATCCTTAAAGAAAAAGATTATCATATTTTATTACATAAAATGAGTAACTTCTCTAACAAAATACCATAAGGAAAATTTAAAAGGGAAAAGACATCAGGCACTGAGAGAAAATATTAGTATTTAAATATATCATATAAAAGAGAAATCAAAATATATAAGGTTAACACAGAAAAATCATAATATGTAAATAGAATTTCAAAAGATCAATTACCCAGTTAAGATGCAGGAAATTATATGAAGATATAAAAATGCCCAATAAATATGTGCAAAGTATCCCAATATGTAAAATTCTAAATTCCCTAAATTCAGAATACCAGGAAGATTTCATTTTGGCCTAGCAGATGGGATGCTATTTCAATATGGAATATATTTGTAACATCATAATATCTGACTTTTGGTGAGATGCATTTTAGATAGAAGAGTAAAATAATACTGTTTAGTAAGGATCTAAGTTGATGCAATCCCTCTAGAGGATAACTTAGCAATGTTATTCAAAATTAAAATTTAAATAGCTACCCTTCCATTCCTCCGAAACATTACTGCTGTGAGTCAACCAAAATATCAACAAAAATGTACAAGCTACAGCAAGATGAGAATTCCTTGCAGTTTGAGGAAAAAGGATCAACTTCTATGGAAAAGAATTAAATAGGAGAATAAAAATAAAAAGTAATGGGGGCCAGGGAGATGGCTCAGTGGAATAAGCACTTCCCTGGCAAGTGCAAGGGCCTTAGTTCAATCCATGGTTCCGCAAAAAAAAAAATTAAAATTAAAAAAAATAAAAAATAATGATATAGATATATAAGCTCATCGTATAGTGTTAAGTAGAGAAAGAAAGTTACCTTAAATCTGTACAAAATATAGTTCTGTTTGTGGGGGGCATTATGTACTAGTACACACTGAGAAAGGACTGAAAGGACACACACCAAATCTAATATTAAGTTTAAAACTTGTGCTGAAAAGAGGTATTTCTTTAAAATTCAGTATGGCTGCACATTGCTTGCCTATACATGGCTTATTTTTATAATTTTTAAAAGATTTGCTTTTAGAGAAAGATAGCAATGGATGGATTCAATTCTGAGACAGAAGAGGGACATCAGTGGTAAGACTGGCAAAGCCCATGGGCAGTCTGAAGTTTCGTTCCTTTTCTTCTTAGTTGTAAAAAGTGTCATAGATATGTAAAGAATCAACAGCAAGACAAAAGTAAACAAAGAGGGGATATAAATGAAGGACCATTTTGTATTGAAATATATATTTTATAAACGAAGGACCATTCAGTACGAAATGGTCCTTCGTTTATAAAATAGCATAGATATAGAGCTACTTTCTCTTAGTTCAGTGAGAAGGAAGTTTTAAGCTAATAGTGTTTAGATAAGATATCATGTCTGCATCTTGTACTATGAATAATTACTACAAAGACAACAATATGCAATGTAATTATCAATTACAGTTAAATTAATTATCTTAACTGTCCTACTAACCTGTTTTGAAACTGTCTCATTGCTATTTCTTTCTCAAAATTAATATCAAATGCCTAAAAAAGAAAAATAGCAAGAGAACTGGTGAAATATATACAAGAATTCTCTGCATTATCTCTGTACTTTTCTGAGAATCTAAATTTATTCCAAAATAAAACAGATAACTAAAAGAACCGCTCAGGCTTGCTGCCAAGGTGTTTTTGACTGCCAGAAGCACTTTGGGAAGAATTCAGGGTCTGACTGAGCTGCCTGGCTCTGAGAGTGTAGCGTGGGCTTGTGCCCTCTCCCCCGACGCACGCACACCCACACCACTGCCATACACACACAGAGGCCTCCCTGGACTGCTGAGCTTTGCAAGAATTACCTACTCCAAGCCTGTCTGCTGCTGATGTCCCCAAAGTTCTGCTCTGGGCAACCAAGATGTAACTTCTTCACTCCTGCCCCTGCTACAGCTGGGCTAGCTTCTCAGAACTTCCAAAGCTCCCGAGCCCTCTGCCGATCTCTCTTTAAACTTATATGTATACTTTTACAACCCAGGCCCCTCTTGATCCAAAACAATAAAATTCGTGGGTCTGGTGAGATAGCTCAGTGGACTAAAGCACCTGCTTAGGCAAGCCTAGGCAACCTCAGGGACTCCAGCACTGCATGCCGCACTAGCCCAGCATCCAGGACAGGTTGAGCCAGCCACAAAAGAAAAAAATAACAAATCTGGGCTCAAGAGCATAGTCTGGGGACTCTGTAGAGCCCAAAGAAAGGATGGGCTCATGGCAACAGAGAGCTGACCACAAACAAGTCACATAAAAGCTCCACCCCTTCACTAGTGGCACCCAAGGAATGAGCTAGCTAGCTGGGAACATCTGATGCTCCAAGATGCCGTCTCTTCCTACAAGACTTCCTGGTGTATAAATTCATTCCTTGACCCAGAGTCCCCCGAAGGAGGAGACCATGCTTGGTATGACCATCTGCCTCTTGTCTCTGTCCAGGCTCCACTTCCTGGTGTTTGACACAGAGGAAGTCCACGACGTTCTGCGCATCTGGGACGGACCTGTGGAGAGTGGGGTTCTGCTGAAGGAGCTGAGTGGCTCCGCTTTACCCAAGGACCTGCATAGCACCTTCAACTCAGTGGTTCTGCAGTTCAGCACAGACTTCTTCACCAGCAAACAGGGCTTTGCCATCCAGTTCTCAGGTGAGCACTCCCCCTCTGCCAGCCCCCCTCCACATGCCCTGCTGCATGACCACACCTTCTCCGAGCCCCCCTTCCCTCAATTTCTCCATCCATGTAAAGATACTTATTAAGCATCTGCTATTTTCCTGGTCCATAGTGAACAATTGTTCAGCTACCAGTGCTAAGCTTACTCTGGTAGGCAAAGCAGGCAGGTTGATCGATACCTACATACCAACTGATGAGTATATAGATGCAGAGATACAGGTTCTCAATTAGTCACCTTGGAGCATCGAGGAAGATGCTCCAGAACTGATGGTGCCCAAACTTAGACCCGAAGGATGAGTAGAAATAAGAAGTGGGGCCTGGACAGGGAGTGATCATTTATGCAATGGGATGGTGCCACTGAGTTGGGCTTTGAAGGATTGTGGACCTTTACTAAATAGGAAGAAGGAAACAGGACATCCAAGATGCAAAGAGCAGTCTGGGAGCAGCACAGAAGGTTTGGAAGTGGAGGGCTCTGGGGGCTGAAACCCGGAGCGCATGGAGGAACAGGGATGAGACCTCAGATGGTGGCCTGAAAGAGCTGCTGCAACATGCCGCATGCTCGGGATCTTCATCTAATGCAGGTCTCACTCAGCAAGGACTAGAAGCCAAACTTGAGTCATCTAAATTTAGTTAATTATGTACTGCGGTAGTCAACATGGAGTGGCATGACAAAGAGCTACCCGAAATGGGCACTGCTCAAGCACCCAGCCCCAGCACTGGCTAATTTCCACCATCAGTCCTGCTTCTCATCCGTTCTGAAGTGCCCTGCCACTGCTCTTCTGCCCAAACACATGGCTTTGCCTTCATTTCTGCCCGTGTTGATTATACGGCAGCTGTCTTCATTACCAACGCCTTCCTCCACTGGGTGGAGAGAAAGGGAGAGGAGGGCTCTGGGGAGACTGCAAAGTGAGTCTCAGGCACCTGTGCTGTGGCTTTGACCCCCCACTGCCTCCCAGCTGGTGGATCAGCCCCTGGCAGCAAGGAGCCTGTGACAGGATTGCAAATCCTACTTCTAGCTTCCTTAGCCATCTTTCTTTGCTGTGGAGGTGTGCTTCTAGCAGCATCTGCAGCAGGTGAAGGTCCCCAGCATCACGTTCCACCACACAGGTGGCCCTCGGTATCCCTGAGTTTATTATCCTGGATTCAATGAACCATGGGTTAAGAATATTCAGAAAATAATTGAGTCTGTACTGAACATGTACAGAGTTTTTTTCTTGTCATTTCCCCCTATCAGTAGAGTATAACAACCATTTACATAGCATTTACACTGTACTAGGTATTATGAGTAATTGAGAGATGGTTTACAGAATAAAAAGGGATTACATAAGTTATGTGCAAACACTATACCATTTTATATAAGGAACTTGTGCACGCCTAGATTTTGGATCCTTGTGGGATTGAGTGGGATGTAGAACCAATCCCTTTTGGATACTGAGGGACAACTGCCCTTATTAGCTTATCCACTTAATACTTGTTCAGGCTTCCAGCCTAGCATTTCCCTTCTATTCTTAGAGCTCCATAGAATATTAAATGGTATCTCAAGCAAAAGAAGTTTTCCTGAGCAAGTACTATTGGCCCTAAAGAGAATATTTATAATGTGAGGATTCTGAGAATGCCTTGCACACAAGGCATGTAAATTCAAAACATACTGGTAGGTCATATTTGAATGTGGATGACTTCCTGACACTGTCTCAGGAGATTCGCACTGCGTGGAGCAAACGTTGGACATTGCTAGATAAGCAATAGAAGGATCCTCTCTCCTAAGGAGGATAGAATGCTAGCGAGCTACTCAGGCATTCTCTGGGGACAGGCATATTATGAATAATTAAAGTCAGACTCGTATTTTCTCCCACTATGCCCACGCTGATAGATATGGCTTAAAAGAAAAACAACACAAAAAAAGAGAAGCCCATTGTTGTGCTGACAAAGTCCCCATCAATTTGCATGATCTGACCTCCACCGTGTCCTCAGCGTGGGCACACGGGATAGAGTCCCCGGATGGCCTCCTGTTACTGTGCGCTGCTTGGGCTGCTTTCTCAGGCATTGCTCAGCTCGCGGAGTCCGAATCAGCCTTCTGAGTTGATCTCTGAGGCCACTGCCTCGGGCTCTCCCTATTCAGAATAGCGGGCTTCAGCCTGCCACACCCTAATGCGCTACTGCCACTTCTTAGGCACACTGCCGTCACCAGCCTTTCTACCTTGTCCTGGGAGCTGCATCACTAAATGCTCTCAGGATGGCAGGCCCTTGCCCGGGCTCTCAGACTCCTGGCGTATGTATGTATACGGCAGGCGCTCACTCACTGGTTAGTGAGCGAATGAGCAGGGGAGGACATGAGCACGGGAATGAATGGTTTTCTCAGACACCAGGATTTCCTCAGGCAAACTTCTCCAAGCCTCACTAAAGCCCAGAGAGAGCACAGTGGTCAAAGCTAGCTACCTGGGGCTCCAGAAAGGCTGTGACAACCTGGCCAAGTGTTCTGGGCATAACCCGGGTTTAGGAAAGGTCACCTTTCCTGTTGCTGTCATCATTTAGCAAATACCAGGACTACTCCAGGGAAGCCAGGATGGCTTACCCCATGTCAACTTTATAGTGTGTATTTGACAGAGGATTGTGCAGAAATGCCAGAGACGATTAGTGCAGGCTTGGCTTTATTAAGTAAACACGACTGTGTAACATCTAACATCCTGTCTGTACCACGTGGATCCAGCTTTTCCCTGGGGCTTTGCCAAGCAGCTGAAATTCAGGAGCATTAAAGTGAGAAAATAAGAACCAACAAGGTGAGTGGGACGCATAATCATAGCCATCTACGGAGCAGGCACCACTCCAAGCTCTCTAGTATGCTATCTCTTAGAAGTTGAACAAAAACCCTAAAGATGAACAGAGTTATTAATCCATATTGCCTATGTGAGCTTTGAGGCCGCTCATACAAAGTCATCTAGTTAATAAGAAGCAGAGCCCAGATCAAAACCCATGTGCCTGATTCCCAGACCCAGGCTCTTACTCACCACACTCTGTGGCCTCTCGTATAAATAATCTTCCTAAGTGTGGTCACAACAGGGAGCTATTTTTCTTCTAGGGAATCATTTACATGTGTACAGTGCCCTGCAAAGCTAGACATGAAAGCTAAGTCTGTCTTTCATTGGGAAGGAAGAAGATTGATTGTGAGTTGATTTTATAAATAAATTCAGCAAGTGTCAAATGCTGATGATTTGTTCATTCATTCGTTTGTTCAACAAATATTAACTGAGCACTATTGTGTGCGGAATGGCGCTGTAAGCCCTGGAGACAAGGCAGTTGGGCGCCAAGTAGCCGAGGAATCTGCTCTCATACAGATTCTAAATGATTCTTCCGGAAGAAGCCAAAAACAGATATTGCCAATTAGCAAGATTATTGTGCATGGTGCCGTTAAATGAACAAGACAGGATAAAGTGATTAAATGGATAAAAGGGGGTCAAGCAATGTGCCATCAGCTTTGGGTGGCTGTGACCAGATACCTGATGTACACATCATAAGCAAGGAGAGGTTGACTGTTGCTCACTGTCCATGTTACACTTGTCCCATTGCTTTCACCTGTGAGAAAGCAGAAACGTTGTGACAGTCAGGAGGCAGATTGAAAGGGGACAAGTCAGAGAGAAGGAGCTGGAAACAGAAGGTTCTCTTCAAAGGCATATCCCCGGGGACCTAGCTCATTTCGTTGGGCCCCACCAGTAAACTCACTGAGCTCATCAATGGCTTAATCCACTTGAAGTTGGGGTCCTTGAGATCCATTCAGCTCCTCAAATCCCATCAGCTCCCAGCATCAACGCAATGGGGCTTTGGAGGAGGGGATATTTTGGAACCAAACGATAACAGTGGATCATCCCAGAAGAAGGTGATTAAGGAGGCCTGTTGGAGGAGGTGATGGGAAAAGGTGATTTGACACTGAAAATCAAATGACAAAATGGACAGCCAGGGCCTGGTGGCCCATGCCTGTAATCCCAGCCCTCGGGAGGCTGAGGCAGGAGGATCCTTGTAAGTTTGAGATCAGCCTGAGTGACAAAGTGAGCTCAAGGCCAGGCAGAACTGCATAGAGAGACCTTGTCTCAAAAGGGCTGAAAACAAAACCAAAATCAAATGACAAAATCGACCTAGTATAGGAAGATCTTCAGCAAGATCATTCCAGAACGAAGGACCACAAGGTACAAAGGCCCTGAAGGAGGGAGGACGGGGGGTCTGAGCTTCTGGTGTTGGAAGTAGATTCTACAAACATGGCTGGAGTATAGTGATGCCAGTGATCAAAGGGAAGGATAGGTTTTTAAAACTGTATCTCAAAAAAGGAGGGCTTATCACAGAATATCATATCCTGGGGATTGGCAAATAGTTTCTGTCAAAAACTATATTGTTTTTCAGGCTTTGTGGACCTTATGGTCTGTGTTGTAACAACTTTTTTGCCATCAAGCTGAAAAGCCCTAAGCACATGTAAATAAACAAGTATGTCTATGTTCCAACAAAACTTTATTTAGAAAAATATGCCTAGATTTAGATTTAGCCAAGGAACATAGTTTGCTACATTCTATCTTTGGTAAGATTAGGGATAGGGATAGGGATAGAATGGTATAAGTATTAGATACTACAACTCCACGTGCAACCATACAATTCTAGCTCATAATGAGTGACATTGGCAGGGCTGGTGCTCCTCAGACTTCTCTCCTGACTTCCTGATAGCAAAGGAAAACAAGGGTATCTCCCCAGGATGTCTGTGGGGTATAACAAGCACAATATCTCTTCCAGACATTATTGGTGCATTATTGACCCCATGGTCTCCAGGTCTCCTGCCAGCCACAGAGTCTGAGCAGTGGGATGCAGGAGACCAGACCCTGCTGTCTCCCAGAGTGGTGGAGGCAGCTGAGATTTGTTGAAGCTGCCTCAGAATTCCTGCCTTCTCTGAGCTGTCTCTTCTGTCACTCCCTCTGTGGGTTTTCTCATACACATTTGTTCATTCATTCACTCGTTCATTCTCTGTTTTGTTCCTTCCTCCTTCCATTCATTCAGCGCTTGCTTTTAAAAACACCCGCTCTGTCTTAAACTAGGTTAGGTACTAGACCACAAACATCTCCTAAGTATCTGAGGTTTATAAATGTTAACTAATGCCAGCTACTTATGTTAGTTTTTAATTCTACTCTTGCACTTTCTACAAATATTCCCTTTTTCTTTTTGGCAGTACTGGG
This sequence comes from Octodon degus, assembly GCF_000260255.1. Taxonomy (NCBI): domain Eukaryota; kingdom Metazoa; phylum Chordata; class Mammalia; order Rodentia; family Octodontidae; genus Octodon; species Octodon degus. The sequence continues at coordinate 1,197,356 of NW_004524706.1, read as the reverse complement.
ATCAAACTCAGAACCTTGCACATGCCAGGCAAGCACTTAGTCCACTGAGCTATCTTCCCAGATCCCATTATTCCATTTTTCTTTGAACGTGGCTTGGGTTTGGCGGGTCCTTGGTGTTTTGGGTGCGCGAGAGAGAACATGGTCTCCACCTGACTTCAGCAGACTCTGTGCAACATCATAGCCACTGCTCGGGACTCTGGCAGGCCAACTCCAAATTCCTTTGCAAACCCTTCACATTGAACACATGGCATTTGTATTTTAATATCTTGCCAGTCCCTCATACAGATCCTGCCCATTAATTTATACAAAATTGCAAAGGGTTGTCTATATAACAATGCTTGTATTCTGAAATCAAAGTGCATTCACTTCTACAGTCATAACAGCACAACCGTGCTGAATGTATAGTATCTTATGACAGGGTGATGAAGGCACTGGTAAGATGGTGGCAACATCGGTGAGAGGAACTGGTGGATGCTTTGGCAATGATGCAGCGTGAACCAGGCCCTGACAGACAGCAAGGGAGGTGCGAAGAGCCATAGTGATGACAGTGGTGGGAGGTGGTGGTGGTGACAGCGGTGCTCTGGTGATGGCGGTCGGTGCAGGCAATGAGCTGGGAGCCTGGCTCACTGGCACACACTGAGGCAGCCTCTCCCTCCCTCTTGTTTTCTTGTCCCAGTATCCACGGCAACATCCTGCAATGACCCTGGAGTCCCCCAGAACGGAAGCCGGAGCGGCAACAGTTGGGAAGCCGGTGACTCCACGGTGTTCCAGTGTGACCCTGGCTATGCACTGCAGGGAAGCGCCGAGATCAGCTGTGTGAAGATTGAAAACAGATTCTTCTGGCAGCCCAGCCCACCGACATGCATAGGTACAGAGCGGCTGCAGTGTTCTCTGCTCCCTGGCTCTGGAGCTGTGTGCCCCAGACCCCTCTGTGTAAGGCGCAATCTCTTGAGCCTAGAGCCGGGAGATTGGAAGAGCTGAAAGTGGAAGGAAACCTAGTGCTTACCCTGCTTTGCATGCATTGTACAGCACTCACATAATACATCACACACATACGCGCGCACGCACGCACACACACACACACACACACACACACACAGAGTCACTACAGATTCTTTACTTGCTAAAATTCTCTTAAAGACTGTCAAACCAGGAAGGTTCTTTCTGTAGCCCCAAATGTCTAAGTTGGAAAGGGGCTGATAGGTCCCCTCGGTTCAGCAGCTTCCCCTATCTGAAGCACCTCAAAGGCACCCGCCTGCTCAGGAGCAAAAGAAAGACACCTGTTCCTTCTCTTCTCAAGGGAATTACTGGTTACCTCCGTCTGGGTTCATCAGATCGGCCTTAGGTCTTGAAACCTCCGGTTTCACAGAGGAAACAGACTTGTAACTTGTAGAGGATTGAGCCTGAAGAATTCTGCCCCCTAGCTGCTTAGATGGGGAGAAGGGGGGAATTTGAGAAGAGAGGAAGACAGGAAAGAAAAATAGAAACATCCCAGATGCTCATTTCTCTCCGCTCTTGTTCTCAGGCAAAACAATGGATGCCTTTATCTCCTCTCCAGTGACGGGTCCTAGGCGAGAGGGGACCCAGTAGCCATTGAGTCTTTGCAGTGTGCCAGCCCCATACCAGATGTCTACCCAGCTAACTGTGTTTAACTTTCCCTGTGGCGCTCTGAGATTAGCTCCATTCTCTCATTTACAGTTGCAGAAGATGAAACACAAAGTTGGATATCTTGCCCCAAATGCCAGAGCTAGGATATGGCAGAGCTACGATTCACACCCGCGTCAGTCTGAGGACAAAGCCTCCCATTTGCCCACCTACCATGCTGTGTCTCCCTACTGGAGGTGGCCTGGACAAGCTTGTAGACACCTCCCCTGCAGGGTCCCCTGGAACTGCCCTCACCTCACTCTGTGCTGGCTCCATGGGAGGCACTGTCCCAGCATCTGAGGACTGGGCTTTCCAGGCCCTGAGATCTGGCCTGGGTGCCAGACACTGGCTGAGTCCTGGTCCTTGGAGGAATGGAGCCATCTGGGTGCATGAGGCAGAGTATGGGGAAGGTATGGGGACAGGAGATTGAGACCCGGGTTCCAGAACGAACTCTCAACTGCATGCTAGTAGGAAAGAATGTGAGACATGGAAGGTAGACAGGTCCAAATTTAGTGTTCAGCTTTGCCATGTACTGGCTTGATGGCCTTGGGAAAACTGGGTCAACTCTGAGCTTCCATCCTCACTATGAGGGTAAACATTCTTCCCTTATGGTATTCTGGGATGATGACACATCTCACCCTTGTCTCAAGACATCGTGACTTCCCTCCACCCCTCTTTCCACCCCTCCTACCTCTGTTTCCCATTGTATATTTATGGGCTCACCTCTGGTCCCTGAGTCAGAATTCCTGCCAGTCAAGGGGATTCTCATCAGGGAGGACTCAGTGGCCTCTGAGTTCCCTTCTATGAGTCTGTGATTCTTAAGACTTGCTCTGCAGAAAAACAGGTCCTGGGATGAGACAAGAGAGGGAGAAAGGGGCACCGCACATGACGAGGGCCTACCAGGCAGTAAGCAAAGCAGCCAGGTCAATGGGCTTCCACTGCCCACTCCTCCACAGGGCTTTGGGAAGTGTTTCTCCAGCAGCAGAATAAATGCCTCTGTTCTCACAAACAGCCGGGATTCAAAGCAACAAGCCCCTAATTTCTACTTTCTTAGTAGTCTGCCTTTGTAGTCTAGCTGGCCTTGGTGGCCTTCACAAAGAAACAAGCATTTATTGGGCATCAGTATATACACAAGCACCAAGGTGGACACGGTGGCAACTGAAGTCACCATGTGAGCTTAGAGTTTAATTTCTAGATTCTGACTTGGATTCAAATCTGGCTTCACAGTGATGAGTGGTGTGGCCTCACACACAAACTACTTAACTTCTATGTGCCTTAGTTTGCTTACCTGTAAAATAAAGAAATAAGAGTTCCTATATCGTTGGGTTGTTTTGAAGACTAAATAAGGCAAAGCTGGAATGCACTCAGGTTACTGGCTCCTAATGACCTCTGTGTATGTTAGAAGTCACTGTCACCATCATTCTTCTTTATTCTAGAGATGAGGACACTGAGGCTTCCAGTGGGTGAGTGGAGAGCTCACCCAAACTCACACTGCTAGTGAGTGGTGTTGTCAGAACCTGAACCCAGAACTGCGTGACTTCCAAATCGAGGCCCTGTTCATGGCTCTGGCCCCTCAGTACAGCTTGCCCACTTCCTGCTGTCTGAAATGATCAGTGGCTGGTGCTCACTCCCAGTTGTATATCATACTTGTGCCTGCCACATCTGTCCCTGAGGCAGCCCAGGAGTCCCTCCTGGACCTTGGGCACAGCTGGCACAGGGCAATGGAGTTTGCTCTAGTGGGAAGCAGAGGCCTGGATGGCTGTGGCCAGCGACCGTCTGCAGAGCAACAGTGATGAGACGAAGGCCCAGAACTTCACAAACTAAGAGAGCTTTGGGTTTGGCAAAAGAGTAAAGGCAGATTCAGAAATGCCCGGACTCACCCCGTCTGTGGCAAACCTGAAGGCAGAAGCCCTGAGCTGACCACAGAGGCAGCCTGGAGTCCCTGGGGAAGACCCGCAGGCAGCTGGCACTTCTGACAGGCCCCAGGCTTTCTCCCTCCCTGTCTGCGTGAGACCTTGTCTGGACACAGCACTCTTGCTCTATGCCCTGACCACGTAGGCCTCACTCAGTCTGTGCCTCTACCTACCCCATGCATCTCACAGGGTTTGGTGGAGAAAAGTTTGAGGCCCAGGCAAATGATTATGGGTTGGTGCTCACTCCTGGAGATCAAGAGGAGTGCCACACTCCTCCAGGACAAGCAGAGGAAAGACTTGGGAGGCAGACAGCTGGGCTTGAGTCTCCCAGCGACTGAAAGACTACTCCACCGCTCCAGGCATCAGCTTTCTCTGATAGTCCAGAAGAATAATGCACAGCTCACTGGGTTGTTAATGAGACATGAATACAAGAATGCACAGTGGCTCCTTGGTTCACGGTTCACAAATGCTTTTGTTGTCAAACAGTTTGGTTCACACAGAAGCTTTTGGCAAAATTTTGGTTTTGTTTGCAAACTCTGCATCCAATGACAAACACAGCCATGGCCATCTTTCCCACATGAACATGAGTGGGGCCATCTTTTCCAGAATCATGGAATGGGTTAAGTTCATGAGCTGACATATCACTTACCTAAAATGTTGTGAATCCTGCCGTGTGAGACGATGTCCAGCGTGAGCATTTCTGGTCTCAACTTGGTGCATGTGCTGTGTTTTCCCAAGGAAGAAAAACACCCTGCTCATGACCCCGTGGGGCTCATGTTCAGCCATGAGAGCTCTCTCTGGCCTAACTTGTCCTTTTTGGAGACCCCACTAGAGGCTGACGTGGCCCTTTAACCTCATACAATAAAGCCACCACATGAGGCAAGAGCTCAGATCTGGGACAAGTGAGTGACTGACTATTCCTTGGAGTTTGAACATCTTTTGGCCCTCCCTGGAGTTTTCTGGCCACCCCTTACCCAGCTAGCTGTCCGTCCTGCTGCAAGCTCACCATTTGTTGGCTCCCCTGTGACCTCAGCATGGCCCGGTTGTGTCCACACAGAGCCAAGTGCATAGCCTCAGCCACCTTTTCCTGCCTGTGACCCCACAGGCTCCCAGCTTTGCTGTGTCCTCCCACACAGTACGCCCACAGCCCCATCAGCAGAGACAAAGAGATCTAGCTTGGGAGGTGGAGAGGTGGCCTGGTGGGTCCCTCGGCTTGCTGGCCTCCTCACTGGGCCACATTGCTCTCCCCACCTTTGTGAGAGGCTCATAACCTCAGGGGAGTGAGGACTCAGTGGTTCTCAGGGATTCTGCCACCTCCATCCAGCTAATTGTGCCCAATCCCTCCTGGATAGGCCTCTGGGAAAGCTGGAAGGTGTCTGCCACCCCAGCAGATGCCAGGAGCACTGGCAGCAAGAGAGGCTGGTGAGGCTTGGCAGGCAAGCATGACCATGTTTTCCACTCCTCCTGACTGAACGCGTGGAACTCACAGTAGCCTCCATAAAGTCTGCCTGGCATCTGGATTCAGGGCAGCAGAATGGTACCGTGTATTTCAGCTGTCTGAAAGGCAGCGATGGCACCATACTGACCAGCCAGTGCTTCAACAGAGCGCTCCAGTAATCCTTCCAGCCACCCCACAGAGAAGATACCACCTCTATTTTACCATAGAGGAAGGACACCGGGACCTAAAGAGGTCAGATAAATTCCTAAGGATCACACAGCCAGGCAGTGGGAGAGCAGCCATTATAAAAAAATAAAAATAAAAAAAAAATAACTTATGGAGGTGAAATGCACAGAGCCCAAAAATCACCCATTTTAAAGTGAATGGTTCAGTGGCATCTGGAACATTTGTGACATGGTGCTGCCGCTGTCTACTTCCAAAGCGTTTCTAGCATTCCTAGGTCAAATTTCATCATTCCACTTAAAGCCAGGTTTTAACTTGGGCCTATGAACCTCAACCCTTTTCTACCGTGCCTCACCACTACTCTTTAAAATGTGACCAGGTTAGAGGAGACACACTCACCCTCAGCCTCCTTTCTCCTCAGCTCCCTGCGGAGGAGACCTAACTGGACCATCGGGAGTTATCCTATCACCAAATTACCCCGAGCCCTACCCGCCAGGCAAGGAGTGTGACTGGAAAGTGACCGTCTCACCAGACTACGTCATCGCCCTGGTATTTAACATGTATGTACCTTCCCCCCAGGTGGGAGACAGGGTTCAGAGCAGCTAGGGGGTAGAGGATCTGGGTCCCCAGGTAAGCATGCATGGTGTGTACGGAGAGCTCTCTGTTCTAAGAGAGGTAAATGAGAGCAAGGAGGGGAAAGAGTTTATGAACATCTCTCTGTGCCAAGCCAAATGCTTTCACCAGCACATTATGTAATCCTTTTAATGATTTGTCCGTGGGGTGGGGGGGTGCTTGGGACAGAATCCAGGACCTGAGCATGCTCAGCAAGTACTCTAGCACTGAGCTATACCCCTAGATCTTTTTTTTATTTCTTTTAAGACAGGGTCTCATTAAATTATCCAGGCTTCCCTCAAATTCACCATCTCTTTGCTTCAGCTTCCCAAGTACTAGGACTACAGCTCTTCCCGTCATGCTTGGATCCTTGTAATAATTTACACAGGAGCTCTGAAGCACCCGAGATTCAGAAAGTAGGCCCACGGTGGATCCTTTACCCCTCGCTCCTGGTTTCCCCCCTCTGCTCACCCCAACTGTATCCATCCTGCTCCCCAGCATGTGGCCAGGCTCAGACCCCCATGTCCTCTCCTCCTGGCTCCTCCTTCTCTCTTGCAGCTCATTTTCAGGCCAGCCTGCAAAACACCTGCCTCTGCTTCCCACTTCCTGCTCCTTACAGGGTACTCACCACTGCCCCTCACTTCTACCATCCCAGTTCCACCAAAAGCTCCTCAACAAAGGGCATCAATCAATTCTGCTTGTCAAATAAAACAGAATTTCCTAAGTCGCATTCTGTCCCGCCTCTTGACCATTCTCACCATTCCTCCACTGTTTTGCCCTTGGCTTTGTGAGTTCCTCTACCCTGCTTCTCTGCCCTTTTCTGAGGCTTTCTGGCTACCTTTCTTGCCCCTGCATCTCTGCCACACAGTGCCACAGCTTCCTCTTCTTTACCTGTGCCTCCTTCCAGAGCCAGCTCACCGCCATGGCTGCAGCCTCCTGGCTAAGGGGGAGCACTGCCCTCCGCCACCAGCCCCACTTCCCTCCTCCTATGCTGCAGGCACACGTGTCTCAGTGCTGGCCATCTCCATCTGGTGCCTCATAACTGCACAGGAAGCGTCCACCAAACCAAGCCTGTGACTTCTCCCAGGACAAGTGCTATTTGGAATACCCAGGAGCACCACTGTCCCTTGGCACCTCACTAATATCCCCCTGAGCAGCCAAGGCACACACCTCTACCACCTTAACTTCTTCATATGTTTCTCTCTTCTCCGTCGCACCAGCTCCACTCTTGCTTTGAGCCACTGGAGTGACTGCTGCCGTCTCCTGCTTCCTTTGCCCCATATTGCTTTCCATGCCAATCTCTTCGCTATCCAGCTGTCTGAAGGATCTTGTCACTCAAATGTGCAGGAGTACCCACCCCGTTTTCCACTTAACACCCTATAATGGTAGTGCTCAGCAGTTAAAAAGAATGAGCTACTGTTACATGCAACGGTGTGGATGAGCTCCCAAAATACTCCGCTGAGTCAAAGAAGCCAGACGCATGAAACACACAATATATGGTTCAACTTGTGTGAAGTTTTAGGAGCCGCGAAGCTAATCTACAGGGAGGAGAGCTGATCGATACTGATGCGTTGGTTATTTCTCTCTCACTGCTGAAATAAAATACCCGATTCCCAAAGTTAGGGGAAGAAATGTTTATTTAGCTCACAGTTTGCAGAGACTGCTGTCCATGGTCAGCTGGCTGCTCGACAGCGTGGGGTAGCAGAGGACAGCGCATGGCAGGCAGACTGTAGCAAGGTAACGAAGGGGAGAGGCAGGACTGGCCTCCTTGTGCCCGTATACTGTATGCAGGCTCCCCACCGTAGGGCGGGTGTAGCACTCACTCCCTTAACCTCAGCACTGCACCATGATTCAAGCACAAACTCTAGATTCAGCCGTCTCTGAAAAGCCCATCCCCCATAACTGCGTGAGGCTCTCTGGGGACCTCCCTGCTCCAGACACAGCCGTAGCAAGCGAATTCCCGAGACAGAGGAACATGGATGGGAACTGTCTGAGGTGATAGGAATGTTCTGGGTCTTGATAGACATGTCTACAAGCAAACAAACAAACAGTTCCCTTTCATGACTCTCTCTTGCCTATAAGTAAGTCTGGACTTTGGACTTTCAGTCTAAAGCACGTGGCTCTTGTCCACCTGGCTCTTGTCCACCTGCCAGACAAGACTGAGCTCCTGGCACCTTGCAGGGCCTCACACAATCTCTCATGCCTTTGTGACTTTGCCTGTGCACCTGCCTTCCCAGTAACTTCCTTGTCCCTTCTTTTCTGGCTACTGAAAGTCTTGTCACCTCCTGAGACCAGATGGGCCTTGCCCTCCCCAAGGAGCAGTGTGCTCCCACCCTGCCTTCTGCAGACTGTGTTAGCCGCTCTGTTGTCTGTACACCCATCGCTTCCTGCAGCCCTATCAACTTCTGGAAGGGAGGAATCGTGTCTGATCCGTGCCTCCTGCCAGGCACCTGGAACAGTGCTTGGCATATTGAGAGTGTTCAGATAAATTTTAATGAGTGGAGGCAAAATAAGAACAAAAAAAGTCAATTAGTGAAGAAATGATGGTGCTGCGATTTGTGACTGAGACAGGCTCACTCTGCCACCCTTCCCCGGTGTGTGCGGTAGCTGAATTGCAGGACAAGGTGATCAGGCCTTCCAGCAGTGGTGGGGTGACCATGCAGCTGACACAGGTGAGGCAGGACACCAGGAGGGGCCTGTGCAGTTGCCTCCCAGCCCCTCATCTGGTCTCCGTGCTGGTCTTCTGCCCTTTGTGCTGGAGAGATGTGGCCCTCCTCTCTGCATTTATCTGAGCTAAAGGAAGGAAGAACAATTTCCTGCTCGGTACAGCCAAATGGGATAGCTGAGTGCCCCGCTCCTGGCTGGGGGTGAATGAATTTGCATCCCAAATCTGTTTCCTGCCAGTCCACTTACCTTTCTGTTGTTCTCATCTTTGCACAATTGCTATTGTCAGATCTATGCTTAAAAGTGGAATCACTGCCTCAGAGCGCAGGTCTGTGGTCAGAGTGAGCAGAAACCATGGTCCAAGGAGGAAAACCAGGCCACAAGGCCACCAGCAGGACCTTGGGGCCCTGGGGCTCCATTTCTTGCCAGTACATGGTGTTTTCAGTCATTTTCACTATAGCTATTCCAATGTGGGATAAATCACATTCATGAGCTCTAATATTCAGTTTGCTAAATAAAGAGAGTTTTTAATTGGATTTTCCCCCTCACGGGGGTCAGGATAGTTAAGCAGGAGAAATCCCTTGATTGGGTGCCGGGAGTGGGGTGGCAGCAAATCCTGAGAGCTTGGGAGCTGGCTTGGGATGAGGAGTGAAGCTCAGGGCACTCCTGACACCTGGTCCCTGGGCAGCTCCTTCCTCTTAAGGAGGAGGTGAGAAGAGCAGGTTACCTAAAGCCCTGACATCAGTAAAAAACCTTAGTTCTGGGCCTGCCTTGGCTGACCCCTCAGTGCCTAGAATTGGCAACTCTTTTTTCCCTGCTGTGGAAAGAGGAAATTTAGGTTTTCAGCTCTCAATTTTTGGACACTGACTCTGGAATCTGCCTCCTCAGAGCCTGCCTTCTTCACCTCCTCATTCTATGGGAAGGGTTTTATCCACCACCACCCCTAACTCCCCATCCAGCCTCCAGGGAGGTACTGGGTACCAAAATGGTGGGCTTGCTCTCTGGGAGCCCCCATCCTTGGGTGAAGCCTAAGACCACAGCATGAGCCTCTGTTTGATCTTAGGGGATGGGGTGGGGTGTTCTTGTTCCCTAGCTTTAACTTGGAGCCTGGCTATGACTTCCTCCATATCTACGATGGACGGGACTCTCTCAGCCCTCTCATAGGAAGCTTCTATGGCTCCCAGCTCCCAGGCCGCATCGAAAGCAGCAGCAACAGCCTCTTCCTTGCCTTCCGCAGCGATGCGTCTGTGAGCAATGCTGGCTTTGTGATCGACTACACAGGTAAGGGCCCAGTGCCAGAGGTTACCAAGGGCACAGCCAGCCAGGCTGGCAGAGGGCATGCAGTGTAGTGCAGAGAGGACTGCCTGGGGCTGAGCCAGAGGAGGTCAGTACCAACACTGGCACGGCTGCACCTTCAGAGGACCTGCCACCCCTGCTGTTCTGCAGGTGGCTTAGCCTTCTACACTCAGATGCCCCAGGGTTAGGAAATAAGGGGCATAGCACTCTCTGAGTGCTTCATTTCTATCCCCAAATTATGCTCCTCTTCTTCCCTTTTCTGTGAGAGCCATTCCTGGCTCAACCTCAGCCTCATTCCCTCATTCTGCAGCTATCAGCTGATATCTTCCTGGTCCCTCCTCTGCCTTAGTGAGGATTCGAGGATGTGTTTCCATCTTCTCTACCCCAAATCCTCCCACCATCCAGGGTAACTTCAATGACTGTGTCTTAGTCCCCTTTCTGTTACTGTAACAGATACCTGAGGCTAGGTGCACTATTAATTTGAAAGGGTTGTTTAGCTCACAATTTGGAGACTTGAAGTTCCAAGATCACGTCAGCCCATCCGCATGGCTATGGTGAGAGTTTCGTGGTGAATGGCATCCCAATGCCAGGAGCTCAAGTAGGGAAGATCACACAGCATGACTGGAAGCCAGAAAAATTTAGGAGGCAGGTTCACCCCTCCCATAACAACCCACTAAGCCATTCCAAGGGCAGTGGCTACCATGACCCAGCCCTCTTCCACCAGCCCCTCCTTAAAGGTTCACCAGGTTCAACATCACCACACCAGAGCCCAACTCTCTATCTCAATGCTTGGAAGAAATGCTCAACCCAAATCTGAATCATATCTGCCCATAAGAACAGCCTGTCCAATCCTAGGGCCACTGTACTTGGACCTCTATCCCAAGAATACTCTTTGACCATACATTCTGTCTTTTGTCATAGTCTTTTGTCATCTTCTGCTACCTCCTCATCACATTTTCTTTCTTTCTCTTATTTATGTATTTGTTTACTTTGCAGTGTTGGAGAGCAAATCCAGGGCTTTGCACACACTAAGCAGGTAGTCTGCCACTGAGCTACGCACTTGCCCTCAATCATATTTCCTAATCCTTCCAGCTGTCCTATTTACTTGCTCCCATTGCATCTGTAAATTAATTCAGCCAAGCAGAATTCTATTATGGACATAACAAAAGCAGGAGGCAACACTGTTTTTCTTAAAGACAGTAAATATTTTAGGTTCACCTATTGCAACCTCTCAGCTCTGCCATTGTAGAGCTCAAGCAGCCCTACACAAATGGAAAGGAGTAGGTGTGGTCATGTGATGATTAAAATGTACTTACAAAGACAGACCACCGTCCCTGCCTGCTCAAGATCACAGCCTGCCAGATGAACAGGATTGAAGGCTCATGTTTACTACTTAACAGTTGCATGATCTTGGACAAATTATTTGACCTCTCAAAACCTCTATGTCTTCACTTGTGAAGCAATGATAGGAAAATTCCTGCCCTCTAGAAATGGTGTAAAGATCAATGAGTCCGTGCACTGAAGCCCTTGGTATGGTGCCTGGCACATGTCAAGCGTTCTGTAATCTTCAAGTGTTATTAATAGTAGTGAGAGAGTTCCAGGCTCGTGGGCACTCCACTTTATTCTACTCCATTATTCTCTTCTTGACCTTTCCTTCTTTCCTAATTATCCCTAGACCCCATTATCCAAATCCTAGCTCTATTTCTTGCTTGATTTGTGAGTTTGGCAAGTTATTATCTCCTGGAACATCAGCCACAAAAAATGGGGTAATAAAAATTATGCTGCAGAAGGTTAAAAATAAAAGATACTCTGTACAGACATTATGTA
>NW_004524706.1:1107451-1185679 GCF_000260255.1 Octodon degus | reverse complement strand
TAGTGCAAGGCTTGGAATATACTAAACACTCTACAGATGCTCTAGAGGTGATGAATTTTGTTATTATTACTATAATCCAAGTTCACTCACTCCTCATCAGCCTATATACAAATGGGACCACATTACTGGTAAAATTAAAAATTTTCTGGCTCATGATTCCCACTTGCACAATGTAGGACCCGGGCCACCTTTTTTAAAGTGTTCCTTAATGAAATATTTCTGGCAATGCTTAGGATGATCTTACAGGGTCATAAATACCACTAATTATGATAATAGCTAACACTGTGTGTACCAACCGCCACCACTGCCCTGGGTGTTTTCTATCCATCACCTCACTGAACTCTTCAGAGCTAGGAGTGCTCCGCTATTTGTCAAGCACAGTTCTAGAAGCTACAAAGTGCACAAACTAGAGAGTGCTTTTCTTGTCATCTTCTTGCCTCAAAGGGCTGACTTGGAGAATGGAAACTTTACCATCCTCTCTTCCTCCAGTCAGCTATCCTGTGATCAACTTCCTGGCCCCAAACCTTCTCCTTGCACAGATAACAGGAGAGAGACGCTGCAGAATTCCAGCAAAAAGCACAACCCAATCTGGGAGCCCCACTGCTCCATGCACTACCAAGCCCCCTGCGGGGCTCTCATGACTCTTTTATTATCCTTTACTTATATGCTCACCAGTGCCCTCAATTTCCCTGCCCCCTCATCCCTCTATTGTATAATCCTTACCAAACCACACCCCTGGTAAAACCCACACTCAAACAGTTCAGGATAGCCAGAAAAATTTGCACAAACACGATACTTGGAGCCACGACATGTGCTGCCCTTGAGCCCTCTAGTAATAGCTAGAGCTGCTTCTGACTTTTCCTACCTGGGGTCTTCTGGGTGGAAACCCCAAAATTTCACCCAGATGTCATTATTGCCAGTCTTAGCCTCATAAGCTGACTACTTAGCATTCCTGGTGAACAATAAGCTACAGCAGAAAGTTCCTCAGCTTCCTCCTCAGTCACGTGGCTTGTGCTCGCCTGGCTCTGGCCACATCTTCTCTGGGTCTTCTCAACCAAAATCAAGGACAGAGAGCTATGCCTCCAAGTTCTCTACTCCATGAAGTGCCTCTTGCCTTCAATGGTCAGCCTGAAGCGGTATCTAAAGGGATCCCTCATATGACCCAGGGAGATGTTCCTGGCTGAAGAGCAGGAGGACAGCCCAACAGTAGGACAGCTGCTAAGTGGGGAGACAGCCTGGGGAGAGAAGTGCAGCCCCCACTGCTTAACTAAGAGGTAGCATAAGCACCACTGTGTTCAGTCAGGTGGGGGCTGGTGAGACCCTTTAGCTGCCTGCCTGCTTGCCCAGGCTGTGCACACTGATGTGAACCACCTCTTGCTGTCTCCCTGGGCCTCTGGTCCAGCAGCCCCGTTGGTGGAACCCAGGTGGATCCCTGCATTCTCTACACTTCCCTTCTCCTTATCCAGGACGTTTCGATTCCTGAAATGGGTTGCTTTGCTATCAGACCCCACAGCCTTGATGAGGTTCTCCTGTGCTCAATATCTCAGCACAATGGGCTCCATCACTTGTGAATGCCGCTGCCTAAAACAGCCAGCCTTACTTCCTTGAGCATCAACTTCTTTATCCATGTGGATGGATAGTCAATTGTCCCAACCAAGGTTCTGGGCACATCTTCTGATCTGCTCTCTTCTATCCCAAAGGCATTTTGCTATGCCCTCATTGGGAAGGGAAAAGGAAATGGATACCTCCTCCTGGAGCTAGCCCAGTGAAAAGGTACATTTCCCTTTCTGCTTCCTGAAAATATAAAGCATAATATTTTGTATACGTATGTATATGTATGAGTGTGGGATATTTAGAACAGACATTTGTGGGGTGGGGTGTGTGTGTGTGTGTGTGTGTGTGTGTGTGTGTGTGTGTGCTATATACTTCCCCAGACCCTGGCTAAGAATTCAGATACTCTGCCCCTGCAGGTCCGGAAAGCCCAGTGAGACTTGCACAGTAGGCAGGTGACATCCTCAGGAGGTGAAGAGCCAGCCTCCTCCGTCCGGCTTCCTTCTCCTCTTCCTCCTCTTCCTCCTCCTCCTCCTCTTCCTCCTCCTCACTCTCCCCCTCCTCCTCCTCCCCCTTCTCTTCGTCCTCCCCCTTCTCTTTCTTTTCCTCCTCCTCCTCTCTTCCTCCTCCTCCTTCTCCCCCTCCTCTTCCTCTCCTCCTCCTCCTCCTTCTCTTCCTCTTCTTCCTCCTCTCCTCCTCCTTCTCCCCCTCCTCCTCCTCCACCTTTGTCTCCTTGCCTTTTTGAGAGATCCATGGCTCTGCTAATGCTGAGGAGATGCATCTCCTGGGAGCTACAGCTGCAGGAGCTCTTCTCCCAGGGGTGAGAGGAGCTCACCCAAGCCCCACGGGGAGAGGTGTTGCTGGAGTCAGCTAGCTGAGCTCCATGGAAACCAGCCTGGCCTGGGGCGGAGCCCAGGAGCCCTTCCCGCATCTTCCAACCTCCCCAGTGAGAGGCAGCAGCACTTGGCTCTAATCTATTATTTTAGTTTGAAAATTATAAAAAGATACCCATTCAGCAAAGGGGGAGGTAATTTATTGTAAGAACAGAAGAAACAGAAGCCCACTCAAAACAACTTGAGCCAGAAAGACTTTATTATTAGAAAACAACTAACAACCAACCCAATTTAAAGTAAAAGAGTTCTATACTTTAACAGCACATATAACAAGAACTCCATCAAATGTAACACAAAAAGGCAAAATATTTTTAGAAACAGGCAGGAAGTGTAAACACAGAAGAGGCAGAGCAGGGATGGAAAATCAGATGCAGATAACATCTTCTCCCATTCAGCCCTCGTCTCTGGCCTGAGGCTTTCTGAGTGTTTGCTGCACTGTCCTCTCTGGAAGTTGATTTTCCTGGCTCCTTCATTCTTCTGAGACAAGGACACCCACCTCATTCTTGACACACTCTCTTCCCAGTGTCTATCCCAGTTCCAAGTCCCCAACAGGTCCTCAGAGGAACAAGAACTAATCCAGGTGTCCCCTGCGCAGCAGCATAAGCTTGGGCTCTGGCACCAGGAGCAAAGGTAGATCGGGTGTTTGAATGTGTGTGCTCATTCAGTAGAACTGAACAGAGCACCATCCATGTGCCCCACACGAATAGCAACGCTGGAGAAAGAGTAGGAAACCAAGGGCCCCACCTCCATGAGGTTCACATCCTATCAACAGCCAGACTGGCTGACTTTCTCCTGCAGATGTGATGCCCAAGGCTGTCCTCACCCAAGGGCAAAGGAGGTGTAGCTTTTTTTAAAGACTGTTCAGTCATCCCCTGAGGCTGGCTGGGCCAACCTCCAAGGAGATGGTCCTGAACACAGTCATGCCAGTGGTGCCTCTGTTAGACCACCGCTCTGAGGGACTTTCTCAATCCATCCTCCTGGGGAGCTTTGCCCTTTTTTGGAAGAAATAGAGAACTAAGGTGGGATCCTCTCCTGAGCATCCAGTCTCTACGGCGAGTCTCAGAGAGGCTCGCTGTCATTCTCCTGGCTAATGAGATCAGTGGAAAGAGTGAGCGGAAGAACCGTTGCTCTCCTCCAGCTGTGTATGGTGGTGTCCCTTGAGACAGAGGCAGGCTAGGACATCTGTGCAGGTATGCGAGAGTGTCACCTCCCCCAACAAAGCTTCCTGAAGCGCCCACTTCATTCATTCATGCCCTGTGCTACAGAGTCAGTTTACAGCAGTGAGCTACACGGTCAAGGTCCCTACACCAGTGTAACTCAAAGGTGAGTTAGAGAAAGAGATAATAAATGAAGTGGACAAGGCAGACACTAAAAGTATAAGAAGTTAAGAGACAAAAAAAGGCCATTATGAGAAAGAAAACCATATCACCCACTCAGGATGGTGGTTTGTGGAGGACCTTGAAGTTGGGTGGGAGCTGGGGGTACAGGGCTGTGGTAGGAGTACATGGCTGCTTTAGGAGGAGCTCAAGACAAGTGTGAAGAAAATCAGACATCTCTTCGGGAAGGTCACAGGGAAGCAACTTTTACCACAGGATACTAAAACATATCTGTTTTCTCTCTCAAACTTTTGGAACAACACTGAGCCTAAGAGCTAATATACAAATTCCCACCCCCACCCCCACCACCACTGTTATATGGCTTTTTCTATAAACTCAAAGTGGAATTATCTTCATTTTGCCTATTTTGAAAGTAATATGTTTGTTGGAGAGCCAAATCATATAGAAGCATATACGATACACTATAAAGCATAACACTCCCCTAGTAGTACTACCATCTCCTATGATTCCATTATTAATGGTTCATTATTTCATTACAGATGTACTGCGTAAACACAAAGTAATGTCAGCTCTATACCAGGGGGCTGGCAAACTCTACAAAGTGCCAGGAAATAAATATTTGGCTCCAGATGGTCTCTGTTGTCACTGTTTATCTCTGTTGCTGCAATGCTTAAAAAAAAAAAAAAGCCACAGAAGATATATAAACAAGCATTACTGTGTTCAAACAAAACTTTATTTACAAAAACAGGCAGCAAGTGACTATGAGTAATAGCTGTTGTGTATGAATAAGATCACGTCATACGTACTGATCCGTAATCTGAGCGTGCGTGTGCATACACGTGTGCATGTGTGTGTGTGCACGCGCATGCGTGTGCACGTGCTCACAGCAGATCTGGGGCATCTTTCCACATCAGTACTCAGACTCACTGCCCTGCAGGCCGCTGGCTCGTGTTTCGTCACGTGGCCCTTTGAGCCACACCTTTTAACCACTTCTTTCCTGGTTCAATGCCTAGTGTGGTTGTTTCCAACTTTCTGCTATTACAAAATTAGGAAATAGACCTCATGTATTAGAATCAAGGAAAATCAGGTCTTTTTACTCTTTCCATCTTGAAGGGCTTGGGTTTTATTTATTGGCGTCATTATGGCGCTTTAGTCATTTAGTTTTATCATTCACGGCGGAGCTCTGGTTTGGCAGACTGACAATCTGATTTTGGTCTTAATTCTATCTCTCAAAAGCTGAATGGCTTAGAAAATGCATTTACCTTCTCTGATTGCCACATTCCTCATCTGTGTCGTGGCCATGAGGATACCTGGCCCTGCCTGCAGTAGAGGGTATTGTGAGACACAAACGTGATAACAAATTGAAAAGTGCTTGGAAATTATAAGGTGATATTCCTGCATAAGGGACTGTCATCACTGTGGTTGTCCTCATCATTATTATTAATGTGGTAATGCTTGGGATGATAAGCTTGTCTTCCTCTGAAATGTGGGTAAATACACAATAGAGTCTCTCGTTGGAAACACTGATGTGGTTGTTCATTTTCCAAGCCCTGGAGTGTTCAGCCAAATAGTTCAGCAGCCATTTATCAAGCGTGTGTTATGTGCCAAGTACAGACAGTGCTGGTGCCAAGTTCTGTGTGACTTGCTGGGGTTATGAGAGGACCGAGTGACTGACCCTGTCCTACAGGAGTTTAGAACCCATGGAAGAGAAATACACTTACTTCACTCCCAAGAAAAACAGTTGCTGACACAGAGAAGGCAAAGTTGAAGAACCTTACTCAGAGATGGGAACTTTGAAGTGCGTAGTGTGTAGGCATTGTCACGGTCCAGGGAGAACAGCCTGGTAGGTGGTATCATGTCCCTGGTACTGTCTGGACTCCGCCATGTCCAGCCACTGCCCAGCTGGGCTTGGTGGCTTCTGGGCCACCAGTGATCTTGGAACCAGGAAGATGGAGGAAGAGTAGTAACCAATGGAAGCCAGGAGCTGTTCCACATTTCCTGCTGTTGGTGAGGGAAGCCGTAGCATCCTGCAGACGTTCAGGACCTGGCTGGCTCTCCTCACCCTCAGGCAGCATCAGCCGCTCCTTGTCCCCCTGTACAGAGGGACATCTATGAGAGTAAATCACTGTCAGCTACATCCAGGTTATATCTGGTTGGGAAAGATACATAAAGATCAATGACCAAATAGAAAAGCATGGCTGCTCTAATAAAACAGCAAGCACTCAATACCCAAGGCAAAGCCCTGGAAACTGTAATGGAGACTTCAGGTTGAGTAAATCCAGTACCAGGTATTGGTGCTGGTGTCTATAGTGGGTAGATGAGACTGGGCAGCTCCACCCCCAACCAATAGCACATGGAGGTGGAAGATGGGGAGGAAGAGAAAGAGCCGTCTCCAACAGCAGACCATCACCCCGCTTCCTAGCTAACGATGGGGTCAGAGATGAGCAGAGGGATGGGCTTTGCCCAAGTACTGACTTTTACCAGGGTGACCCCACCCACCACTGTGGGCTGAAGACCTCAACTTCCAGCATTTAGAGCAATACTCACTCTCATTGCAAGAATCTGGAGGGACAAAGGGGAAGCTTCAACAAAACGATATGCAATCATGAATGTCTAGTCAAGGATTAGAGAAGTTCCTGGGTCTGAAGGAAATAAGACCAGCAATCCTAAAGTCCTTATGACCTTCCCATGGGAATAGGCCACTAATGATCCATTTGTGTGTGTATGTGTGTGTGTGTGTGTGTGCGTGTGTACGTGTGTGTGTGTGTGTGTGTGTGTGCGTGTGTGTGTGTGTGTGTGTGTGCGTGTGTGTGTCTTTTTCTAGAAAACCCACGGGAGTCATGCTTTGACCCTGGCTCCATCAAGAACGGCACCCGTGTGGGGTCCGACCTGAAGCTGGGCTCATCTGTCACCTACTACTGCCATGGGGGCTATGAAGTCGAGGGCTCCTCCACTCTCAGCTGCATCCTGGGGCCTGATGGGAAGCCAACATGGAACAACCCACGACCAGTCTGCACAGGTTCGCAGGCGAGGGTGAGGGGTTGCTGAGGACCAAGGGATGCAGAACAAAAGGGGAAGGGAAGGGACACGGCCCTCAAAGGTGACCCCTGCAAGCAGGGTGAGGTGAACTTGGCTTTGCTGTGAGGGGGAAGAGCTTACAACTGACCAGGGCTATATCCTTCCTTCCGATCATGTAGGGTCCCTATTTAGATTAATGTTCCTGTCCTCACAAAAGCCACAGATATGCCACCCCAGGGAGCACACTCCCACACAAGGGAGTTCAAGGAAGCCCTGGGCTTGTGCCAGGCCCTGGGGACAGCCCTGAGGTCAACTGGGTAAAGTCAGACCATGAAATGAACTGACTCTACGTAGGCTCAGGTTCACCGCAGGGTCCTAGCAAGAAGAGTAAGAAAGAGCTTCAGAAGCTCCAGCGTGCGGGACGACCCCACCATGTGCAAAAGCCCAGTGGTCCCCTTACATTGGGGAAATTGGCACCAGAAATGGGAGCAGGAGGTGACTGGGCTGTGTGGCTCCCAGTGGGCTAGTCTGGAAGAGAAAACATATGCCTCCTGCTTATGAGACCCCAACCACCCAGGTGTAACCACGAGCCAGGAAGCAACTGGCCGTTCTAGGCCCCCATGCAGGCCACAGAGGCTCATGATCTGTGTCTCAAGTTGCGCTTTCAGGGAGTGAGCTCAGTGTCAATGGTTAGGGGGAAAAGGCTGACTTGTGCCCAAGCAGGCCTTTGATAACACCAGGGTGGCTTTCAGGCCAAGCCAAGGATGGATGTCCTTGTGCAGGACAGGGGCACTGTCCTTAAACTCCCCTTCTCCACACTTATAGCTATCAGGCAAGCCTTGTCAGGACCAGAGGCTCCATCTAGGAACAGAAGGGAGAATGAGCAGTTGACACAAGGTCACCTGCCTCTCCCTATGGCCTCTTTTTCAGCCCCCTGTGGTGGACAGTATGTGGGCTCAGATGGAGTGGTCCTGTCGCCTCACTATCCTCAGAACTACACCAGCGGACAGACCTGCTTATATTTTGTCACTGTGCCCAAGGACTATGGTAAGGGTCTTTTAGTTTGGTTTGGTTTTATTTCTCGATTCTTTCCCCTCATTCCAAATAGGCAGCTCCTTCTCAGGCTCCTCCCAGTTATCCACTGCCTTTGTGGCACTAGGCATGGCAGCCTCCCAGGCATGACAGCTGCATCTGATAGGAGAGGGAAGGAGGACACAGTGAGGCTGGCAAGAAGCCAGAGTACAGATTAGGTGGGGACCTGGCCAGGCCAGAGGGAGGCCAGCTATCCCCAGGGGTCGGAGTTGCAGATCAGTCCTGCTGGGATGAAGCTGCAGAGCAGGGTGCCCTGGCTCCTACCCTCGGTGCACCAGGCCACTTGAGTGACAGGTGTGAGCAGAGTGAACTGGAGCCGGGAGGTAGCTGGACAGAACCTGTTCCCCCACCCCAGGCCTGAAGGGCCCTGTCTGCAGTGACTGGCAGAGAGGAGAAGGTGGGGAAAACCCTGCTGCTCAGTGCTGGTGGTCTGAAGACCCATCCGATGGCACATCCCTTAGGACTTGTCTGATTAGGGTCCCACTTTTAGACCCTTCCCCTGGGTACTCCTGGGAGCTGAGTACCCCTAGAGAACTCTTAACCTCAGAGCCTTAGTTTCCCAGGCTGCAAAATATGAGCACTCCCTGGAAAAACCAAAGAAGATGGTACACACCCAAGTATGGTACCTGGCATCCAGTAGGGGCCTAATATGTGTAGTGTTCCCTCCTGGGGAAATACAGTGGAGGTATAGCCTGCTCAGGAGACAGATGCTCATTAGGGGCAGGCCCTGCTCCCCACCCTCATTCATCTTTACTGCAGAGAAAGTTTTATATCCAGGGACTGCCCCATTAGCAGGGTCTTTGAAGAAAAAGTAAGGGAGAATGTGGGGTCCTGAGGTCATGTGGAAAACGAGGGGCTACCAAAAGCCCTTTCGTGGCCTCGTGTAGCTGCTGCAGCTGCAATCTGGAAAGGAATAAGGCTGACCCAGTGCCCCACCATGCACCTGTCCTTGTGTGTGGTCCTCAGCGTTGTCCTGGCCCCCGTGGAGAAGGTGATGCAGACCTACCCAGCTCCCCACCTCCCTGTGCCCAGCTGTTCTAGCTAATGTGTTAAAGGGCCAGTGAGAGGCCGGCAAGCAGTCAGCATGCAGGCCCACAGCTCTCTCTGGGCTGCCCTCCTGGCCAGTGGCCTCTAGACCTCTGGCCTGTCAGTGCCCCCGCAGGCTGACCCAGTTCTCGTTCGAGGCCTCCCCATCCTTTCTCTTCCACAGTGGTATTTGGCCAGTTCGCCTTCTTCCACACGGCCCTCAATGACGTGGTGGAGGTGCACGACGGTCACAGCCAGCACTCTCGGCTCCTCAGCTCCCTGTCGGGCTCCCATACAGGTACCCAGGCTGGGCTGGTATGGGGAGAGGCCGGGTATGGGGGCTTCACGGGTCCCCTCGAGGAGTGATGCTCCACAGGCACCCTGGCCACGTGGGGGCCTTCACAGCGTTGTGTCACCGTGCTCTGGAATGTCCCCATCACAGTGGCCAGCTCCCGTGCACCTATACACAGCAGGGAACCCCACGCACACCTGTTCTGTGCTCCTGTTTGTTACATTTGCACCCAACCTTTATGCATGCAGCCTTTCCACTGAAGAAAAGCTAAGGGCAAAACAAAGTGATCATAATGGAGAACTTAAATAAAAACCACCCAGAAAGAGCCACTGATAAGATGTAGTATATTTTCTCCTAGTCGTTACATCCATTTAGACTTAATCTTCTATGCATTTTATTTTTTTAAGAAAACATACATTTTTTACTAAAATACTCACTGTGAACTTCTCCCTGCCATTATTTTTTCTTTATAACAGCATTTCTAAATGCTGCTTAGTAGTCTCTCATACAGTTAAGATTTATGTAATGAATTCCATTTATATTCCCTTTAGATTGTTTCTTTGTTACTCTTCTGACTAGTAATTCATTGAACATGCAGATATCTTTATACACATCTCTGCCTACTACCTTAGCGTCCCTAAAAGCAGAATGACTAAGTTAAAGGATATGCGAGACCATGAAGGCTTTTGAGTCAGCTTGTCAAACGCCTCTCCAGAAAGATCTTGCTACTTTGTTCACCAGCAGTGAATAAGAGGGCATGCTTTCTTCTCACAAAAGTAGGTAATTAAAAACCCAAAAGCATCATCGGTTTGAAAAGTGAAAATGGGAATCTCATTTTCTAATTTGCCTTTTTATCACTCGGTAGGTGTTAACCTTTGTATAATGTGCTTATTGGTCCGTGGGTTTTTTGTTTGTTAATTTGCGTTGATTCTTCTATTAACATTTATTTTTGTATTTATTGAGTGGGATGCCATATCATTATGAGCATATATTATACAGAAAAACAACCTTTTGTCTAGATTGTATGGTATAAAAACCCTCCCTCCGTTTTGTTATTTGCGGTTTAATTTACTTCAGGATATGTTTTAATGTCAGAAAATGTTAACGTCCCATGATATCAGATCTATCAATGTTTTCTTTTATGCTTTTCTCCTTTGGTTTTTATACTGATCAAATACATGTTCCTCTGTGTCTCTTTTTACTTCTTTTTAGTGTATTTTTCTTTTGCTTCTTTTTGCCTTAGTAACTTTGAAATTTATTTTGAGTCATTATTTGGTAGACAGACTCTAACCAATTCTCAAAATACAGGATTTCCATATTCTGAATTTTTATAAATGGTCTATAACTAGACTTTTTAATCCATTGCGCCCACGTATCTTTTTATTCTTGTATTATATTTAGTTATTGTAACAGCATCGTAGTGCTTAATGCTATAGCAATTTTAAATATGTATAAGGTCTTATCAATCCTGATGGTCATATTTTTCCTGAATATTTTTGTTAGCTATTCTTGTCTCCAAGTACAATTTAGAAATGTTTTGCTAAGTCAAAAAATTACATCAAATTTTTTATATGAATTTCATAAAATTTATGGGCCACACTGGGAGAACTCACTTCTTTATAGTAACATTTCTTTCCAGGAATGTGCTGTATATCTCTACATTTATTTTTCTTCTATAACCTCTCAGGAGGTGCTATAGTTTCCATTTAAGCAGTACTTGTTCTTTGTTAACTTTATTCCTGGATATTTCATCTATATTTTTTATTATAGTTTTTGTTGGCACTAAAAATAAATCTTCCCCTTTCCTCACTGTATTTTTTTAACTGTTCTTCACTAGTAAGTTGCAAGACTGGCATTTTGGTTTATTTTTGTATAGTGAAGTCATTGAACTCTCCAAAATAGTGCCAACGTTGCCAACTAATTCTTTTGTTCTAACTACATGGTTTTTCTTTTGTTTTCTTCCACAGTTACTGACTTACTTGTGCATATTACTTTAATTTCACTGTTGACAATTTATCTTTTAGTAAAGTATTTATTCCGTGACCTCTCATAAATGTAGCAACATAATTTATGTAACAGACTATGATGATAATTACTTTGTTTTGTGGTTCTAGCCCCTGCCTTTATAATGTGAATTCTATAGTTCTTGATTGTGCACTAGAGATTTTGTGTGGTATCTTATTTATTTTTAATTTTTCATTGCTCTAGTTTATCAAAATTGGAGTTTCCTCGGAGCTTATTGATGTTATTTTCTAATTAGACTCTGCTTTTATTTCATAATTTCTCTCCTCCTTTGTTTCTCCAAATTAGTTTGTTCTTTTTGTTCTAACTTCTTGAATTGAGAGCTTAGCTTGTTATTTTCCCTGTGTAATACACAGCATGTTTAAAGCAATACATTGAGGTTTGGATTCATACCACAACTTTTGGTATGTACTATTTCCATCACCATTACTTTCTAAGTAGCCAAGAGTAGTTGTGTTAGTTACTTAACGCTTGTTGCCAAGACAACATACTCAACACCCAAAGTTAAGGAAGGAAAGGTTTATTTAGCTCATAGTTTGTAGAGGTTTCAGTCCACACTCAGCCGGCTCCAAGGCAGGGTGGCAGGGCAGAGGAGCAATGTTTCATGAAGCAACAAGCAAAAAAATAGAAGAACAACCCTCTTTTCCTCTGTTATATTGTAGCCAGGCTACCCGCCCTAGGGCAGGAGTAGAACTCATATCCCAAATCCCAGCACTAGACAGGGAACCAGTCACAAACTCTAGAGTTATCACCTCAGAAAAGCTTGCCCCAGGACCCCATGGTACCTTTAGGGGACATCCAGGCACAAACTATAACTCTTGGCTAAGAATGTCTCATCTTGCCTAGCCAAGAACTTGGATTTTGTTCTTGCCACTTTAAATTATGTATTCATCTCTACTTGTATTGTCATGTGTCTAGAGAACATGGCCTCTCCTATTTCCACTTTAAAAATAAATGAAGTCTTCTCAGTAGCCAGAGACTTTTTTTAAATTCCCAAAATATCTGAGAATGGTGTTCTCTGTAGGGTAGAGAGAGGTGGGCTTAGGCTCTGCAGCCACCTGGCTACGCTCTCCTCTCTGCTGTTGGAATTTCTCACTAGGTGACGGTGAGCACAGCAGTAGCCCTCACTGAGCATCAGCTCCCTTGCCTGTACAATAAGCAGAAATTCTGTTCTCTGGAGTTGGTGGTAGGAGTAAATAAGCATTGAAGTAGCTAGGAGATCAATCTTAGAGATTTTTGTCATTCAGATCTATCAGAGAATCTCCACCGAATGATTTTCAGTACTGCCACCACCTACTGAACAAGAGTGTCAATCAAGATCTCTTCAGTGAGATGCTTTTTCAAGACAGACAGACAGACAGATAATTTAGGACCTACAAATATAAATATGGATAGAGATATAGGCATAGACACAGTGTACAAGATCAATAGAACTAGGAAATAAGAAGGATGCATGGCTGGATGGACAGACAGGCAGACAGATAAATAAGACCTAAAGGTATCAGCATTAACATACTCAGAGCATCTTTTAATTCCTCATTTGGAGAAACACTGGTAAGGAGACACGGGGCTGAACTGTGTCTCTGTCCCTGAGGTGTACAGGGGTTGAGAAAAAAGCCTAAGAAATGCTACTTAACATCTTCATTTCTTTCTATTTGCTTCATCAATGATCAAGAACGTTGTGTGTATCACATGTGTGTATCACATGTGTGTATCACATGTGTGTATCACATGTGTGTATCACATGACTGTGATACGTTTGTCTTCTCACGTTTCTAACAATTTTGACATCTGTGTTTGCCTTATCTGTCTTTCCTCATTTCTTCCAGGAGCATTTTTAAAAAGATTAATTTTTTATTCTGAAATTGAAATATTTGGCCTGATAGCCATCAACTTGCTCTGTGTCTGTTTTTTTCTTTGTGTTGTTTTGGTTTTGTGACCTCACTTTTCATTTATACCTGACCCAGCTCTTATTGTATGCTTTATTCCATTTGGGCTTTTATATTAACGTGCCTCATAATTATTTTAAAATTACCAATTTATTCCCTGAGAAAGGTTTGATAATTGCATTAGTGCTATTACCTCCTTGACAGATTACTTCACATTAACCATCCTTTCCTGGCTCTGTTTTTTCCCTGCTAGCCTTTCATTCCCCTACTTAGTACTTTCTTTCAGTAGAGTTCATAACTATGGTGGTACTCCTAGCACCTTGCATGTATGAGATGTCTCCATTCTGACATGTGACATAAGTGACAGCTCAGCTGCAAATCATGTTCTGGGTCACACACTTTATCTTTGGAAACTGTAGCACTTATTTCACATTATTACAGCATTTAATATTATAGGCAAATTGAAATCTAACACAATTTTTTGTCCTTGTAAGTAATCTGTGCTTTCTGTTCATATGATTTTCATTATTTTTCTTTACCTTAAAAAAAAATGAAACAGCCCCCTAGGACAGGCCTTACTAGAGGGAATCTCCACTAATCAGACTTCAGTCGCTGTGGTCTGGACCTCCAGTGTTAGGGAAGGTATCTTCCTTCTTAAATTATGTTTTCTCCTTCAACTTTCTCAACTTCTTCTCTTCCTGGAGATTTCCTATATGCTTGTTGGACTTTTCTCCTCTATCTTCCATATTATTTCTCTCATTGTTTTGATAATCTTTACTCTTTTTCTGTGGATTCTGGGAGAATTTTCAAAACTTCATCTCTGCTTAGCTATTTGATTTCTGCAGAATCCAGAAATCATTGGTTAGCATTTTTCATTCCTCCATAGCCTTTATTCATCTTAGATCCTGCCTTCGGCACGTCTTCCTCCTCTGACTTTACAGATGCCAAACACGCTTTACTAGCAGAAAAACCATGACTGAAAACCTTCTGAGATTTCTTTTACTTGCTCTTTGTTGTACTTCACATAAAAGTATTTGTTTCAACTTCTCAGAGTGGCACTCTCTTCTAAAACTTTGAGGGGTTTTTTGTTTTTCATTTTTTGTTTGTTTGTTTGTTTGTTGTTTTGTTTTGTTTGTACAGGATCTACAGGATCTCACTACATAGATCAGACTCGTAGTGATTCTCCTGTTTTCAGCCTCCCAAGCACTGGGATTACAGGCTCATGCCACCACACCCAGTCTCAATCACCATCTCAGCACGCCCCAGGGGCGGGGCTGGCACAGAACGCTGGGGATTGAACCCCAGTGCCTGTATCTGCCTAAACAGGCACTTTAATCTGCTGCGCTATCTGGCCAGCCCTTGAGGGCTTTTTCTACGTCCAGTGTATTTCTCTGTGTTTTCCATGGAAAAGGAGCTCTATATGTCCAGGGCTGAAGTCACCATAGACTCTGGAGCCTGAATCCACATCTGTCTGACCAAATGGTGGGAGGACAGAAAATCTGTTTTCTCCGCCCACTTCTACTGAGAGGAGCTAACAAAGGCAGTGACAATGAAGGGGGAGCTTTGTCTTCGTGAGTGGTTTTGTTTTTGTTTTTATTTTGTTTTTGTTCTTGTTCTGGCAGCAAAAAGTTAGCTGGAACAATAATTCCTAGCTAGGGACAACCATCTAAGCACATGTAAATCTAATGGGCTATGCAAAAGGCCCTCTACTTCATAAGGGTAGAAGCGTCACACAAGATTTCTGGAAGCATTGATGAATGCCCCCCGAATGGTACCCCGTGGCTCCTTGGTGGCCTGAACCCCAGCTCTCCTAGCTGTGGAGAGGTAGCCTGGCTTTCTGTAACCCCTACTTCCTTTCTGAGGGCAGAATCCCAGCTACTTTCAGGGTCACTAAGATCACAGAAGGACAACATGTATAGTAGCCAAGCCCCTGCACGACACCGTGTTTGTTCTTGGCCTCTGAAGGAAGGTGATGATGGACAGAACTGTGTTTCGTGGCTGCTAGGCCAAATGGCACTGTCTTCCCCTTACCCACTTATTCCTGCTACAAAGGCTGCCCACTGCCTCTAGCTTACAGTGCCCATATAGGTTTTCCCTCAGTATTTCTCTGGGGTCCAAGCTGAGTGACAGTACATCCTGGTTTTTTTGAGACAGGCCCATCCTCCACTTGGTTGTCCCAGCATAACTACTAACATAGTATCCTAGCATGAGCAGTACATTAATTACACTGTCACATTGCTTATCCATCATTTCACAGGAGATCTGGAAAAGGCCAGCTGCTCTCAAATGGCCACAGGCCCCTCCTTCTCAGAAGGCAGTGCCTTTTTTTGATCAGATCAATGTTGATTTGCCAAGTGGACCATCACGCATCCTGGTGCAGTGATTCTCCCCATCTCTTTGGGGATCTTTAGCAGCTGTGGCCATTGTCTCCCTTCCAAGCAAATCATGTAGTCTTATGGAACCTCTCTGTCTTGTTCTGTTAAGTGAGGTTACTGAGTTCTGTCATGCCACCCTCACATTACAATGGGACAATGTAAGACCATAGAAGTGAAAGCCTTCTGTAAACTGTACAGTGTAGCAAAAGGTAAGTGTTTATTTCTGGAAATTACAGTGTGGAATGAATTGTTGTGTAAAGTGTGGGCTACCCCTCCTTTGTGGCTGGGATTATATCTCACTGCTGGGTTCACTGTCTTCCTCTCCCCCCTCACCTCTTATCTCGACAGGAGAATCACTGCCCTTGGCCACCTCCAATCAAGTTCTCATTAAGTTCAGTGCCAAAGGCCCAGCACCAGCCAGAGGTTTCCACTTTGTCTACCAAGGTATGGCCCAGGAAATAAAGACCTTTGACTCCCTGCTCCTCAGAGCCTCTTTCTTGCAATGTTTGGGGCAATTATTAGTCTGTGGGGCAATGTCCTGACATTCAGTTGAATTTTATTCATTAATTTACCCAACAGACATTTCTTGGCCTAAAATCTATGTTGAATAAGAAAGGAAATTAGACACAGGAAGCTAATTCCTTCACCTACCCATCCCTGTCCCAACTGAGTCCATTCTCCAATTATTCTTGGGGCTCTATGAGATATACTAAAGGTGTGGTGAAAACACAGGCTATGAAGTCAGATGCCCCCCCCCAAGCTACTCCATAGCTTGGAGTCTTACACACATTTAAAATGAAGGTAATACTAGTTCTCCACTAATAGGATTGAAAGAGAGTTCACAGCGTAACTGGCATCAAGCACTACTTGTGTCCATCCCCACCTTTACTGACCTTCTAGGCAATGTCTTGGAGCATTCTGGTTTTCACCTGCAGGCCCCAGCCTCCCCTTGTGCAGGAGGACATCCACATCTGCAGAGCCCAAGTTTCAAGCATAGCCCTGTGCACTCCACTCACTCTGCACAGGACAAGGTGCACTTCCTGTGTGGGGCTAATCCTCCCCTAGGGCTTAGATGAAGGGCCGACGCAATCTGCCATGGTGAGCAGGTGATGTAGAGCAGGTCCTAGTCAGGGTCATAGATGCATGAGGAGGAGAAGCCAAAGGCAGGGCAAAGACACTGAAAATGGAGAAGAAAGGGCATTCTCCTTGTTAGGGTGCACAGAACCCTGGACAGCAAGAGGTATTATTGGGGAAGCAAAGAGCAAGCCTAGATATAACATCTGGCCCAGGGGCTCTCATTACCCCTCTGGCTCCTGGAAATTGTGTCACAACCTTGTGTGTCCAGCTATGTTTAGTAAAATGGGCCTCCCCTGAAAAGGTTCAGCCCTTGCTCTAAACCATGGTGGCCTCATCCTCCCAGGGCCCCATCCACACTGTCTGTATTCCAGTCCTATTGTGTATGAATCCCTGGCCCAGATTCTAGAAGAGTGAGGCCTGCCCCTCGGTGCCCTTGTCTCCTGCAGCCGTGCCCCGAACCAGTGCCACACAGTGCAGCTCTGTGCCAGAACCTCGCTATGGCAAGAGGCTGGGCAGTGACTTCTCGGTGGGGGCCATCGTCCGCTTCGAATGCAACTCTGGCTATGCCCTGCAGGGATCCCCAGAGATCGAGTGCCTCCCTGTGCCAGGAGCATTGGCACAGTGGAATGTCTCAGCACCAACCTGTGTGGGTGAGTCCCCACACAACCAGAGCTGAGGAAGGGCTGGGTAGCTCTATCTCACTGGGGAGGGGGACAATCCCTGCAGATGCCACATGATACACAATAGTCCCTCCTAGCTCCATGACATAAGTAGACTGCCCTACCCAGCTGGCTCACTTGTCCTGTGGGTTGGTGTAGACACAGCAGGAGGAGCTGGATAAAACCTGTGGAAGGAAGAGCAGGGGTCCAGGCTCCTACAGGAGGGTTATCTCTTGGGAAAGGTCACAGAGGAGATCAAGAACAGAAGGTGGGACTAGAGGCCAGAAGGAGAGGAGGGGAGGAGTTACAAGCAGAGGCCTGGGGGAGGATCCACAAAGCCAAGCTGGAAGTCTGACAGGCACCACCTCTCCTCCCAGTCCCCTGTGGAGGCAACCTCACAGAGCGCAAGGGCACCATCCTGTCACCTGGCTTCCCTGAGCCCTACCTCAACAGCCTCAACTGCGTGTGGAAGATTGTGGTCCCCGAAGGTGCTGGCATCCAGGTAGGAACAAGGCAAGGGCTGACCCCGAGTGGGACCCATGGCTGAGCCACAAACTAGAAGACACTTCGGCCCTGTCCTTGTCCCTGGGGCTAAAGAGGCACATCACAGAAACAGGAACCACAGAGGCTCGTGGGGTGTGAGGACAGGACAGAGAGCTCAGAAAGGAAGAAAGAGGCTGTGACCTGGGCCAGTCAGGCAGACTCAAAGAAGGAAGCAGGCCTTGAATTGAAGCATGACGATGACAGTTTCTTGAGAAATGTTATTCAAATGGCTTAAGGATTCTTTCTTTTTAAGACTGTGGGGAAAGAAGGGGCCATTATTATGGCCAAGGGGAAGGAGTGCAGCACTAGGCCCAGAAATGCATGGGAACCGCCAGGCACCTACTTGGGCCAGCACACCCGAGCTTGAGCTCTGGAAACTCATCTGGGCCCACCCAGTGCCCAGGGCTGAGAGCCCAATGGACTGAGGCACAGGAGAGGCCCCAGAGCCCTCCAGGACAAGAGAAGTGGTAAGCTGGTCATAGAAGAGAAGGAGCAGGTTGCTGATTTGTGGTGAGGTAGTCAAGCTAGATAACTGGAGAAACCCAAGGAGTATTCCAGAGACAAGGAGAAAGCAATCACTCTGAGGTGTTTCCAGGTCCTTAAAATTTTTCCCCACTCTTTACTTTGCTAAGTATACCCCTGTCTTGTGATCATTTATTCCACATCTGTCTTGCCCACTGGACAGTGACCTCCTTGTTGCAAAGAATGTATCTTACTTTTATGAGAAGCACAGTCTGGCCCAGAGTAGGCGCTCAATACATTGAATTAACCATATGGAGGAAGAAGAACAGGAAGGGAAGGACCCAGCCGCCTAAGCAACACTTCCATCCCTCTGCCCTCCCAGATCCAAGTCATCAGTTTTGTCACAGAGCAGAACTGGGACTCTCTGGAAGTGTTTGATGGTGCAGACAACACTGTGACCATGCTGGGGAGTTTCTCAGGTAAGCAGGGCCTTCGGCTGGGAGGGCTGGGGTAGGTAGCAGCAGTATCACCATTGTCATCAAACAATGATGACAAACTCTACACTTCATCATTTTCAAATGTACATATCAGTGGGTTTTAGTATATGCACAAGATTCCCCCACCATTTCTGCTGTCTAATTCCAGAACATTCTGCATCCTCTCTCCCCACCCAGCCTCTGCAACTGTCAATCTTTCTAATTGTGGAATTGCCTCATCCAGGCATTTCATAGAGATGCAGCCATAAAGTGTGTGGCCTTTGGTCTGGCTTCTTTCGCTCAGCATAATGTTTGCAAGTTTCACCACGTGGTAGTAGGAGACAGTCCTTCATGGATGGATAAACCATATCCATTCATTAGCTGGTGGGTGTTTGGGCTGTTTTCCACTTGGGGCATTAGCAATAATGCTTCTCTGAGCAGTGCCATGCAGGTTGTGTGGTCATGTATGATCAGCTGTCTTGGGCACGCACCTACAAATGGTTTTTAGGCCACATAACTAAACTGTCTTCCAATGTGGTTACACCAGTGTCCATTCCAGTGGTGGGCTTTGGCCTGAATTTGATATATGTCTTTGTCTAAAAGTCAAGACAGCATCCAAATCTGCTGGACTTATAATTCCATGCTGCCAAGATATTAAAAACAAATCCTATGCCCCCAGGAAAAATGTCTACACTGCTAATTTTCCCAGATAATTTCCCAGATATCAGAATCATTTTGAAGGAAACCAAATGCCCAGGGCACTCAGGAGCTCCCCTTCCAGCAGATGCTGGGGAGTGGCTTGGAATTTCTCCTCCCTCAGCCACTGGAACCTGGCACTCCCAAGGTTCTAGTTGTCATTTAGTGGGTTTGATAATGGGGGACCATTTGGGAATCTTGGGAGCAGAATGTTGAAATGGAGCAGAAGCAAGAAAAACAGGGAGGAGCTGAAGGCTGCTGGGAGGCTACCCCCAGCTGATACTGGTTTTCTTGCTCAGGGACAACTGTGCCTGCCCTCTTGAACAGCACCTCCAACCAGCTCTACCTTCACTTCTACTCGGATATCAGCGTGTCTGCTGCTGGCTTCCACCTGGAGTACAAAAGTGAGAGCGCAGGGTCTTGGGGTGATGATGGAAGGTCACCGGGGCCCACGAGGAGTAGGGGTTACACTGGAGCTTTAGCTTCTCCATCCCACTTAAGCCTTCCCACAGACCTAGATGGAGATGCTTAGGCTCAGAGAAGGCCCAAAAGTATGGCAAAGCTGGCTTCCACCAAAGGCCAAAACCTATATTCTCAAAAATCTGTGTGCTCCTTCCAAATCCACATGTGTAATAGACAAGCAGCTAGATCATTGGTCCCAGCCTAAGTATAGACTTTAGGATATAAGAAAACACAGATACTCGTCTCCAGTCCTACAAACTGGCCTCTCTGATCCCCTGCTCTGCGAGCAGCTGTCATCCAAGTTCCTTATGTCAGGGGAAGATTCATGACTCCTCTACAAGTGTTCTCCCTCCAGGCTCAAACTTGTGCATCCTCACTCTCCACATCCCTATCTGATCATGATTAAAATTTCTAACATGAAGAACTATGGGCATACCTTCTGAGAAATAAAGAAAGAGGTTTCTGGGGAGGCCATGCTCCTGCTAGGACTTCGTGCCCTGCTCTCCCACCCCCCATGTCTGGTGTAGAAAAAACTAGGTAGGCAGTAGCATTTTACCTACGGATTCAGCAAATAACCAGGGAGCATCTACAATGTGTCAGGTGCTTTGCCGGGTTTTACCACAACTAAGTCAGATCAAGAAGGTTCAGGCCGCCCCCAGTCCTCTACAGAAGGGCAGGTGCATATGAAGGGCACCCCAGCATCACAGGATGTTGCCCTCATGGATGTCTCTGGATGGCAGAGCAATGGATCCAAAGAGAGAACGGCACTCTATCTTGCAGGGGTGGCAGCGCGGAGCACCTGCGATGTGCCAAGGCCTGGGTTTGACGCTCATAGAGCAAAGCTGAATAGGACACAAGGCCCAGGGGAAGAGATGGACAGGGAAGCAGTCACTTTAGTGCAACCTACTGGGTGAGGGAAATACAGATGATGGGGTCTGAGCCCCGCCAGGTAAGGCTTTGCAGAAGTGGATGCCCGAGTTCCTGAGAAGCAAGAAGTGGGGGAAGGCATGGTTGGCTTGCCCATCTGGGACAACATGGGCCCATCCGAGTCCTGATGGGGTCAGCAGCAGGTGTCATTCAGATGCTCATCTGGGTCGCCTAGAAGAGTGAACTTCATCCGGGTAACTAAGGGAGTAGGATCTGGTGGATCCCAGGACGCCCAACACCTGGAAAAGTTAGTGTGCACTGGTGAGAGAGACCTGGGGCAGCTTACAGAAAAGACGGGGGTAGAGGACAGGACAGAGCCATCTGAGAGCTTCCTCCACACGTAGAGCTAAGGCTGCACTGCCCCACTGGAGTGAAAACCCTAGACTTCTTAAGTTCTTCACATTCTCAGTTTTACCCACTCTTCTCTGCTCTCTCCACTTTTGTTTCTTTATCTAACATTTTTATTTGAGACTGAAATGTTCCCTGGAATCATTGCTTCTTCTTTCTTCTTCCAAAGCTATTCTTCCTTCCTAAATCTCCTTGTCACTCGACTTTCCTAGGAAAGACTCATCCTTCTGTTCTCTCTGTCCAGGGGAGCCGGCAGTTCTTGAGGCTGGCATTTCTTGTGCACTGTCCTTTGTGATGTGAACAGCTAAGGAAAAACAGTCCCCAGGGACATTTGGAGGCTGGAATTCTTTGGGACCAGAACCCTCAAGTTAATGTTTTTCTTGATAATCTACAAAGAGGGTGCAGAAGGTAGAGAATTAGCTGCTATTGTAGAGGCGAATGGTTTTTCAAGTGTACTAGAAAGTCACATCTACTGCTATGACTCAGATTTAATTTTTATTTAATTGAAATGGAAATGAAACAATACACTTCCAACGGTCATAAATTACATAAGATAAAAAAGCAAGTTCTCCTCTGTCATGAGCACAGCTTAAGAAAGACCCGGATGTGCAGTGTAAGGATAATTAGAAAGGCCGCCTCTCTGTCCCTCTCCTTCTTCTTCCTCCATTTTGCATTTTTCTTCCCTTTTTCTTGTTCTCTCCTCTTCCTTCTGGTCAAAGGAATGCATCTCAAGTTACTAAGCTGCGATCACCCCACTAAATAACGAGGTGCCTTACTGAGAAAAACACCAGACGCTTGCCAAGATGAAGTACTTCGAATTCAGTCTGATGGCCATTTTAGTCTTTGTCCTTGGGATCTCGTAAGCCGATGAGGGTTTTAGATATAACCCCAAACAGCCTCATTCCAAGCATCGCATTCATTTCCAAAAAGCACACGGAGGGCAGAGACTGCCCGGGAGAATGGGAAGCAACTTCTGCTGGACAGCAAGGCTCCAAGGCTTCCACGGGGGCTGGGGTTCTACAGGTGCAAGCACATGTTAAAATGCAGCCCACAACAGTCGCAATAATGACAATTACACTTGAAGATGACAACACGTGCTTGTATATTTTATGCATTACATTGCGCATAAATTTCTCTCTAAATGGTAGAAAAAAAGATGTAGTTACCACAGTCTCATCTCAGAATGTGGCATGAAGATTTGCCATCTGCTGCACTGAGATGGGTGGGTGGCTGATGGCCCAGGGTGACCTGTCCTTCCCTGTTCCTTCTCCACAACTCCTGACTCTTTGCAGGCACTAGACAGTGGGGGGCAGCTGCCCAGGGAGGCTGTGACTGTCAGGGAGCTACCAGAGGACAGAAGCTGCCCTCTCCTGAGCCCTCATGCCCCATAGGTGCCTAGAGCAAACCCAGCCACTAGCTGCCGGCACCTCGCCCTCCTGTCCTGTGCCCTAGTAGAGAAGCCTACAGTGGGGTAGGTGGAGGATTCAGTGTGCAGCCGGACCTCAGCCTCCTTGTAAGTCTGTTAGCCTGCCACCTCCAGTCTACCATCCCAGAGGCACTTGTTTTGTGTGCTCTCTGTGCCCACACCTGCTGGTGGGCTCCAGTGTCCACACTCAGATGGTCTACTGCAGTCTGCTGTGTATCAACCAACAGGGGACTCAGAGCAGGATGAGGATGACTTCAGGGTGAGCCAGCCAGATAGCTCAGTGGACTAAAATGCCTGCTTAGGCAGACACAGGGACCGGAATTCAATCCCAGCGTGTTATGCCACCCCCGCCCCCAGGGCCTGCTGAGAGGGCAAATGAGACTAGGCGTGGTGGTGCCCAGCTGTAATCCCAGTGCTTGGGAGGCTGAAAACAGGAGGATCACTACAAGTCTAATCTGTGTAGTTAGACCCTTTAGATTCTGTACTAAATACACTTTTTTAAAAAGATGAGGATGACTTCAGGAGGGGAAGAGAGGAAACTTGGGGACAAGAAAGACCTAGAGTCAGACTGGGCTGGGTCTGAACCTCAGATCTGTGGATTACTAAGGACCTCTGACCTGAGTCCTACTGAGGAAACGGGAGCTAAGGTCTGCCTGAAGGGGCCGAGGTGAGGCCTGGGACTCCCTGGCTTGGCCTTGCTTGAGGGTGCACTCAGTGTCCAGGAGAGTGCTGCTCCTGCATTGGTGGCATGGACAGGCAGGAAGGAGGAGGAGGAGACAGCGGGTGGGGGGGAGACTAGGATGGATGCTGGAGCAAAGTGCTGTGTGCAAGGCTGGATACAATAAGGACCAAAGGATCACCATTTTAATTTTGGAAAGTCAAAGGGAGTGAAGGAGGAGGATTTGAGAGCCTCTGGAGGTAATCTTAGAAAGGGACCTGGCTGACACCATGAAGACAGCTGCAGAGGCTAGGCAGGAAGGCCGGATCCACCATTAAAGGTCACGGGGCACATTTCAGAGTGTTGGGCAAGGACAGCCAGCTATTCAAGGAGAGCTTTGCTTTGCTTTTTGGGTCTTCACTTTGGTTTTTGGGTCTTGGAATGAACACAGAGACTTCACACTGAGCTACCTCCCCTCACCCCCATTTTGTTATTTTTTTTAAAGATAGAGTTTGGCTGAGGCTGAGATCAAACTTGGGATCTTCCAGCCTAGCCTCTCAGAATTCCAGAATTACATGAATACATCACCTCAACTAACTTCAAGAAGAGGTTTTGAGGAACACCAGTAGCCTATGGGATGGTGCACCAGGGATGAGGGGGAGGTTCTCACAGGGTCTGGTAGTGGATGGGTCATAGGAGGCAAAGGGTGAAGGGCCACCAGTCCCACTCCAGAAAGAGCAGACATGACCTTGAACACAACGGGATAAACAGGGCAATGGAGGACCTCGCCCACCTGCAAACTTCTCTCACAATAGTCTTCCCAGCAGAGGGAGACCATACTAAGTTCTGGGCACCACAGAAGTCCCTGTCTCCTCGCTGCTTTCTGTCCTTTGTGCCTTCTCTGAGGCCTCTCCAAGCATATGAGCCTACAGGAACTGTTTTCTAGAACAGGAGGAGGGAAGAAAGGCAGGAGCAGGAACAGGAGCAGGAGGAATGTGGGAGCGGGTTCCCCCAGAGAAGCCTGATGGTCTACAGCCAGGGCTCAGCTCTCTGTGCTGAGCTCAGTAGGCAGGCAGAGCCCCCAAAGTCCCTGAGCTGTTGCCCTCCTGCCCCAGGTGGCTTTGGTCTGGTAGCCCTCGTGCTGCATAGATATTCTAGTCTCCTGCAGGCTGCAGGGTGAAGAGAATTTGGAAGCACTGGCCTCGAGGGCCCTTCCCCTCCCTACTGCCAGCAACAGCCCGGTCTGCTGTCACCTTGGCCTGCTGGGCTTGTCCATCTGCCTCTCCTCTGTCTGTGTCCTGTCTAGCTGTGGGTCTGAGCAGCTGTCCAGAACCGGCCGTGCCCAGCAATGGTGTGAAGACTGGCGAGCGCTACTTGGTGAATGATGTGGTCTCTTTCCAGTGTGAGCCAGGATATGCCCTCCAGGTACCTTCTGTCAACACCTCAGGACAGGAACAGGCATCT
Organism: Octodon degus; assembly: GCF_000260255.1. Taxonomy (NCBI): domain Eukaryota; kingdom Metazoa; phylum Chordata; class Mammalia; order Rodentia; family Octodontidae; genus Octodon; species Octodon degus. The sequence goes on along the minus strand of NW_004524706.1, from coordinate 1,160,986 downwards.
CCTGAGATGACAGGAACCCTCATCATCTCCTCCTAGAGCTGTCCACACAAAAGACAAACTGTGCTGACTTTCACGGATTTGGCAAAAGCCAGCCTCGAAAGTGTTCCTGCAAACTTAGGTTTGATTGGGCTTTAAGAAAATTAAATTTTCCTTTGAAGGCCATGAGGGAATTTAGTAATTAAAGGACTCTCAGAAGGAAACCTTCAGTGATGAGAATTCTTTAGTAATGGCTGCTAATAGTTGTCCTTCCCCCAAATCTCCCCCCACCCTCTGCTTTACCTCACGCCCACAGTGGACCTATGTATCTTTGCAATTCTCATTCCTTAAGTCAGTGCCCTGAATGAGGCCTAGTTCTGGGTTGTAGAGAGGAATGTGCCACGGGGTCTGATACCCCAACCCCTGTTCCGGGTTCTTCCAGGGCCACGCCCACATCTCCTGCATGCCTGGGACGGTGCGGCGCTGGAACTATCCTCCTCCACTCTGCATTGGTAAGACAGCCCGCAATGCTTAGCTCCTGCAAATCCACTCTCTAGGGATTTGGGTTCAGTGAAATACTGCAGAGCTCAAATTCAAGTTAGAAGAAAGTTCAGTATCCTGGATCTGCTCCCCATCCTTAGCTTTTTAGACCAATGTTTTTGTAATTTCTAACTCTTACTCCAAGTTGTCATGACTTATGCAACCCTCTGCACACCAAGGGAAGCATCACAAAAGGTTTGCCCTCTTGGAAATGTTCTGATGACCATTGTGACTCCAGACAACAGGTGTTGAACCCACTGGGCCCCAAATGACAAAACTTGCAGGCACTTCGGGCTTTCCCTACAACTTGTTATAGGACAGAGAAGTCTGCTAATCAGTGCCAAGGGTCACACATGAAACATGAAATGTGCTTGGTGAAGATAGCTCAGCGGTTTAAGAGCCTTCCAGGAAAGTGCAAGGACCCAGGTTCAATCCCCAGCAGCACATGCCATGCTGGCCCCAGAACCCCGGGCACACCGTGCTGGCCACTGAAACTTTGCATGGTGTAATCCCAGCACTGTAGAGGCTAAGACAGGAGGATCACTAGGAATCCAAGCTGCATAGCAAGACCCTGTACAAATAAATGAATAAATAAATAAATGAAATTGGCTTGGTTTCATTGTTTACCCTGTGCTGAATAATTAGAAAAAACAGTGGACAAAAGAAAAGGGGTCACTACTCTTGGGGATTTCTGGTCAAGTCAGGCAAACAGCAGATGAATTTTTATTGAGCATCTGCTATGTTCCAGATTGGACATTCTGTGTTTCCCCAGGATAGCTTTTCAGGGAAGGGATCATTATCCTTGGCTGAAAATCTCAGTCTGTGTACTGGGAGAAGGTGGTTCAGTCAGACTAGAATGCTAAGGTTCTATGACTGTGAAGTCACACACACACACACACACACACACACACACACGGCAAACTTTGGGATAGGACAGGAGATGAGTGGAGGCGATCATTTCTGTGATTTCCCTGGTGTGCAGAGCAGGTCAAAATATGACTGGAAGCCTGAGGACTGCCCCCCAGTACACCCCAGTACGTACCACAAAGACTTGGCCAAGGAAACCATATTAATATATCACCAGCAGCTGCCGTTGGCAATAGGTGTACTCAGCCCTGTTCCAAGTGAGCTGCAGACCTTTCTAGTACCTTCATAACAACGCTGAAGGACAGGTACTGGTGCCAGCTCCATTTTTGTATCTAGGAGAAACTGAGGTGTGGAAAGGTTTAGGATTTTCCCACAATCCTGTGGGAAATGAAGCAGGGATTTCAACCCAGGTAACTGCTGGGTTATACCAATCTTCATGGATGTATCTGAGTCACCCCCTTCCTGGGAAGCACTTCCCTGGCTCTCCTCATCTGCGGCCTTCTTTGACCCCCAGACTGGCCAACCCCTTTCTGCTGTCAGGAACTTTCCTCAGAAGGTGTGAAAGACACCCAGTCAACTGACCAAGCTGCAGTTGAGCCCCAGCCCTGCCCATGATGTCAGATGACATGAAACAGATGTCTCTAGGCTCTCCCAGGATCACTGGTTCTCACACAGCCCAGCGGCTGGCTCCCCCGGAGTGTACTCACAGGCGCCCTTCTGCTGGTGGGCTTCCCTTCTACCCACTCTGCCATGAAAGGTATATTTTAAAAGAGTCAGGAATGGTACCTGGCAGAGCAGGAACACAGTGAGAGTTGTCCCCTCCTCTCTCTTTGTCCTTTTTCTGTGATCTTGGAGTGGACTGGGGGACAATGAGAGGAGAGTTAGGCATGAGATACGGCCACAGTTCTCTTGGAGCAGACCACTGTTGCTTTTCTTCCACATCCTCGAAAAGTTCACTGACCTGCAAAGGGTTTATCCAAGTCATGAGCCCCTAACTGGACTCTGTGGACTCGTAGTCATGTTAGGATACACTTTCCATCCTGGGTAGTGCACTTAGTTTTGCCCCTGGGTACAATTTTTAGAGACATTCCTTTGGATTCCCCAAGAGGTTTGTGACTCAGTAAGTTAAAGACAGCTGTTGCCAGGGAGATTCCAAACATCAGTACAGCTCTGTACCTTTTCTTAGATGTTGTCCTAACCCCATCTCATCTCATTGTCACAGCACAGTGTGGGGGAGCAGTGGAGGAGATGGAGGGGGTAATCCTGAGCCCCGGCTTCCCAGGCAACTACCCCAGTAACATGGACTGCTCCTGGAAGATAGTGCTGCCCGTGGGCTTTGGTAAGTCTCTGCAGCCTCCTCGGGAGGCTAGGGATTGAAGGCCAAGCCTCTGAGCTAAAACAACTCTCCATCCAACCTCAGTGGCCAAGCTGGTCCAGCTTTCTGCTTCTCCATTCCTCGTCTGTTGCCTCTTGTACAGCCCCAAGGGTCGATTACAACTGGCAGAGATGAAAGTTTGGGGAGCACAAATCTTAAGGGTTCCTATTATTATCATTTGAGTAGTGAGTCAAAGTCCAAGGATATGGAATGAGAAATTACCCAAGGAGGTTTAAAAAAGAGAAACACAATCTATTTTACCAAGACCAGACCTCAAGTTGTGCTTTTAACTCCCATATCAGATTTATCTTCGTAATTAAATTGAGCCAGGGTCAATACAAAATTGAGTTTGCATTCTTCATAGGCGCAGTCTAGCTGGCCTAGAGATTGGGAAATATTTTTTTTCTTTTCCAGGCAGAAGGACATGGAGTACGCAGGCACAGGGGTTGTTTAGTGCAGAGGACATTAACCTGGACACAGATTTTAATTGCTAGGAATATAATTGTACCCCAAATATCTGTTTGTGTTAAAGTGCTAAAGGTTGAAGATGCTGCCATGGACCTGAGATCGATCTTGCTTACGTTATTGCTCAGCTTCCAAGACAAAAATGTCCTAAGGAGGTTATCCTCAGAAATGAAGATTGCTTATTTTATCATTTAGCATTCAGCTCAGAGTGAGGCTTCTGATTAGAGGAAGCAGTCTAACTGGGCTTCTTTAAGCCTAGCTGGAGGGAAGGAGAGAGGCCGCCAGGGACAGAGTCTTCTATTTAGTGGCATCTTCTAAAGGAAACTGGGTGTAGAATGGAAACAGCTGGAAGTCTTGGAAGGCTCTAGATTTTGAAGCAGTGAGGAAAAGGGGTCTGGAAGCCCCTGCCACTTTGCCTTCAGGCCTAGGGCAGACTCTTGAATGGCAGAGGTGCGTAAAGGACCTGATGCAAAGGCAGCCGAAGTTTAAATGAGATCTCTCCTCTATGGGCCCTTCTGCTCAGCCACCTGGACTCTCTAAGTCTTGGTTCTGATTCATGAACCAAGGACTGAGACTGCTGCCGGTCCAGGCACACAGGCCTGGAATCCTCACTTTTGAGTGCAGGTCCAAGTCCAGCATCTTGTCTGATCCCAAAACGGGGCTTCAGCGTGTGAACAACCCCTGCGCATACACGCTGCTGCCACCAGAGGGCAAGCACAGGCCAGGCCTTCCCAACAGGACTCGGGCTCTCAGACCCACAGCCCTCTCCAGTGTGGGAGGCTGCAAGGGCTGCAGAAAGGAAAGCACCAAGTGATTTAAAAGCACTCTAAGTGCTCCTTAGAAAGGGAGTGAATTGTGTGGCTGAGGAATTCCCGAGGTTGAATTGCTTCGTATGTAAAGTGAATGAATTTTATTAACATGGGTTGACCTTGAAAAAACACAGCATTAAATAAAAAGTTTAACAATAGTAAATATAACATAATATCATTTATGTAAATATTTAAAACACATAAGCCCAGACATACACTGAGGAATCTAATACCAAACTGAAGGGTATTTTCCAAATTCATGTTGGTGACTGCTGCTGTGGCAGGAAGGAAGGGAGAGGAGAGGCAGGAGACAAAGCATCTCTAACATTGTATGCCGGGTCTCTATCTGCTAGGTAGCCAGGTGCACAGATCCAAAGCAATTACGCAAAGGTACACATTCAAGCAAATCAGAAAGTACAGATGAGCATATTGAAAAAACTCAAATTCCACCTGTAATGCTTTCATGCAGAGACAATCAGTAATGGCTTAGTCCACCTCCTTAGGCTGCAACACTCATAAAGATTGATCTTACTCCTGCTCTTACTCATCCCGTGTGATGCCTGATGTGGTGCTCATGTGTATCAAATACTCAGTTAATACAGCGCTGAATGAATGTGCTTCCAAGTGTTTTAATCAGACAGAATTATATTTTACATACAACTCTGCCATCTGATTCTTACACTCAACAATGTATTTTGGGACTTGTCCTACACTCACTAGGTAGATTTCTTCTGTAACACTTTCCATCATAATCCTATTTTGAATAATCTTATCAGTAAATGAATAATAATGTTCCCACCTGCATACGTACAGTGGTACCTCGGTTCGCAAACTCAGTTCTCTCTGCAATTCCAGTCACAGCCCAAACTGCTGCAGGTCGAGAACCATATCAAATTTCCCCATGAATCAACATTGAACTTAACCATTGAATTTTTAAAAATCTTTTATTTGTTTGTTTGTTTATGTACATATGTATGTATTTGGTACAGGGTCTTGCTACACAGCTTGGACTCCTAGTGATCCTCCTGCCCCAGCCTCCCCAGAGCTGGGATTACAGGGGTGCACTACCCCCCCCCCAGTCTTGGTGGCTGGCAAGGCACACTCAGGGTTCCAGAGCCAGCACAGCATGCAGTACTGGGGATTGAACTTGAGTCCTTGCGCTTGCCATGCAGGCACTTAGACCGCCGAGCTATCTCCCCAGCCCCTACTTGTTGAATTTGATTCATTCAATTTGTTTTGTGACCAGAATCATGGAAAGAATCAAGTTCGTGAGCCCAGGGTACTACTGTGATGTGTCTATGTATGTACATCACAGGCTTAATTAGTCCCACTTCACCTGTCCTGTTGCTAGGAGATCGTGTGACCAACCCAATAAGATCCCAAAATGTGACTTTATTTTGCTTCTCCATGGAACAGACAGAGACTGTATACTTCTAAGACTTATGTTTCCAAATCATCTTAGGGGTTCTAGAAAGCATCACTATTAACGGTTAGGTCTTTTGAATAAGTATGGGGTTGCTATTTGTTTAAAAAAATGCCAGGCATGGTGGCACACACCTGTATTCCCAGAACTCTGGAGGCTGAGGCAGAAGGATCATCGGGAATCTGAGACCAGCCTGGGCTACAAAGTGAGCTCAAAGCCAGCCTGAACTGCATAGCGAGACTCTGTCTCAAAAGACCAGGAAAAGTAAAAAAAAGAAAGAAAAAAGTAACTCAAATTAAGCTAAGTGTTAACCATGAATTTAGATTTCAACCAAATAAAGTAAGCTCAGCATGGAGCTTGAGATGACTGGTGCCTTTACTTTGGAATGCTTTGTAGACTTTGGCCCTACTGAAAGGCAGAGCAGGCTGCCTGGCAGCTTTCACTGTGTGTCCTAGGAGCCCTGACTGGGTAGGCAGAGAGTGAGTGGTGGGAGCTCTGGGCTCTGGCGGGAGTGGCCCTCCTGGGTGACACCCTTGCAGCAGGACCGCATGGCTTTGGGCACTGTCTGCCTCTGTCTTGCTTCCAGGAGCTCACATCCAGTTCCTGAACTTCTCCACTGAGCCCAATCATGACTTCATAGAAATTCGGAACGGCCCCTATGAGACCAGCCGCATGATGGGCAGGTTCAGCGGGGGCGAGCTGCCGAGCTCCCTGCTCTCCACGTCCCACGAGACCACTGTGTATTTCCACAGCGACCACTCCCAGAACCGGCCAGGATTCAAGCTGGAGTATCAGGGTAAGGACAGGAGTGCTGCTCTGTGCACCCTGACTTCTTACCCACAATTATCCATCTCCCCAGATTTCCATGGGGGGCAGGGGAGCAGCGAAAGGGTGAGGGGCAAGGCACAGGCTGCTGGTGAAGGCTTCCTTTAGGTGACATCTCTCTGACCCTCAGGCTACCTACTCCAGTTTGACAGCTTCAGTACTTCCATAGACTTCCCTACAGCACCTTCTGAGGCCCCACAAATGTCTGACCTGACAGCAGCTTTTCCTGGACAAGCAGTCTGTCAGTTCCTTCTCAGAACTTCTGGGACAGCCAGCCAGCTCCTCACACTCAGGCCCGAGATGCTGAACTATTGCTGTGGGTCAGTCAGACCCAAAGACTCACCACTGCTCCCCTAGCACGGAATGGAGGATTCAGGGGACAGCGCTAAGTGCCCCACAAGCCTTGTACCATGTTCTGGGTTTTCCTGTATAAGGCCCGACCACACTCCATAAAGGCTGTGCTTCCTGAGGTGAAACCTTTTGACAAATCCACAGTTCTGGTGCACTTTCCCTGGAAAGGCCCCTTCTGCTCTGATACAGGCTCCTCTGTAGCCTGGGAGATTGTGCCCAATCTGTGTGGCTATACACTACGGCAACCCTCTGTAAGCCTAGTCTCTCCCTTGGGCACCTACCTAAGTTTAACTGACTGAACCATCTGTTCTAATTTATTTCCAAAATTCTTCCTCTAACTTTCCACCCCATTTTCAGAGAGTTTCTAATATTGATACATCCTTTTTCCTTAAAGTAAAATACTACAGATCTTTCTGTGAACACATTTTGTATTAGTCCACTTGGGATGCTGCAAGAAAATATCAGAAACTGAGTGGCTTATAAACAATGAAATCCACATCTTGCACTTCTGTAGGATAGAAGTCTAAGACCAAGGTTCTGACAAAGCCCATGTCTGGTGAGGTTCTGCCTCCTGCTTCGGGGATAGCACTTTCTCACTATGTCTTAATCTGGTAGAGGGGCCAAAGGTGCTCCCTGAGGCCTATTTGATAAGGACACTAATGCCATTCCTGAGGGAAATCCTCCAAAGGCCCCACCTCCAAAGTACCCTCGCATTGGGGATTAGGTTTCTAGGTGTAAATTTGGGGAAAGTACAAACACTCGGGTTATAGAACACAGTTCTTACAACCTCACTCACCCCTAGCCTATGAAGACAGTTGTGCATCAGTCAAAATGAGGGTTTTAACAATTCAATATATATTTCCCCATTTTCCTATATATACGTATATTGTCATAGCCATAGTATTACATTTTTAGCAAAACTGGATCATACTATACACTTTTTCTACAATTTTCTTCTTCAAAGTTAATTTTTAATTACACAAACAGTGCACTGACACAATTACCTTGTTAAAGAAAAAGAACAGAAAAGAAGTGACAAGACAGGGCAGGCCAAAGCTGTCTTTGATTCTGGCCTCCAAGTCCAGGATTGTTGTCCAGAAGCAGCCGCTATTGTTTTGATGTGATCTTTCCAGATGTTTTTCTGCCTGAATGTACATATGTTATATGTATTGGGGAAAGAATATGTAATGCTTTCCCAAGTAGTCTGCATCAAGAGTACCATGCATCGTTTTCTGAGTCTTGGCTTTTGTATAAGGATGGCCTGGAGCTCATCCTTTGTAAAAGGGGAACATTGAGTGAGGACTGGGCCTCTCATTCAGAGAAGGCCTTACAAGGTGTCCCAAAAGGTGGCCACAGTTGGGCCCATTATACAGGGGGAATGACCACATTTCTCTGGGAGAACTTCCTAGAGCATAGCTGGGCTTGTCACCACCGTGACAGCCTCATCAGACAGTGCCATTCTCGCTTCATCTTCACTGATGTTCTCCCTGTGTCTGTCTGTCCCCACCCCCACCCCCATTTTGACTGATGCGTAATAATCGTACACATTTATGGGTCCAATATGATGTTCTGATACACTGTGTGTGATCATATCCGGGTAGGCAGTGTATCCATCACCTTCAACATTTATCCTTTCTTTGCGGTGCGAACACTCAAAACTTTCTCTTAGGTGTTGATGAGGACATGGGGCAAAGGGAGCCCTTACATACCATTGGTAGAAATGGAATTTAGAGAGCTATCATGGAAAACAGTGCCGAGGTTCCTCAAATTTCCCCTATTTATAAAGACACTCCTCACATCAGATTAGGGCCCACAGGATGGGGAAGGTCCCAGTGAAGGCACACTCAGGTACAAGAGGTTAAGATTTCAACCCATGAACATAGGGGAGATATAGTTCACCCAAGTGCTCTCTCCTGACAGATCTCAATGTGTATTGACAATGCCAACATTGTAACAGGAACAGCTGCTATGGGCCAGGCCTTTTCCACCAGACAGGCACCATCCACCCACCAAGTCCCTGAGACGGGACAGCTGCTCTACTCACTTGTGGTGTGATAAATTCACTTTCTTTGCAAAGATGGACCTTTGGTGGTAACCTCAGACTGTCCCCTGACTGCTGCCATCTATCCCCAAGAATCTTGGAGCCCTGCCCCTGCCTCAGCTAACCATACCCCTGTCAGCCTCTGTCTTCTTTTGTGAAACCTCCTGATGAACCTGCCCAGCACAGGGCCCCACCGGCACCCTAAAACTTCCAGATAACATGTCAACACTGGCCAACAATTCCCTCTGACATGTCTGCTGCTCCCTGTGAGGTTTCACACTCCTGAGGCTCACAGCCTTCCTCAGAGGACTTTCCCTGTGGCCTAACTGCATGAGAGGTTCAGCCATGTTCACTGGGGCCTCTGCTCTGGGACAGACCCAGTCATCCACTCACATTTCACCTTTCAGACTTGCCTGGATGCTCCCCTCTGTGTAACAGGCCATCTAGTCCCTGTGTGCTGTGGGCCTAATGATGCCTATGGAGCCACCTGTGCTATAAGTCACTAAGCCTGAGGACAGGAGCTCAGCTTCCTTCAAGGCTTCTTGCTGTGATGTTCCAACCTTAACTATGCCGTCCCTAATGCCAAGTCCTTCCTCTAGGGCTTCCAATTTATGATAAGCCCCAATAATTCTCCCTGAACTATGGGCCCCATTTTGTATTTATATTTTCCTCAGCCCTGTGGGCCTGTGCCCTTTAAACAAACTCTGAGTGCTCCCTCTGGACTGTCCCTTCATGACAAGACCCATATTCATGGGGGGTGTCATCATTGAGACTATTTCTGCTGATCAGGCCCAGCCTTCTGTGGTTCCTCTGTTCTCCTTAGAAGTCTGAATCATTCTTTTTCCTCAAAATTCCTTGATTGGATGATCCAGAATTTCTAGTTTGGGGCTTCCTTTTCTCTTCTGCAGGAAAATATTCCTGTAAAATTTGTATTAGCAGCATAAATTCCTCCTACTAAGGCCTTCCTGTCTGACAAGCTTAAACCAGCACTATTAGCATGTTAATGATGGTGCCTTTTTGCCATCGCATCTGTTTCCAGGGCAACATCTCCAGGGAGGACAACCCAGCTCCTCTCCCTGAGAAGTCCTACTTTGGGAAGGTCAATGCTATTCTTATGCTTGAGTTCTGCCTTCTGAGCCACCCTGTCTTTCTGAAGCTTCTGAGAGTCGTCTCAGTATGAAAGGAATCCAGGCATTCTTGCTGAAGTGTTTCCTTTTGAAAAACTACTATCAACCTGACAATTGTACCACTCTTATTAAGGCTGTTCCAGCTTATAACACATGGCCACTGTCCACACAGTCATCCCTGTTTGGGGGCCCATATAACTCCCCACCCAGGCTTTCAGTGGCCTCACTAGGCAACAAGCGCCCCACTTCCTCCAAGACTCAATGACCAGCCAGCTGGCCCTGACCCTCTCTGCTGACAGGACTCTATCTCTGCAGCCACCCACACCCACCGTGGCTGTCCAGTTCTTTAACACACCAGTTACTTCAGTGATTTCTAGTGAAACCTGCCTGGGTCTCCCCACTAAGAAGTCCCTTTCTGATGCTGAATGGGAACACAGGACAAAGCCGCCATTGCAGAGTGGGTGTGCAGGAGGCAGCTTTGAGGCCATCGCTATCTAGCTTGTTATTATGTGTGATGAGCACCTCCACTTCCGTGGAGCATTTATGTGCTTTCGCTACTCCCATGGAGAGTTTCCCCTGTGGGAACATTCCATCCATTCCACTTCTGATTTCCTTTGTAGAATGGGCCCAATTACTGCCACGGAGAATCTCTTCTTCCTGTGGACCCAATTAGTTGAACGCTTTGCTCTGTGGCCGGTGCTCAGCAAATCCCTCAGCTATTCCCATGAAGACATCTTCTTCTGAGTGAGGCCCACACATTCTCAGGAGCGGGGCACAGCTCTCCTGGTCTGTTGAGGGACTTGTTTGTGTAGCAGTCACATGTTCACTCAGGGCCTGGCTAGTCCCTCTGGAAGCTTTTTGTCCTTGCCACAGGTTTGGCTCATGCCTACCAGATTTCTTCCTTCCTCAGAGATTTTAATTCTCAGAGCTAGAAAACCCTACCTGAATCCTCACTGCTTCCTCAACTTGTGATCTTGATCGCCTAAGTGACTGAAGCAACATGAAGGTGTCCAGGCCAACGCCTGGTCCCAAACTGGCATTGATGGCACATCAACCCAGCAGTGTCTTCCGGGAGCTTCCTTTCCCATAGAAGTACTACTAATAAGTAACTTTCATTGAGCTCTGCCCATATGCCAGTGTTGTGCAAAGGGCGTACGTATGCCAGCCTACTTTGTCCTCATGATAAGCATTTAACAAATAAGAAATGGAAGACACAGAGAAGTTGTAGAACCTACGCAAAGCCAACACCTAGTGAACGGCAAAGATCTAGCTGAGTCCAAGTCCTAATGCTTCACCAGTATATTCTGATTGAGAGGGAAATACCCAGACAAAATAAAGTGACCTATTCTCCCAATCTCTTTCCAGCCTATGAACTTCAGGAGTGCCCAGACCCAGAGCCCTTTGCAAATGGTATTGTGAGGGGAGCTGGCTACAATGTCGGACAATCGGTGACCTTTGAGTGCCTCCCAGGATATCAGCTGATTGGCCACCCTGTCCTTACGTGTCAGCATGGCACCAACCGGAACTGGGACCATCCCCTACCCAGGTGTGAAGGTATGTCCCTCCATCATACCTCTGGCCCCTCTGGTGATCCTTCCTGGCGTGGTCACAGAGACAGAGCCGGAGCAAGCCCACATTCCACGTTCCTGTCTCCTCCAGGGGATCACAAGTTCAACTGGCAGGCCCCGTTGAAACCTGGTCCATCATCTTTTCACGTGGGTGTCCCCATCCTAAACAGGGAGTCCCCCAGGTAACAGAGCCCTGAGACAGCTCTAGGGAGAATCTGATGGAGATGTGGCCTGGCCGTAGCCAAGGAAAAGGCAGATCCAACCCTTGGGAAAGGCTAACTGATGGAAGTCACACGAGGATGCAGAGCCCAGTGGTGTGCCAAAGGGTAAAAGGTAGAGTTGATCATGGCATCTTCCAAGGGGAGAAGAAAATGAGCTCTGTTTCTAAGACCTTTCTTGTTCCCTTATTCTCCACCCACCACCCCCTATTATTCTCTCCTTCCTACATGTATCTGGAGAGAGCTGGATTGACTGTAGCAGGTCACTTTTCAGTGTCTTTGCCTTAAACAAGAACCAGTATAAAGATGACCAAGAGGCTTTGCTGCCTCTACCCCCCTTCTAGACACTATTGTTGCATTTTGTGTCTCTTTTTTACTCTGCCAGCCAAGCATTTTCCTAGAAGAGAAACTGGAATTTATCTTGAAACTGAAAGTAGGGGCAGTAACCCAGAGAAAGTGCTTAGCTGTGGCATCCACCAACCTAGGCTCCATTCCTTGCCTGTCTTAGCTTCAGTTTCTTCCTTGCAAAATGAAGCATTCTCTGAACTCTGGGGGAGCCCACAGGTGGCTCAGACCCTGCGGTCTCAGAATCAGCTCTCCAGAGAGAAAGAAACCTTGTCTGCAGCACTGAGCTGTCCTGAAGTTAGGACATGAACCATCCTTTCTAAAGCTATTAAAGTCCCCTGAGTTATTCAGAACTATTCTATGCATAATTGATCACTGTGGAATGGCTACAGGGTCACTGGCTATGTGACAAGCTTTGTTGTGGACTTTGTTCTCTTGATTCCCTTCTTACTCTGTCTTTTTATGTCATGGAAGAGAAAAAAGAGCAGCTTTCTGTCTACTCTCTGAGCCAGATGTTCTCTACCTCCTGAGAAGCTGTTTCCTTGGTCTCTTTGGCACCATATTCTCTTGCTTTCCCCCATCTTTCTACCAGCTCCTGTGGCCATCTCTTCTTTGCTCCTTAAATGATGTTATTTTAAGAGTTCTTTTCTAGACCAGTGTTAGCGAACCTATGGCATATATGTCGTGGCTGACTGTTTGTTGTCTCAAAAAGGTTTTCCATCACTGTTCTAGACTATTCTTTCTCTCTTCCACTGCCACATCTCTAAATGCTATCATACCTTGTATCCTTTAACTCCTTGCTGAGAGCCACATCTGTGTATCCAGTTGCCTACTAAATATCGTCACCTGGGGCCGAAGCAATTCAGTCTTAACTTGTTCAAAATTGAATTGAACATTTTTCTGTCCAACAGAAGCCCCCATCTGGTAACAGACAAAACTGGGCCCTGGTTACTGGGCCCTTAATATAGATACCCTCCCTGTTGCTTCTCTCCCACACACACCAAGTCCTGATGTCTACATCCCAGCTATATTTCACTTGTGTCCTGCTCTTTCTACACAGGGCATCCAGCCTTAACCCAGGCCACCAATAAGATGGCCCTCCTCCTCAGTGGTCTGCCTTCACTCCTTAGTGATTCATCTTGAACACCCATTCATTCTTGGCCTCAAAATGAGACTTTGAGGCGATCGCATGCGTCTGACGCTCTCCCACTCCAGAGACCTGAAGGAATCTCATCGCCCAGTCCTCTAAAGTGGGGCAGCCGGGCCCCTGCTTTCCTTTCAACCTCCTCTCCTCTCACAGATCAGGTGCCCCCACTAAGCAAAATGCTTTCCATGTTTCCAGTGTGCTGTGCTGCCCGTGTTCTTTGGCGCACACGGTTTCTTCCTTGGGCACCATTCCTGTCTCCTCTCTCACCTACCCGGCTCTAGTCTCCCTCAGGCCTGAGTCTAAGTGTGACTCTGACTAGAAGCACTTCTCTGCTCTCACAGGCTCCCATGGGGCTCCCCCAGTATGCCTGGCATTCCCAGTGATGATTCAGGTGTCCTTGGCTGTGTCCCAGCAGGCAGAACTTAGTGCCTGGCTCCCCACTGTCTCCCAGGCCTCGCCTTGCAAGGAGTGACTTTTCTCTGTATTTGGAGAAGTGCTGGGCTCTTGTGCACACTTACAGGATGCATTTGTGCTCTCAGGAGTCTTGTGCTTTGCCTGGAGGCACTTGGGATTCTTTTTCCTCGGTCTGATTTGCCCCATCCAAGTGCTTACTTGATGTCCCACATCAACCAGAAACATGCATCACTACAGACCAGGGCACATGGAGCACTTTTTGCCCCACATCTCTGCACATTCTCTTCCCTGGTAACTGAGTCTGAGTACCATGGAAGCTTCACACCTCTTCATCCCCTGCCCAAAACCTAGGTCAGGGCGAATCTAAAATTGGGTGCTGTTTCTAGGGAAGAGGAAGATAAGGAGAGAGGATCACATCTATGCAGTGTGTCTCTCCTCTCTAGGCAAGATACTGGGCCAAACATTTATTTATTATAGCCTTCCACAAGCTAGGCAGGCACTCCACCACTGGGCTACAACCACCACTGGGCTCCACCACTAGGCAGATCTGGACGAAACCTTTTATGTGCATCATTAGACTTAATCACAGCTGCAGTCCTGTGATGGTGCAGTCTTAGGCTCATTTTGCATGTGAAGATTAGAAACTCAGAGAGACCAAACTTGTCCAAAATTACCTAGTCAATAATTGATTTAGCTGAAATTTAAACCCAACTTTGGCTTCACCACAAAAATCATCAATTTGAAGTCAAGATCAAAAGTACCGTTCTAGAAAGAACAAACCAAAGAAAGAGAACAAATTTCATAATCTCTCAGCTCTTCCCAGCAAAAGTACTACAGTCCCGACTCTAACATCTGCTCTTCCATTTTCCTAGGCAGAAAAAGGGCAACTCCTTAGTGCTCTTCCTTCTTGGCAAGCTTTTCCATGAGAAAGAGTACAAAGAGGCCCACAGAGGCACCCACAGTAATGAAGGAAAGTCAGGCAGTGTACGAGGTGTTGGTCTGGTGGGTGGAGCCAGGCACAGATACTCTTAGCCTAGTCCCCTCTCCCTCACCCCAGCTAGCTTCCTTGGCAGGACACTCAGACCTGGAGTATGTTAGGAAGACATCCACGTTCTCATCTGTCTGTTTCCTCCCTGCAGTCCCCTGTGGCGGGAACATCACCTCTTCCAATGGCACCGTGTACTCCCCTGGGTACCCCAGTCCGTACTCCAGCTCCCAGGACTGTGTTTGGGTGATCAGCGTGCCCATTGGTCATGGTGTCCACCTCAACCTCAGCCTGCTGCAAGCAGAGCCCTCTGGAGACTTCATCACCGTCTGGTAGGGCCAGGTGCCACATCCCCAGGCAATTACAAAGGCAATTAAAGGTGCTACACACTGGATTAAGGCTCAGCTCCAGGTAGCCATTATGACTCTGAGGAGTGAGACCTGGGAGGTATGGGCTCCCCACCTGGGGCAAGTGGCTGTGTGGATAGGAGTAAATGTGGATGCCCAGGATCTCCTCAGGATTTCCAGAACTCCTGTCCCCAACATTCTACCTATACCCAACATAAGCTAACCAGACTAATGGAAGAGGCTTGAGAAAGAATTGTGAGAAGTCCCTGTGGTAACCCCAGGCTGAGCCAGTGCTGTCCAACAGAACTTCCTGCACTGATGAAAATGTCCTCTGTCCATACTGCCCAACATGGTAGCCACCAGACACATGCCACAAAGCACATGGATGGGACTAGAGTGGCTGACGAGCTGCGCTTTACATTTTAATTTTAATGAACTTAAGTATAAACAGCTACATGTAATCTTCCAGAAAGATCACTGGAATGGGTGAAACAGCTCATGGTTTCTGAGCTGGACAAGTCAGCACTGAATCATATAGCTATATAAAATAAAATGTGAGTTGATTTTAAGATGAGAATACAAATTATTAGATGTTAAGTATAGTTTCCTAGACAGTTTTTTTTTTCCAAACTACTGTCTTTGACAAAGATATAAAGTAATTTTGTTTGGAGGTTAGTGCCAGTCTGAGAATTATCAGGAGAAGGTAGGATTCTTTTCCAAAATTTCCAACGTTGTTTAACTATCACTAGACTTTCCTGGGTTCCTTTGCAGCTAAATTTATAAGGAATGTCTAGGAACAGACATGTGGGCTTAGATATGATTCCTGGAAAGAAATCCTTTGCCTGAAAAGTGAGAGTGTCTCTTTGCTGGGAGGATGAGGAAATGGCTGCATGGCTAACACAGGATATTCCTCTCTCCCAATTCCTCAGCACTGTCTTCAGGCTGCCTCAGGGTGAAAGGACGTGTGATAAGAACTGCAGCCCTGCTCCATGGTGTCACCTGCCCATGGACAGGTGAATGAGGAGTTTGCATGAGTGAATCTCACACATTCCAGTGAACTTGCTGGAAAAATTAGGCTGAAAGAGGCCAAGTAGAGCTGCTGGGGAAAAAGTGTTGGGTGCAAGAAGAGTCGTAGCTACCTGCTGCAGGTCTCCCTTATGGCCACCAATGGCACTAAGGGGAGACTCAGCCATGATGACTGCTGCCACCCTAGAACCTTCCTTCCTACTTGCAGGGATGGGCCACAGCAGACATCTCCAAAACTTGGAATATTCTCCCGAAGCATGGCTAAGAAAACAGTGCACAGCTCCACCAACCAGGTCCTGCTCAAGTTCCACCATGATGCGGCCACAGGTGGGATCTTCGCCATCGCCTTCTCTGGTCAGTGTGGCAGCTTGACCTGGTGGGAAAGGCAGGCTCCTGAGTCGGGGCTGAACTTGACTCCTGGCTCCATCATTTACTAGTTGTGTGACTTGGGATAAATTCATGACCTCTCTGAGCCTCAGAGTCCCCAAAGATAAGGAAGTAGACCAGGCTTCCCAAGAGCTCCCAGTTCCCAACACAGGTACCTGGAGACACTGCGGGGACAGAGGCATGTAAGGCTGATCCTGGGTGCCAAGACCAGACTTGATCAGACACACCAGCTCAAGCTGACTTGGCCATGTACCTGTTCCCCACCTTGTCGTTTAGCCCATCCTGGAGGACAGACCCCACCTCCAGAGGGCTCCGAGGCCTCTACTGACTTTGCATGCAGTCCTCCACCCATGGGCACAAACAAAGGTAAAATAGTTTCAAAGAGGATATGCATGCACAGATCTAGTGGGTTTGCGCTCATGGCCACCTACTCCCTCTAAGAGTTAGCCATGGAGCTCGATATTTTCTGAGGCATGTTAAGCAGGTACCACTTAGAAAAATCAGAATTTCTCTATGGGCTTATGTCCTCCATGGAATGATACCCATGTTTACAATTTACAGAGCTTTGCACATATTTGAACTGGAAGTCAGAAAAGCTCTGTTTTTATTCTTGGTTTATTCCTTGGGCCAGGTGCATGTGACTTTGTGTGACTCTCCTCCACTTGAGTCCTCCATAGCTTTTCCTGTACTGTAAAGGGCTTGGAGTTTGTGGCCTCTAGAACTTCTGCAAGATATAAGGTTGATATTATTGCCCCCATCTTATAAATGAGGACACAGGGCAAAGGAAGTTTCCAGGATTTGCCCAAAACACTTGACAGAATCAGGAGCCACGCTTAGGCCATTTCAGTTCTTTAGGACCTGCTCTGGCGGGACAGTAGTGTGTGTACATGGCACTTGCCCTTAGAGACACTTAAAGATAGTCAGCTTAAGCCTGTGGAGGAGGTAGTGGTGGAGAAGCAGAGACAGGAACACGCATGTAAAGGCCATACGCAGAAGCTGAAGCCCAGAGAGAGTGGGGAATAGGGATGAGACTCTCCGCTCTCTGCTAGCCTCAGTACTCTAGTCAGACAGGCCTGTTCCCCCAATACTGGAACTCAGGCTTTAACACAATTCATTTCAACTCTCTATGACTTTCCCCTAGAATTAATAGAAGGTGGACTCCAGAGTCACCGTCTCGGATTCAAATCTTGACTCTGCTACACATGAGCTGTGTGATCCTGGGTTGCTTCATTTCACTTGAGATTCCATTTTGTTATCCACAGAAAGAGAATAACATCACTACCTAGTCTCCTAGACTTAACTGAAATAATGCATGGAAATCCTTAGCTCCCCAGGTGTACAATATAAAAGATACCCTATAAATGGCAGCTGTATGGTCATCTTCATCATGGTTGTTAGTATTATACAGTATTTGGATATAGGCAGCCCAATGTGATACTACCTTGCTAGGTAGTATCTCCTTCCCAAGCCAGATCTCTGGCTCCTCTGCTTTTTCCTGTTTTTTAAGCCTCACCTCCACCAGGACCAGGTAGGCTCTGAACAACCCCAGGCCACCCTTGCCTGCAGTTATCCCAAGTACCTTGTACAGGCACTTGCCTCTAAGTATGTCCTGGGCACTGAGTTCTTCCTCTCAGAACAAGCATGAGGCCCTCCATATGGTCTGAGTGTGTTCTCCTAAAATTTGTATGTTGAAATTTTACCCCTCAAGATGGTATTAGGAGGTGAGGTCTTTAGGAGGTAACCATACCACCAGAGTAGAGCATATGAATGAATAAAATGTATGCCCTTACAGAAGAGGCCTCAAGGAGCTCATTTGCCAGTTCTTTAATGTCAGGTCACAGTGAAAAGACATGAGCGTATATAAGGCCCTCAGCAATGCATTTGCCAACATCTTTTAGACTTCCTGCCTTCCAGAACGATGAGAAATAAATTCCTATTGCTCATAATCTGCCACTCTGTGGTAATTTGTTACAGCATTCTGATCAGACAGAAAAAAAGTCCTCATGGGGCAGTTCAGACCATGGTCCAAGTTCTCAGTGACCAGAGGAATAGGTGAGGGCATAGGGCAGGAGAGGAGCAGTGCGGAGGGCAGACCAGGGAGCTCCAGTGAACGGACACTGTGCCCAAGCGGAGCAGCAATCAGGCGACTCCCATGGTGCACTGCAGGGAATTCTGGTGGGCTGAGGAGAATATCATATGTACACAAAATGTGGGTCACATGTACATGAGTTTGAAGAATAAAATGAGTGACATCACTGATGCTAAAGCAAAGATCACTTTAATAGCCCTAAAATTGCTTCTTCTCAGTGTGTTCTCCTTCCCAAGTCCTAAAATTAACCATGATCTTCAAATGTGGATGAATCCTTCATTACTTTTCTTTATAACTTGATTCTATATGTGTCTTTCTCCAAAAATACGTGTTTAATTTTTGCAGTCACTTCTGTTCTGTAAATGGAATCATTCCATAAATGTCTGCTTTCTGCTGCTGTAACAAAACAGCTCAGGCTGGATGATGTATATAGGCTCTTTTTTTAGCCCATGGTTTTGCAGGCTGAAATTCCAGAAATGTACAGCCCCATTGGTTCAGCCCCTGCTGAGGGCTCTCTGTATGGTGAGCCAGGAAGCAGAAAGGCTGCAGATCCAGGAACACTGTTTCTTTTCTTTTCTTTTCTTTAATATATTTAGTACAGGGTCCACAGGGTCCCAGGACACAGATCGGACTTGTAGTGATCCCAAGCACTGGGATTATAGGCACGTACCACCATGCCCAGTCTCAGTCACTGTCTCAGCGTGCCCTGGGGGCGGGCTGGCATGGCATAGGACCCTGGTCCCTGCCCCTGCCTAAGCAGGTGCTTTAATCTGCTGAGCTATCTGGCCAGCCCTGAGGATCACTGTTTCTATGAGAGCTCACTCGCGTGGATACAAGCTGGGTCCAGCAGGGATTACATTAATACCTTCCAATGGCAACAGCCCTGAAGACTTAATCACATTACACTAGACCCCACTTCCTAAAAATCCCACCACCTCTCAGCATTGCCTCACAGATGGCCAAGCTTCCAGCACAGGGACCCTTGGGGAAAATAACCACATCCAAATATTTTTCTGTGACCACATTTTTTTCCACTATTAAGCTTTAAAAATTCATGCTGCTACATGAGCCTTAATTCATTTTCCCTTGCTGTGTCATATTCAATCACCAAGAAATACAGTTGTTTATCTGTCCTGCTGCTAATGAACATTCAAGTTCTTGTATTTTAAACAATATGAACATTATTGTATGTTCTTTCTTATAAACGTGTTTAAGAGTTTCTCTAGAGTACAAATCCTTTCAGAATTTTTTTTAATTAGGAAAACACCTTTTTATTTTATTTATTTGTTTATTTTTATTCATTTTGCAGTATCAGGGATCAAACTCAGGGAACTCACACTTGCCAGGCAGGTGCTTAAGCCACTGAACTATATCCCCAGCCCCAGACTTGTAAAGTTTTAAGTATTCAAATGTTCAGATTTATTAGAAAATGTAAAACTTACATCACAGAGTGATTATAACAGTTTTGCCCTTTTCCCACACACCAAGGAAGTGTTCCTTTTGCAGTGTATGTGTGCAAACACAGGTTTATCAGACTTAACTTCTTACCAATCTGGTGGATTCATGAAGCGGCATCTCACTCTTGGATTAATGATGAGACTGAGCATCTTTTATACCATTGCCAACTACCCATACTTCCTTTTCTGCATAATAGTTATTCCCCATAAGGCTTTCTTCCTTTGGGGAAAGAGATAGCAAACAAGCAAGTGAACGATAAAATCCTTGCAACTTTTACTCAGGACCGTGAGAGAACCAAGGGAGAGGCTTAGCTAGTAAAGAATTCTACTTCCCATAGAGTGACCGCAGAAAACGGGCCAGAGGTACTATCTGTGATGAACTAGAATGGGTAAGGGCAGGAAAAAGAAGGTCAGCCTTCCTGCGGACAAGCATTAGCCCAGAGTAACTGAGGCTCGAGAGGCAGAAAGGAACAAAACGCTGTGTTAGTCAACTGTTTATCGCTGTGACAAAAATAACTGAGAAAAACAACTTAAAGGTAAAAATTGGTGGTCAGGCGTGGTGGCACACTCCGTAATCCCAGCACTCTGGGAGGCTGAAGCAAGAGAACTACAAGTTTGAACCCTGCCTGGGCAAATGAGTGACTTAGCCAGACTCTGTCTCTATGCTTAAGGGAGCAAAGGCATACAGCTTAGTGTGAAGGCTGAGATTCAATCCCCAGTACTAAAAATAAAAAAATAAAAAATGGAGATTTTATCTTAGCTTGCAGTTTCAGTCTTTGGTCACCACCTGGCTCCCTTGCTTTAGGCCTGTGTTAAAGCAAGATTAGGGGCCGGGGAGATGGCTCAGTAGAATGAACACTTGCCTGGCAAGTGCAAGGGCCTGAGTTCCATCCCTGGTTCTGCAAAAAAATGAAATAAAAAATAAAGGAGAAGGGTCATGACAGAAAGGCCTGGAGGAAGAAATCTGCTTGCCTCATGGCATTCTGCAGATGCATGGGAGAGGGGGGAGAAGTTGGGAGCCTTGCCTGTGAGGGATAGAGGCCACTTTTTTGGACCACTTGCAGTGGTCCAAAAGCTTAAATGTAAGGCCACTCTAGTCTCAGTCTACTGTTACTCAAGGACCTAATCACTCAAGGGTGTGTCAAGAACTCAAAGTAGACCGGTGAGATAGCTCAGCAGACTAAAGCACCTGCCCAGGCAAAATTAGGCAAGCACAGAGATGGAAGTTCAATCCCCAGCACCACATGCCGTGCCAGCCCCGCCCCCAGGGCAGGCTGGGCTGGCCATAGAGTCTGGGCATAGTGGCATAGGCCTATAATCCCAGCACTGGAAAGGCTGAAAACAGGAGGATCACTATGAGCCTGAGCTGCATAGTAAGACTCTGTAACAACCAAATGCATTTTAAAAAAAGGACTCAAAGTAAAGAAGATGTATAAACAAAAAGAGAAAATGAGAAGCATTAATACCAGCCATGTAAAGTTAAGTCTAAAGATTGAAAATGGAAAATGAAAGCAGAATTTAATAATACTTAAGATATTAAAAATAATTTTATATTAACAAGTTTGTAGAAGGATAGGAAAATGAGGGTCAAATCAATAGATATTATTTAATTACTGACTTTGGTACCTACAGAAATAAAGGCTCAGTGTCTATATTATAGTTATTAATTGATTTTAAGTGGAACATAACATTTCAACATCACTAAAAGAAAACAAAAATAAAATGTGATCCTAATATAAACAAAGCCACGGCAACTCCTTAAAAGCAAAAATACTCAAAGGACAAGATAAGATAAAGCAGTAAAAGGAAAGTATTCAGTTATTAAGAAAAATGGAAGTTTCTTACAGTCTAATTCCCTAATCTTAAGAAAGACCAATTTCCTACTTTTAAGAAAGTCTTAAATTTAGCCAGATAAGATTCAACTACATTTTCTGTGCTAAAACAAAGGAACATGGTTTAAAAATAAAAAGGTGAGCATCGGGCTAATGCTCAGTGGCACAGCGCTTGCCTACCATGCTCGGGTCTCTGGGCTTGGGCCCCAGAAACACAGATTGATTAATTGATTAATTAATTTAAAAAATGACCTGTGATCTGTCCAGAAAACACAAACAACAATAACACTTTTTTAAAATTGTATAATCCAGGGGGCTGCCCCTTAGCTCAGTTCTTTAAGTGGCTGCTTCAACAAAGCAGTCAGGCTCAGGTTGCTGTGGTTCATCCCCACAACTCAAGCCAGCCAAACCTGCCCTGAAGGCATTCGGAGCAAAAAAAAAAAAAAAAAAATTGTATAATCCAAAGCAAAATGTATTAAGTGAAAAAAAGTGAATTATAATCTCCTTTTTTTGTTGTTGTTGTTTTTTTTTTGTTTGTTTTTCAGAACTGAGGGCTGAACCCAGGGCCTTCATAGTTAGCGACATCTGCAGTTTTTCTTTCTGAAACAAGGTAGTAGGGCTTGGATCTGAAGTGGCTCCCCCTCAGTGTCTCAAAATTTGGAAGGTGATTGGGTAATGAACTCATTGTATTCATGGGTGATATTTCTGCAGATCAAAACAGTGTCATGAATAAAATTATAAACAAATAATAAGCTGAAAATACAACAGGCTAAGATGCTGAGTATTCATAGAGTCCTTCAAATTTGTAGTAAAATAGGGGCAAAGGACATGAACAGACTGTTAAAACGAGAAATGCAAAACTTCCATTAGTAAATCAGTAGTGTTTAACCTACTTAGTTACCAAATACCAATTAAAATAAGTGCTAAATTTTATTGATTGTATTGGTCATGTTGACAAAGACTGAGATCGATAACTATCTCTCCCTTGGGCTTGAAGTTCTAGAAGAGCTTAGGGCTGCTGATGTGCTGTTTATTTCTACACCCTCAGCCTGAACACAGTGCCGACCTGGGGGAGCTCTCCTCAGGAAACCACTCAGTGAATGGTTTGACAGAAGAATCATGCCCTCAGTGCTGGAGAAAGCGTCCTCCATTGACAATATCAGCTTCCCTAGAGAGAAAAATGGAAGCACATGTTACGTGGGCACGTGGTCCTCCTAGTTCACATTAAATCCAAACTGAACTCCCTTGGCTGCCTACAAAGTGCCTCTTTAGGTTTTGAAATCCACACTTCATAAAGCCTACGTATTGATGTAACACTTTTCAGCCAATGCAGCTGTATAAAAAATTTAAAGTCAGGATCCTGAAACATAAGACAATATTTTAAATGAAACTGTATGCAGGAAAAGTCCCAAGTTACACTCCAACTGCAGTTAGGAGGCCATCAGAACCCCCTGTGAATGTCTGTAAAGGAGCTCTCTGAGTGCACTGTGGGGATGTACGTCTTAGATACCGGTAGTTATGATACAAAGTGTCACACTGAACGTTTCACTGGGAATGGTCCACCTCACCTATCCAGAACACACTCCCACTATGACCTCCATACTTGGTCCTTGTTTCTGCATAGTATTGTACAACATAAAACTCCTAAAGTCCTGGGCCACAGAGCTAGCTCAGCAGTCTAAGCACCTGTCTAGGCAAGCGCAAGGACCCAGGTTTGATGCCCCACCTTGGGTGTGCCAAGCTGGCCACCAAGACAGGGCGTGGTGGCGCATGCCTATAATCCCAGTACTGGGGAGGCTGAAACAGGAGGATCACTAGGAAACCAAGCTGCATAGTGAGACCCTGTACCAAATACATTTTTTAAAAAATCCTAAGATCCTACAGCTGCAAAATTCCTACAGTGGTACAGGCCACAAAATATGTGTGCTGTGATACACCCAGCCACTTTTTCAAAATAGCCATATGAATTGTTGAATGATCATAAAGTAATACTTGAAGTATGCGGTTCTAGTACTTGGTTTGCTGCATAAACATAAATGTTTTATTGTGTTTTAATTTCTTCTGGATTTTGATGTCGAGTGCATTATAATTGTTTCTGTCTTAAAGAATTATGGAAAGCAATCCTAATTAGCATCTGATTTCCAAAATAGATTATTGACATTTAACACTTTTAAAAGGGCAAGGCTTTCAATCATTCTTAATTTTAAAAGAAAAAGAAAATATCCTAAGAGATCTGCACATGTAAGGATTTCACCACAGTTTTATATTAAAGTTGCAAAGTGTTGAAAGCCTATATAGCTAACAATGGCGTATCTGTGAAGCAATTTCTGGTAAATCTGTATGATTAAACCCTATGACAACATTTTAATCTTGTTGAAGAAAATTCAACATTTTAATATTGTTGAAGAAAATTCATTACATGGGCAAATTCTTCAAATATATTAGTAAGACAGCTGTCAACACAAAGTATGTAACGTATGATGCAAATTGCATAAGAGAAAAATATTTATGTATGCAGAGAATAAACAATGCAAGAACTCAAGGTAAGATGTTAACAATCATTATTTTTGAGAAGACAATGCACCAGTCTAATTTTCTTCCCATTGTTTTAATAGAATAAGCTGATTTTTAATGGCAATACATTATATATACATTCAAGTGTTATTTTTAAAGAACATAACAATGATTAAGATTATTTTGGAAAAAAATAGCAACAGAAGTGGCAGCTGCAGTGTCAACTAATACTTATAAACCTCTTAACAGTGCCAGGTAGTGAAAGTCAAGTGTCATCCCACACTAACCTTTGCCTTGGGAACCCCATCCTGCACCTGACCCATCAGCCTCTGCCCAGGGACACTGACTCCAATCTAGAAAGTCGATAGAGGGTAGATGTGCGTGACCAAAAGCCAGAAGGGAAGTACACTGACTTCTGTGTGTCCATAGAAGCCACACACAGGACAGAGATGCTGAGCCGGGGACAGAATGTGGACTGGGGAGCAGGCAGTCCTAGGTTTGAATCCCATTGTGCTGCTTAATTCTTATGTGAACTTGGGGAAGCAACTTCACCTTTATGAACTTCACCTGCTCACAAGTAGGGTGGGAACACCTCATGGGGGCTGAGCAGTTGCAAGAATTAGAGGTGACAGCCTTCACAAGTGCCAGTGTAAAGGAGGTACACCTTAATGCGCTCCTCCTCTGCCCAGAACTAGTGGGTGTCACTGGCTTCTTATTAGATCCTTTATCCTGTAATGTTTCTTATGAAATATAATTTCTGGATTTTGTACCAAAAACAAACAAGGATGACAGAAGATGAACAAAGTAGCTCTTGGCTGAACTTGCCATGTGTGTAGATAAATACTCATTAATAAAGGTCTGTTTCACAAATGAATGAGGAATGAGAAAGTGAGAATTTGAACCCATGAGTGACCACATGTCCCAAGGATGGCACTGACTTGTGATCTTCCTTTCTTACAGCTTATCCACTCACCAAATGTCCTCCACCCACCATCCTCCCCAATGCTGAAGTGGTCACAGAGAATGAAGAATTCAACATAGGTACCACCTCCCAAACCAGCAAGGACCATGAGTGAGGGTCTGGCAGGGCCAGGATGGACAGCAGTGGGGGCGCTGGGCAGCAGGGCTCATCTCTACCCCTTCCCACCCCCGTGCAGACA
The DNA here is from genome assembly GCF_000260255.1 of Octodon degus. NCBI lineage: Eukaryota > Metazoa > Chordata > Mammalia > Rodentia > Octodontidae > Octodon > Octodon degus. Next base: position 1,135,698 of record NW_004524706.1, on the reverse strand, counting down.
GAAACAAAGACCTCTGTGCAAGAAGAGCGTTTGTATTGCCTCAACCCAGTTTCTACCCAAAATACTCTCCTCTTTGAGCCATCACTAGGAAGAAGAGCCAGGAATGTCATTTTCCTCTGTGATTCCATGATTTTGAGAAATGCATGTAAGACAGGATAAATTTCTTAGAATATGAATAGATTCATGGTCTCAGTAAAGCCGACCTGTGAGAGAGAAGCTATTGTCTGGGCCACTGTTTTAGAGTTGAGCTAGTTAGAGAAATCTGCATAGATCATGACCCACTGATGATTGTCTTGCCTAGAAGTGGATTCCAGGTACTGAGAATGCCAGGCAGCCCTACCCAAATTGTTCCACAGGATCCCCATATTGGTCTGTCTTGACAGGTGACATCGTACGCTACAGGTGCCTTCCTGGCTTTACTTTGGTGGGGAATGAGATCCTGACCTGCAAACTTGGAACATACCTGCAGTTTGAAGGTCCACCCCCAATCTGTGAAGGTAACTACAGCACGCCGTGCCTCTGGAGCTGGAGCTCCTCCCAAGGGCTTCCTGCTTCTTGTGTGTGCAGCTCTCAGTTCAGCCCCTGCACCTCAGAGTAAGAGCCTATCTGTAAATGTTGTGTGATGAACAAGGACATGAAGGAGGAATAAGCGAGTCCTCTCAATGGGGTCTCTCCCCTGTTCTGAGGTCCAGGGCTGTAGATTGCCACATTTATGTCCCTCATCCTTCATCCTTACACCAGCATCCTCTGGAATGGCATACTGAGCTTTGGAAAGAGGAATTCTGGACCTCAGAGATGGGTGGGCTCACCCAGCAACCCTGCCCTGCCGGAGTGCAGCTGTAAGGTCTCGGGTGCTGATTTAGGCAGCCCGGAGACCACAGTTGTCTTCAGCTCATTGCAGTACTGAGGCGGAAGATGAAATCACTTTGTCTGGCCCCCTCACCTCAGACCACATCCAATACCCTTCCCCTCATGAGGCAGCAGACCTATGGGAATGCGCCCAACTGTTCTGTGCCTTGTCTGTCCTACAAAACGAGGGTAATGATAGCACCTAATGCCATGGGGATGGTTCACAAAACCAAATGGGTTCATTATGTACAGCACTTTAGAACACTGCCTCGCACCAGGTACTGCTCAGTGTTGACTGTCATTATATAACTAGCGCTACTCATTCTTCTAGCGCTGTTGCTACCAATGATAGATACTTAGTAGGCTATGGAGAAGTATGTCAGCATCTCCCCTATTTCTCAGAAGGCAAGACTAGAGAAAACCTATGATCCAAATTGTTAGTAAGGAAGAGAGAAGCCCCAAGTGGAGAGCTAGGCTGCTCTAGGACAGTGACAAATTCACTGTTTATTTCAGCTGAACCAGCACACCTGAATCCCAAGCAGCTTTAGGAACAATAAATTTCAGTCTTTGGGCTGCTCTAGGACCTCCGCGGTTTGCCCCAGCCTCACAATTCTCACCTCTGGTGCCTCTTCTATGTCCGCATGGCCCCGATCTTACTGGTTTAACCCTCCCATTCCTCTGGGACTCGGTGTCATTCTTACCTTTATAGACTTCCTTTTGATAGCAGCTTCACCGCAATTTAACTCACACACTGCACAGTGCATCTATGTAAAGTACACATGGGGGCTGCAGAGATAGCTCAGTAGAATAAGTGCTTGCCTGGCAAGTGCTAGGGCCTGAGTTCTGCTAAAAAAAAAAAAAAGTAAAGTATACAATTCAATAGCCAGCTGTGTATTCACAGCCTTACAACTATCGCTGTGATTCACTGTAGAACACTTCACCACTGAGGAGAAACCACACACACATTAGCAATCACCCTTTTCTTCCAACCCCCTTAGCCTTCCACAACCACCAATCTAATTTCTCTATGGAGTTGGCTACTCTGGCACTACACATAAATAGAACCACACAGTATCTGGTCTTTCCTCACTGGCTTCTTTCACTTCAGCACAGTATTTTTCAAGGTCCATTTATGCTGTAGCATACATCAGTATTTGCTTTCTTATTGCCACGTAATATTCCATTGTATAGACACAACTCATTGGTTTTTTTTGCTTGCCTGTCTGGGCTCATTTCACTTTTTAGCTGTTACAAATAATGCTGCTGTGAACGTTCATTTGTCTTTTTATATGGCTATGCTTTTGGTGCTCTTCATTTTATAAGAGAAGTGAAATTGTTGGCCTATGTGATTACATTATATCTCATCTGTTGAGGAACCACCGAGATGTAACTGCACCGTCTGACATTCCCCCCAGCTGTGGATGAGGCTTCTGCCTTCTCCACGTTCTTGCCAACATATATCATTATCTATCTTTTTAATTATAGCAATCTGAGTGGAAATAAAGTAGTTTTGATTTGCATTTCCCTGGTGGTTAATGGTTTTGAGAATCTTCTCATGTGCTTATTATATATCTTCTGTGGAGAAACATTGTCTTAGTCACTTTCCTCATTGCTGGGACAAATACACACTACACACACACACACACACACACACAATTTAAGGGAGGAAAGGTTTATTTTCACTCACAATCAGCTGGCTCCAGTGCAGGAGCAGCATGGTGACAGGGTCTGGGAGGATAAGCTGCTCATGTCACGGCTGCCAGGAAGCAGAGAGCAGAGGGAGGAGCTGGAAGTGAGTGATGCTCTTCCGGGTCACACAACCAGGGACTCACCTCTGAGCAGGCCCCAGCGCCTAACGGCCGGTCAGCCCCGAATGCATGAGCACACTAATCCAAAGATGAGGACTGTGCCAGGTGTGGTGGTGCAGGCCTGTAATCCCAGCACTTGGGAAACTGAGGAAGGAGCGTTGCTGGCCATGAGTTCTAGACCATCCTCAACTATATGGTGAGTTCAGAGTCAGGCTGAACTACACAGAGAGACCCTGTCTTTAAAAATAAGAATAAGGGGGGCTACAGAGATAGTTTGGCAGCATAAGCGCCTGCCTAGGCAAGTGCAAGGACCCGGGTTCAGTCCCTAGTAGTGCATGCCACGCCAGTCCCATGCCAAGCCAGCCACGAAGATCAGGTGTGGTGGCACGTGCCTGTAATCCCAGCACTGTGGAGCCTGAAACAGGAGGATCACTATGAGTCCGAGCTGTTCAGTGAGCCCCTGTGCCAAAAACATTAAAAAAAAAAAAAAAAGGCAAGTCCTTGTGATCCATTCACCTTCTAAACACGCGAGACTTTGGGGACACACATACCAGATCAAAATCATGACAAATACCTATGCAGTTCCTTTACTCATTCAAAAAAAATTTATTTATGTATTTGGCATAAGGTCTCACTAGCTCAGACTCGTGGTGATCCTCCTGTTTCATCCTCATCAGCACTGGGATTACAGGAATGTGCCACTACACCAGGTTTTGGTGGCCAGTGCAGCACTCCTGGGGTTCCAGGGCCAGCACAGCATGTGATGCCAGGCATAGAACCCGGGTCCTTGCACTTGCCATGCAGTGCTTATGCCAGCGAGCTTGCTCCCCAGCCCCCTTTCTCATTCTTATTTTATTTTTTGTATTTAGTACAGGGTCTACAAGGCTTACAGGGTCTCACTCTGTAGATCAGACTCCCTTTCTCATTTTTAAAACCAGATTTCTTTTGATTATTAAATTTTCAGAGTTTTATACATAATAAATACAAATCATATGTGCTAGTTGAAACAAAAAATTTCTCTCCATTTGTGGATTATCTCTTCACTTTATGTGCATATTATTTCATATAGTATGTATTTTATATAATACAATATAAAACAAAATATATATTATGACTTCTTAAATATATTATGCCTTCATAATGTATAATGTAACATAATTTATGTCATAGTATAGTATAGTACATTCCTGTGAGATAGGAGATGAAGAATTCATTACATGGACAAAATAATTGGATAAAGACCACATAACTACTCTGTGGCAGAGATGGGCTATAATCCAAGCATTTTTTTGTCCCAAGTCCCTATACTAGCCCAAAACATAATGTAGGGCTTACCTCTACTTCATATTATCTTTGTAAAATTAAATCCGCTTTCTAGACTATCCTTTTGGGTTTGCGGAATCTTCCTAAGCCCTGCAGTACTGTAACACTGACACAGGACCTGAGAACACATCACATCACAGGGCAGCACAACGACTGGGATGACGTCTTGCTGCAGTGTTCCGAAACACTGCTTTCCCAGTGGTTGTCTTTTGCACCAGGGAAAAAATCAATGTGTTGTCTTGTTCCATCTCTACTCCAAGTACCAAGTAATTTTTTGTTTCTCCAAGTGCACTGCCCAACAAATGAGCTCCTGACGGACTCGACGGGTGTAATCCTGAGCCAGAGCTACCCCGGCAGCTACCCCCAGTTCCAGACCTGCTCTTGGCTGGTGCGAGTAGAGCCCGAGTACAACATCTCCATCACGGTGGAATACTTCCTCAGTGAGAAGCAGTATGATGAGTTTGAGATCTTTGACGGTGAGTCAGTCAAGTGCTGCCTCGTCCTCTGCTGCAGGGGGCATCGACTTGTCCCCGACCCCTGGGAGCCTGCCCTGCAGTCTCCCTGGCCTGCAGTCTTTCTATTAGGGCTGGCCAAGGGCTCCACATGGTGTATTTCTCCACCACGGAAGCTCCAAGACTGAGGGGTCAGAAGGACCATATGGCCGCTGTTTGCACACCAGCCTGAACTTACAGAACCCTTTCTTAAGTGTAGTCCCCACTCAAAGCTCACACCTTTAAAATGTCACTCAGTAAATGTGCCACTGCAGTATTCCCAAGTGAAGGGCAGGCTCCCTTTAGAGCCTGCCAAGCAGGGACCTTCTTCTTCAGCAGTAGGAGGAGAAAATGTACAATAGTTTGCTCTTAAATTGGGAGGCGATGTGTCTGCATGCTCCTCCCCACTCCATTTTATAAACTTCACTGCAAACATTGTAGGATTCTGTCTCATTCTCTGGAGCATATGAGACTTACAAAGGCATCTACACTAATTTTCCCTAGAAGCTCGTCAGATCTAATGAATATGATGTCTTCACTATAGTGCACCAATATACTAATTCTACCACATGTCCAGATGGTCTCCATCCCTCCTTACTGAGTATGACAAAAAGCAGGAGATTGAACACAGCTCTGATGGCAGACCATGGATGTATACTTGTGCCTGCCTCCTGTGATTCTGAGCCTCCTTTTTGGTAGACTTGGGGAAAATGCATCTCTAGATCCATGGCTGCATTCCACGTAACCAAGACAACGGTACTGTGCTCTGATAAAGATGCAACGTCTGGCACAGCTGCTGCAACTGTGTTACCTGGCTAAGTTTGTACTGGGAGGGGGAACTGGGCCAGGACTCCATTAATTACAGGTTTCAACCATCTCAGCATCAACCTGCACCCAACATGCATAAGCCTAAATTTAATAGAGTATTTTGACATTCTCATTTCCATAATACTCAGTTACCTAAGGAAATAACGGCGAGTCTTTTGGGAGGAAAGGCCCAGAGGAATCACCAATAGCTGCAATTTGTCCTTTTGCAGGTTCCTCTCCTATAGGGACCTAGCTTGTTCTTCAGCTAAGTGTCCCACAGTGGAGAAGGAACCCTTCCTTTGTGGATGGCAACAGCCATGCAACGGCGCTGCTTTGCAGAATGTGGTCCTCTGCCAACCCTCCAAGACGTGTCCCAACAGCATATTAGAAACGTCACTCAGTTCCTTTTCCAGCAGATAAATCCTGGGTTCGAGATAACCCAGCTTTCTGCCTTGAACCAGCACCCTCAGGAGACCACACCAGGTGCTTAGAACAGGGAGGCTTTTCTCAAAGAGCCTTGGGAAGGAAGCTGGAGAGCGCTGTTACTCAGGATACTGACTCTTAATCTTTTCCTCCGGGTTCGTTGCTATCTATTCATCAATAAATTTTTCCCATATACCATCACCACACTGTCTTTAGCATCCACAGAAGTAGAGCGACCAAGGGGAAGAGATTCCCGGCTTGGAAACCAGCCCCTCCACTGACCAGATGCTTAATTCTGGCCAAGTCCAAAGAGTGGCAAATAGATTTCATGACCTCCTGTAGCTAGCTCAGAAGACTCTGTCTCAGATCCAGGTTCAGGGGAAAGGGTTCTCGAGTAAAAGCAGTAGAAGCAAAGAGAGGATGTTATTGACTGAAAAAGTCACCCCTTCCGCGCTCCAGCATCCGCATCAGGGCCCTCTGAAGCATGGGGCTGGTCTGTAAGCCTGTGTCTTTCTCACCCAGGTCCCTCAGGACAAAGTCCTCTTCTGAAAGCCCTCAGTGGGAATTACTCAGCTCCCCTGATCGTAACTAGCTCCAGCAACTCTGTGTATCTTCGTTGGTCATCTGACCACGCCTACAACCGGAAAGGCTTTAAGATTCGGTACTCAGGTGAGTGAAGCTGGCACACTCAAGAGAGGGGCCTGTGCCCTGAGCCTTTTAGGGTGCTTTTATTCTCACCCAAAACATGCAAATAAGCCATGGTCCATCTCATCGAGGGGGCAAGTTTCCCTGTGGGGGCTGGGCAGCTTCCTCCGCGAAATTTCCCTCCCCAAAAGCCGCACAATCGTGCTCGAATTTTCCCTCCTCCTCTTCTCGTCCTTTCCCGACATTTAACTTTGCCTTCTCCGCTCTCATGCTGCCGGCCTGTGTCTTTAGGATAAGTTTAAGCATTATATATGATCTCAGAAAGCCCAAGGGCATCCTATCCTTTTAGACAAGACATTTCTCTCTGGGAAATTAGAAGATGTTAGGCAAACCCCTGGAAAAACCTGCCTCTGATTGGCAGATATTAAACCAGCAGCAAAGTATTGGCATATTTTAAAACCAGGAGCCTTTTCTGTGCTCTTCAACTTACACATTTATGTGGCTCTTTTTCACTGATTGTAAAATTGTACATATTCATAGGGTACAAGGTGGCATTTTCATATGTATCTATAATATGTAATGACCAAATCAGGGCAATTAGAAAATTCATCACCTTAAACATTTATCGTTTCTGTTACAAACAGCCAAAACTCTTTTTCTAGCTCTTTCATAATATAAAATAAATTTATTATTAACTCAGTCACCCAGCTGTGCTACAGACCAACACAGCTCTTCCTCTTACCTATCTATATTTTTGTACCCCGTGACTGATCTATTCCCTCTTCTCACCCTATCCTCATACTCTCCACTTCGATGAAATCAACATTTCTGTTCATATGTGAAAGTGAAAACACCCAGTGTTTGTCTTTCTGTGCCTGACTTATTTCACTTAACGTGTTGTTCTCCAGTTCCATCTACATTGATACCAAGAGAATTTCATTCCTGTTTATAACAAGCCATATCTTAAAGACAGGTTCAAATAAAATACCAGGCCTTACAGATGGCTGACCCAGGCAACAATCTGTAAGGAATGCAAAGTTATCCCTAGGAATATAGCAAGATGGAGAAAATCGAATTTCTCTGAGCTCCCAGTGTAGGGGTTATGGCTCAGGTCAGTGGAGGCCTGGTTAAGCTTCTGGGTCCGCAAATTGAAAACCCTTGCTTCTGCCGACTGCTACCAGGCCCTTCAAGGCTGGAAGCAGAGCTGAGTTCCTCTAGACTGCGGGGAGCTCTGCTGTGCAGCAGAGCTCCTCCAGCATCCTTCCTCTGGCCCATCTGTCCTGCGCTCAAGCACATTTTGGATGTACTTTTAAAGAATAATAGTTGGATCAGTAGGGATACCAAATTCTCACAGACTGCCTGAAGTACCACCAGCTCAACCCTGTCTTCCCAGTGGCCTCTCACTTACAAGAGGGCCTTCTGGATTCCTAAAGAACATTTGGTTTGGCTTCCAGGGCAAAGCCAGACAGATGAAGCTGAACAGAATGTGGGAGGCAATGGAGTTTTTCTATCTCAGAATCTAGCTCTTCTGCACAATTCTCCTTTCCCTGATGCATATGTTAGAAGGGTGGTGGCTTCGTGAATGCGTTCTCAGAGTTAGTAACTCTGTCCCTAAGTAGCCGTGGGATTATCAGGCAAGACACTCACTCAACTACTTTGGGCCTCAGTTTCATGATGAAAAAGAAGCCTCCAGGTACCTCTCAGGGGCGACCTGAGCTAAGTTCCTGGCAGCTGCTCAGACCAAAGGGAAGTCTGATATTTCCTTACGCTGCTTGCTAAAGTAGGAGCTAGAAGCTATTAAAGAGCGGCCCTTTCCTTGACATTCAAAGGCTCGTGTGTTTGGGGGTGATGAGTCACTGGCAATTACAGTGCGTATGCCACATAGGAAGGGAATTAATTACGCGCCCCAACAATTAGTACTTAATGATTAAAATACAGTAGACATATATAATTTGCATGTGTATTGGTCACTGTGATTGTGTATTTTATAATTGAGATTCCTGTTCTGCATAGATTCAATACATGCTGGCCAGAGAGAGCGAAGTAGGAGAAAGGCAATTTGGCCTGGCACAGAGATGCTTAGGACACTAGTTCTACCTGCAAAGGGGCGTGGCCCTCAGACCAATAGCCAGAGTCACTCACTATGAGGCAGGTGAGCAGGGCCTGGTCCATGGGACCCCACCCCAACCTTCCTGGAAAATCCAGCCAGGAAGTCCCACTTGGTTCTGGGGCCATCTCATCCTCATGGAACTTGCCCTGAGGGTCTGTAAAATGAGTTCTCTCAGGGCAGGAGTTTTGTCTCTCTGGGTCCGCAGATTGAAAACCCATGCTTCTGCTGACTGCTACCAGACCTTCAAGGCTGGAGGCAGAACTGAGCTCCTCTAGACTGTGGGGAGCTCTGCCGTGCACCAGTTCCCCTCCACCACCCTTCCTCTGGCCGCATCTGTCCTGCACTCAAGCACATTTTGGATATATTTTTAAAAACTAATAGTTGGATCAGTAGTTGTTTCCCCAAAACTTAAAACAACAGCTGGTACTTGATACTCAAGATCTATCTGTTAGATAAGTGAAGCTATATGTTAGGGGGAGATGAACCTTGTAATTTATATCCTGAGTGGCCAGGAGTGCCCTACCCAATAAAAAAGAAGGAAGACAACCATTGATGGAGTGAGTGTTGAGGGCCTTGTGCTATGTGGCGCTTTATATACGTGGTCCCTTTTAAACTGTCCGAACACCTGTGAGACAGATACCATGGGTCCCAATTTATAGGGAAGGAACTCAAGCTAAGCAAAGTTACATGATTTGTCCCAAGTTGTAGACATTTGGAGAGCATAAAGGGGACACCCCTGCAGTCACACCTTTGGGGCACCAACCCCTTGACATTTTACTTCCCAGGACTGCCTATGAGCCAAAGGGGTTGAAGAACCTAAAATAAGCCAGAAAATCGTTGCTGCTTTCAGACAGCAATGGTGACATAACGCTTCATGGAGCAGTTCTGGAGATTATTTTGTTTGTTTGCCTGTTTGTTTGTTTGTTTGTTTTTCCTTTGTTGTGCTTTGACCTTCAAGCCGACTGGCTGTTTTTTAATATCAACCACTCAGATCTTCCTAACTAGCAGAGTACCTGGCAATGGTGAGGACAAGGAAATGGGTGGGAGAAGAAGGGGCAGGTCCATCATGAAAGACTGTGCCTGTCCTCCTGTTTGTGCTCTGTTCCTGAGCATTGACTCTTTGTTCAGCTCCCTACTGCAGCCTTCCCAGGGCACCGCTCCATGGCTACATTCTGGGCCAGACCACCACCCAGCCTGGCGGCTCCATCCACTTTGGCTGCAACTCAGGTTACCGCTTGGTGGGACACAGCATGGCCATTTGTACCCGGCACCCCCAGGGCTACCATTTGTGGAGCGAGGCCATTCCTCTCTGTCAAGGTAAGGAGCAAGTAGGAAGGGGGAGCCACAAGGTGGCTGGGATCCAACACATGCTGAGTTCATTTCAGGCCCAGCCCTTTCCAAACGTGGGTTTCTCTTGGGCTTAATAATGAACTCACTCTTTCAGCAAATGCTGAGGACCATAGTATGTCCAACAAATGGGCATAGCAGCCTGTGTTTTCAGGAATATGAGAAGATGGTGTGTGAGCACGTAAGTGCAAAATAACAGAGTCAGAAAGTGCTGTGTCAGATGTATAAACAGTGTTAGGGATGCCCAAAGATAAAAAGGGGCCTACCTCCTCCTGGACAGCTAAGGAAGGCTCCCAGGAGAAGGAGACTTGGGCCTCAGCTTGTATGCATGAGGATGTTTAATAATTTATGTCTGGTTTTTTCCCTTAAGGTAATATACATTCAGATTAGAAATCTGTAAAAGAAATGATGGCTATGACTATAGATAATGCAAAAGAAAAAACTAACAATAAACCGTAATCTTAGCCCGAGATCACTGCCATGAGCACCCTAGCACACTTCCTGTATTTTCCATACAAAAATGGATAAGCAGCATATGCAACTCATAGTATTTTAGTAACATTTCTCATCTAATTAAATCTAATTCTTTGTCATTATTTGTGACTGTTACATGGAGTTATGGCATTTATTCAGATTATCCTCCTAGTGTAAGTAATTTGGATTTCTGTGTTTTGTGTTACTATAAACTATAATTTTATGCTTAGAAACATTTATTTCCTTAAAAAAAACTCTCAGAAATGAGTGTTGGATCAACATATGTAAAATTTATAGCTTTTTTCCTTTTCTTTTCTTTTTTTTTTTTTTTTTTTCTTTTTGAGACAGGGTCTCTCTATGCAGTTCAGGCTGGCCTTGAACTCACTTTGTGTAGTCCAGGCTGGTCTTGAACTCACAACAGTCCTGCCTCAGCTTCCCTGCCTCAGCTGGGATTACAGACATGCACCACCCCACCCCGCTCAGCCTTTCTGATACTTACTGCTGTCTGGAAAATTCATCTTCATTTCTACTTCTACCACTGACACATGAAAATTGTCTTTTGCGCCACAGGCTTAGCATTATGTACTGCTTTTAAAAAGAAGAAAAACTGCCTGTTGTATAGACAAAAACAGGAAATTATATTGCTGCTTGATTTTGTTTCTCTTTGATTCCCAGGGTTTTAATGATATTAATAGCTTTAATGATATCTGAAATCTGTGATCCTCACAATCTCCTGGCCTGCGCCTGCACTTTCCCAAAGAACAAAAACATGTTGTGAATACTCTATTGTAAGCCCTAAGCAAAGGTCACAGAGAACTGACTGTCTACAAATAGCAATTTGACTTCCATGTCTCTAACTCTATCAAAGTGGGCAAGTCTTTCTAAAGCTCCAATGAGAAGCCTCTTGTCTGTTATGTTGCTGCACAAAATTAAGCCCCTCCAGGCCATTAGCACCATCACTCTTCCTCTGACGCCCCCCTCCCAGCCACTCCCTTTGCCTCCCTGGTGTCCTACTTCCGTGGCCAGCAAGCACACACTTTGCATGCTACCCAGAAATCTCTCCCCATTTCTTCTTCCACCATCCAAAAGCTCTCTTCACTTTCCTCTCCAGAACAAAGTAACTCTTCTGAGAGCAGTGCTGTGGCCCTTTTATGTGGAAGGTTTTGATCTCCCAACACCATTTCTCACAAGGCTCAGGGTCAAGAAGGGCTGAGCCTTCTCTCCACCTTTATTGCTACTTCCCAACTGTAACTTCTCCACTCTCTTCCTCTGGTCCATCCCCTCACTCTATGTAGTCTCCCACAGAGATCTCCCTCCATCACAAATATTTCGAGCTCCTACCTCCTCATCTCCTGCCCACAGCAGTGTCTTTATTATCTCTGGGTTTGGCATGCAGATCTTGAGACTCAGGCTTGTAGTCTCCAGCTGGCAGGTTGTCATCTGTCCTCTCTGCTATCCACAAATGCTGGGCCAGTTCAGGGCCATGAGGAGTGGCTGTGGACCCTTCACTCACTTTCCCCAAGTTGGTCCTCCATGCAGGACATCCGTAGGGTCTAGGATTTCTCTTCCCAAAGTGTTCATGGAAGGATAGTTAGTTGATCTCTTATGGCAGTTTGGCTGAACTAGTATCTCTTTGGCTCAACATCTTGTTTGGGTATTAGAAGAGTGACTCATGGATAAGTGTTTCCTGTTTCCTCATTTCTTCTGAGTTCCAGATCCTTCTGTTTTAGTCCCACATCCAGCCTTTTAATCCATCTTCCTCTATTCCAATCCTCCTCCACTTGAACAGTCAATTTCATATCATAATGGAGCCCAAGCCTAATACTTCTTGGTTTTGGAAATTCTAGTAGCATCATTGTTAGTATCAATGGGGCTTTCCTTTGCCCAAGCTTATTCTATGAGGGAGTTCTGAACTCTAGCTTAGCTATTAGAGAGGATAATGTATGAGGGACAATTGTGTATACTGTGATTCTGATTAATCTATCTTCTATAACAGTTTTGGAGCTATCAGAGAGATAATATAGTTCATACATAATTTCTTTCAGAGAAATGAGTGTGGTAACATGGCCAGATCCATTCGTTTGTATGTTTATAGAAAGAATGTACATTACTTAGGTAAGAATAAACTGTAGGGCTGTAGAGATGGCTCAGTGGTCTAAAGCACCTACTTAGAACAAGCTTAGCAAAGCATCAGGGACCACGGTTCAATCCCCCAGCACCACATGCCAGCCGGCCCCGCCCCCTGGTGGGCTGAGCTGGCCACACACACACCACTCTCTCTCTCTCTCTCTCTCAAATAAATATAAATAAAAAAAAAAATAAAACATTTAAAAAAAAGAGTAAACTGTATGGTCTTTGAAAGAAATTAATAGGAACCCCTAAATTAGTATTATCACTTTCTATATCCCATACCTTGTCATTTCTTCATTTCTACCCTCCTTTTTGGTGAAGAATAACCTCAAAAATCTCAAGAAGGTAAAATTTTTTGAGTCTATACTTGTCTGAAAATCTTAATGTTTGCCCTCACATGTGCTTGGTAGGTTGAACAGATAAATTCTAAGCTTATACATCATTTCCTTCAGAAGTTTAAAGATTGTTTCCTATGTTCTTCAAACACCCAGAGGCACTGAGGGGAAGTCTGATGTCATTCTAATTCTCATTCCTTCATAGTAATGTCGCATGCTTCCTGCCTCTGGGAATTTGTAGAGCTCTCCACACAGCTTTAGGTTCTTGAAATCTCATAGCATTGTGTCTAAGAAGATTTGTGTCTTTCTTTAATGCTGGAAAATTGTCATGTATAATAATTCCATCCCGTCTACCATCTTTCTTCTCCCTTTATGGAGCACTGAACCTGCTGGTTGTCGAACCTTCTAGACTGATTCTTTGTTTTTAATCCTTTTGTTGTCAGTCTCTTGTCTTCTTGATCTATATTCTGGGAAGTCTCCTTTACTTTTTAATCATCAACCCTTCTATTTGATGCATTTTTAACAATCATATTTTTAATTTGAAAGCGCTCTTTCTTCTTTTTGTTGTGACTTTTTCAAAGCACTCCGCACACATCTTGTAAAAACCATATGTCACCTTGACTTCAAGATACTACTAAGGTTCAAAGATTGTGTATCTTCTGTTTCCTGAATGAGCTAATTTCCAAAGGGGACTTTCTTTCCTCCCCTATTTTTAATCTTATCTTTGTTTACCACGTTGACATTACTGGTTTTCTTCACATGTTTAGTGATCTGTGATTGCTCATATTTAAAAGTAAAGGCTAGTTTGATGGCTCCTAGCCAAAGATAAAAGATAGAGTATCTTTGTTGTTATTTGTTGTGAAGTTTCTGTGCCCACTAGGCCCATCCCATGAAGCTGAACTGAGTGTATGGAAGAGATGATCATGCAGAGGGGTGGGCTTTGGGGTAAAAGATTTAAGTCCTTGGGGTTTAACTCTAGGATTAGGCGCTTTCTTCTAAGATGCCAACACCCATCTTTTTTTTAATTTTATTTATGTGTGTGTGTGTGTGTGTGTGACCAGCTCAGCCCACTAGGGGGCGGGGCTGGCTGGCATGTGGTGCTGGGGGATTGAACCGCGGTCCCTGTGCTTTGCTAAGCTTGTTCTAAGTAGGTGCTTTAGACCACTGAGCCATCTCACCAGGCCCCGCCAACACCCATCTTAATAGCTCTGGGGTCTTTTAAGGTAGTTCTCTCCCTCCACCTTAACTGGGGTAGAGGCTCTTTATTTTGTTTTGAGAGTTGATGCTTGAAAGCCTCTACTCTGTATTTGTGGGCTGGGATGAAAACCAACTGATCTCACCCTGAGGCTCTTTCTCATATATTTTGGGAACAGCCTTTTAGTTCTGTTTACTTTATCAGCACATTCTCATCTTTACTCAGTCTTCTAAATGATCTTTTCTGAAGTCTCTGCCCATAGTGCCCCATTGTTTCCTTTTTATTATGTTCTTTCCCTTTTATTTGTTTTTTACTGTAATATTTTAAGGTCTTAGATGGAAAATAGAGATTAAAATGTGTTCTCAGGACATAATCTTGAGCCACGAATGCTCATGACGTCATTTCTCCTTTGCTAGCTCTTTCTTGCGGTGTTCCTGATGCCCCCAAGAATGGAATGGTATTTGGCAAGGAGTACACCGTGGGGACCAAGGCTGTGTACAGCTGCAGTGAAGGCTACCACCTCCAGGCAGACGCTGAGGCCACCACAGAATGTCTGGACACAGGCCTGTGGAGCAACCACAATGTCCCCCCACTGTGTGTCCGTGAGTCCTTGGGCAGTGGAGGTGGGCATAAGGGGGGCCTGAGAAAACAGCTGAAAATACCACTTCAAGGGTAGAGCTAAAACAAATTCCAACAAGGGGGCTGAGCTTGTGCATGGATTTAAATCAAGAAATTTAAAATAAAAATCCAGGTTTCTGGCTTCTCTTGAAAACTAAAGGTCTGACCACATGGAATGTATAGTCCTGCATCCAACAGTCAACACTGACTGAGCACCACCTCCATGTTTTTGTAGTTTGTTCTCATAAATCTGCCCTAGTGTGCCACATCCCCTAGGAACCCACATTGTTCATTTACCAGACCTGCCAAGGGACCAAAGAGTCTTGGGTTCATCATTACTACATTAAGTCTCCCAGAGCCCATCTCCAGACTCCTGTAGTGTCTTCCATACTGAATCAACCACCTGCCCTGCTCCTTGTCTCTCCAGCTGTGACCTGTCCTGACATCAGCAGCATCAGTGTGGACCATGGCCGGTGGAGGCTAATCTTTGAGACCCAGTACCAGTACCAGGCCCAGCTGATGCTCATCTGTGACCCTGGCTACTACTACACTGGCCAGAGGGTCATCCGCTGTCAGGCCAATGGCAAATGGAGCCTTGGGGACTCTATGCCCACCTGCCAAAGTAAGCCCCTGAGCAAAGTTTGTGCACAGCTTCTTACTTGATCTCACACATGGGATGAATTGGGGAGAAGATTGGTATCTCCAGGGACCCCAGTGTGCCTTGTTGTGGAAACACCTCAAATCAGAAACTGGGAAAGTTCCTGCTCCTCTAAACTTCTTAGCATCTTGTCATATTACAATCTTCCTTTTAATAGGCTGTTCAGGTGCACATGCGCTAATCTGTTAATCCATGTGCATTAAGTCCCTCCTCTACGCTGCATATTGTGGAGGTCTAAAAGTGAAGGATGGCAGCTCTTCTGCCTGCAGGGAATTTATAACCTTCAGGAGAGAGAGAGAGAAGAGAGAGAGAGAGAGAGAGAGAGAGAGAGAGAGAGAGAACAGAGACAGAGAGAGGAAGGGAGGGAGGGAGAGAGAGGGAAGGACAGAGAGAAAAGTGTGTATGACATGATCTGTAATAGAGGTGCTTATAGGAAGAGTGAGAGTAGGACAAGGGACAAGCCACCTAAGTCCGTCTGCCTGTCCTCCATTGTGAATTGGGTTTCTGTGATTCTCTAATGTAGTTTCAAAAGTCATGGGCCCCGAGAAACAACTCTGAGACAGAGGTCAACTGGGGAGAGTTCTTAGGACCACCACTACAGAAAGGAGGGGGCTATGCAGACTCCACAGTGGAACAGACCCATGTGTGTGGCAGACTGAAGTCACAAGATGGAATGGCCTCCCTGCCACCCAGCCTCAGTGACTAGGCCTCACTTTGTGGTCAGTCAGAGGCCAGCAGCAGTGCTCTGTTGAGAAGGAGCATGAGGAAGATGAGATTGAGAATTGCTGTTGCTTCCTAGCCACTGGCTGTACCCTAACCACTTCAGAGATTTTTTTAAAAATACACACAGTTGGGCCCTGTCTCCAGAGACTGTAGACTATGCCTCTGAAGCAAAACTGGGCTTTTCAACAGCTCCTCTGGTGCTGCTGTTGAGATGTCACATCCCACAAGTTCGGGTCACTGCTCACATGCTGGTTATGAGTTCCAGGATAGGGAAGCTAAACACAGTTCACTTGGTCATCAGAGGAAACACATTCCCCCCTCTTGTGGCCCACTTACTGAGCACTTTGTGATCCCTTTAGTCATCTCCTGTGGAGAGCTCCCCACGCCTCCCAGCGGGCACCGCATCGGGACGCTTTCTGTCTACGGGGCCACCGCCATCTTCTCCTGCAATTCTGGGTATACGCTGGTGGGCTCCAGGGTGCGTGAGTGCCTGGCCAATGGGCTCTGGAGTGGCTCAGAGATTCACTGTCTGGGTAAGTGGCTTCCTAGAGCTGCCCGCCCACCTCTGATAGTACCATTTTACCTTCTGCCAAAGAGGTGCACTCAGAGCACCGACTATTGGGCATCTCCTCCCCCAACTAAAACTGTGAACTGGCTTCTCTTGGGACAGCCAAGAGAATGAGAACCTCAAAACCAATGAGACAGGCCTCTAAAGGGTTTCTCAGAAAACACCTTCTCACTGTCCCTGGCATGATAACGTAGCTCCAGCCTCTACCTTATAGAGACACATTCCTGCAACATAGCTAATATATATATATATATTTCATATTAGCAATGTATCTTTAAAATATATATGCATATATGTATAAATTACATGATATATGTGTGTGCATATGCATTTATTCATCCTAAACAAATGAGAAAAAATATAAAAACAACCTGGCTTATAAATGGCAAAAATGTTCCTCTCCCCAGTGGCTAATATAATCCCTGCCTGAGCTTTCTAAGTTCTTTCCTTTCTGGGAAACTTCAGTGCCATAAAGAGATCTCAACCACACAAACTTGCCAGGACTAACTGGCTGGTCCTTTCTGGGTGAACAATGCCACTCTCCCTCTGTGTCAGTCTCCTGTTAAGGACAGAGTCACTGGTTGATTCCAAACAGCACCAAAGGAACATGTGAAAGAGCCAATAGTATACCAGCAATACACTCCTCCTAAACCTTACCTGATGAAAATAACTCGCCTAGGTACCACTCAAACAGAAAGGATGAATTTGGCCAAACCATCTGTGTTTACATGATTGTTTTCAACACAACTAGGCTTTGACAGTCTTAATTAGACCATGGTGCTTCCTACAGAGTAGATGCTAGTTGATAAGAAATAGAACATGGTTCCTCTGTTATATTCTTAGAAAACATTGGAGATATAATCAACTTATTAAAGGGAATGGTTTATTTCCTCTCATGGTTTCAGAGGTTTCGGTTCATGGTTACTTGGCCCCCTTATCTGTGATCCTCTGCAAAACAGGACATCAGAGTGGGGATGGAGAGGAGAAAACTGCTCACTTTGCAGTCAGGAAGCAGAGAAAGAGATTGAAAGGATGGGGACCCTATATCCCCTTCAGGGTATATCCCCCGCCATGACCTAACTTTTTCCTACTAGGCACTAAAAGATTCTACCACCTTCTAAATGCTCCATTGGAACCAAACCTTCAACACATAGGCCTCTGGAGGATTTATCCAAGTCATAGCAACCCCAGAGGCAGGTAACAGTGACAATTCCCCATTTATGTGTAGACACAGAAACTAAACTTCAGGAATGAGTGACCGTTTGAGATACACCTTGGTATTTGGGATGCTCAAGTCCTCAACACCATTTCTATTGTGTCCACAATTCCTGAAGTCACTCCTGGATTGCTATCCTACAGGGGAGATAAAAAAAAAGTGAAGTGGTTGTGTACCATTTCCCCACCATTCCTGTCCCCCTAGCCCCTGACCAAGCACTACTTCCATTCTGGAAGCTTCTCTCTGATTGACTATCTTCCCCCCACCCCACCACCAAAGCTGGACACTGTGGGACTCCTGAACCCATTGTCAATGGACATATCAATGGGGAGAACTACAACTACCGGGGCAGCGTGGTGTACCAGTGCAACGCCGGCTTCCGCCTCATTGGCATGTCTGTGCGAATCTGCCAGCAGGACCATCACTGGTCGGGCAAGACCCCTTTCTGTGTGCGTAAGTATGTCAGCCCTCTCCCTAGTGGTGGGCTCAACCTCAGCATGAATTTTCTCCCTTTTTCTCTTAGATAGGTTAGCTAGAGACTTTGAAAGTTGGTTTTATTTTTCTCAAAGATACCATCATCACATCTATTGTTTTCCAGTCTCCATTGTTCATTTATTGTGCCTTTGTTCTTCTTTTATTCATTTTCCAGCTTTTGTTTTGAGACTTTATTTATTTTCATTGTTTTCTTTGTACTGGGTTTTAATGATATAATTATTTGAAACCGAGGTTTCATCTGGTCAACTGTTTTGATTGTATCCCCTACCTTCTAGTAATGAATGTTTATTGTTTACTAGAAATTCTGTAATTTTGGGATTAAGTTCCCTTTCTGCTAGATTTTTACTAGAAGGTTTTCTTAAATCTCTAGGTGGAAGGATCCTTTAGCTTTTATTTAGTGTTTGTTTCTACTTTTATAGCACAGCATGTAATATTTCTACCTCATAAAATTTACTGGTGTTTTCTTTGTGAGCTAATATTTCATTATTAATTTTATTTATTAATAAAACTCCATGCACACTTGAGAAAAAGGGCATTGTGGTATAACTCTCTGTATTTAGAAGGCACACTTTATAAATTACATTATTTATGTCCTCTGCACTCTGATGCACTTGACCTGTATTGTTAGGAAAGTTATCTTTAAAATTTCCTGTTATTAGTGCATTTCCACCTTTCCTTGTATTTACTGTAGTTTGTGATACATAAAGTAGTCACTATGTTATTATGGGCCTAGATATGTGTATCTATTGTTTCTCCATGGCGAAGTGTGTTTTTAGCCCTTACAAATGTCTTTTTCATCACTGCTAATATTTCTAATTTGAATTTTACTTTGATTCATAGTAGGCTTATAACTCCAACGTTTCCCCTTTTCCCTGGTATATCTTTGATCATACATTTCATGCAGGGTGAATCTCTCGAGTTAAATACAACACTTATGTGCACAGTAAGTTTCACCTTGCCTGGTGAGCCAACTTAAAATTTTTTCTTTGATAGGTTAAACTCATTCACGTATATTGATATGTTTGACCTTAATTCTGTCATATTTTAGGTAGTTATTATGTGTAAAATATTATATCTATGATATATCTTTGTGTGATGTGTTTTCTTTGCTTGTTTAAAAAAATTTTGGCATTTGAGAAACACTGCATGTTTGTTCTGTTGCTTACCTTTATACTTACAACATTTAATGTCATTAGACCCTTGTCTTATTAAGCATTTTATTATCTAGTTTATCCATTTTAATAGCATCCTTCTTGGTTATGTGAGTTACTGAGCTTATTCCACACTTCTTTCATCTGTTCCTTTTCATTTTCAGTTGGATTATTTCTTCTTTTTCAAGACATGAAACATTTATTATAGTGTTTAAGTAGTATGATTCCATCCCCCACACACATAGATTTTTCACTTTATTCCTAGATCCACACTTCAGTATATCAAAAACTCACTAACACTGCTGCAGTTTTTCCAGTAACTCTCGATAGGGTCAAGCTCAGATTCTAGTAGATTCTTCATTAAGATCTTTTGCATAATTTCACCCAATTTCTTGTATATGTAAAACTTAAAATTAGAGATACACAAGGATTGGACCTGAAGTCCTGGTTCCCCACTATTGACTTTCTTTAAAAATGTCCCAACACATATTGTTATTTTGCTTTGCATTTTACTTCTTTTGAAGACGCATCTTGCATCTTAATTTTTCTTATTGTATATATTCAAGGTACACAACAGGTTTTGGTATATATATATGCATATTTACTATAGTGAATCAAATTGACATATCCATCTTTAGACACCCTGTAAAAATGCCTGTAATCTACTCTATTAGGTCTTTTTCAGTTCATATAATACAGTGCTATGAACTCTAATTATGTTGTGTTTTACATCCCTAGACTCACGCATACTATATAATTGCAACTTTGTTCCTTTTAACCAGTAGCTCTCATGTCCCCCGCTTTTTTACCACTGGTAACCACCATTCTACTGTTGCTATTTATTCAAATTTTAATATTACTTTAATTTTCTTTTTATGACATGATATAGTGCCTTTTCAGGGATCTCAATTATTTTTTTCTTTATCCTCAAAGTCTAACTATTGTTGCTAAGATACACCTTAGAGTTAACTATCCTAAGACAATTTTCCTAGGTATTCTGAGGGTCTTTGAATGGTGGACTCCAGTCTTATTTCATTTCTGAAACAATGATAGTTTTAAATAATAGTTCTGGCCTCATATGCCTGGAATTACAATTTGCTTTTCTGCCTCTATCCAATTTAAGGTTGAGAACCTTCTCTGTCTTACAGTTATAATGCAGGAATGGGTTTTCTGTATTTTGATTTGTTCTTCTTGTTAATTTGCATTTGGGGGCATTTAGGTGACTACCATTCTCATCAGCTGCCTGGAAATAATTTAGAAAATGCTTCACTTTTGAAAGTTCCTTAATGGGAGTCTTTATGTGAAATACATAAGTTTGTTCTTAATTTTGTACAAGGCAGGCTTTTGCTTTTACTTCATCTTCATATATAG
Organism: Octodon degus; assembly: GCF_000260255.1. Lineage (NCBI taxonomy): Eukaryota > Metazoa > Chordata > Mammalia > Rodentia > Octodontidae > Octodon > Octodon degus. Next base: position 1,114,961 of record NW_004524706.1, on the reverse strand, counting down.
TGATAAAATAATGGGGCTTGCTTTATAAGGAATATATGAAAAGTAGTCCTAGTGACTTAAGCTTTCAGGGCTGGCCAAATAGCTCAGCAGATTAAAGTACCTGCAAGCAGGCACAGGGGCCAGGGATTTGATCTCGGGCCTGCAGTGCCAGCCCCACTCCCAGGGCACACTGAGACAGCAACTGAGACTGGGCATGGTGGTGCATGTGTGTAATCCCAGCTCTTGGAAGGCTGTAAACAGGAGAATCACTATGAATCTGATCTAGTAGTGAGACCCTGTACACCCTGTAGACCTTTTCCTAAAATACAAAAAAAAAGTACCAAGTTTTCAGAACAAATCCCATCTATATGCAGTCAATCTTTCACATGTGTCTAAATAAAACATGTTCTGATAAAAGATGCAAATGTAAATGACCTAAAAATGGGCACTGAGCATATGTGAAGAGACTAAGTGTATAACCAACAAGAACGCCATTGTCTGGAAGAATGTCCACTCAACCTAAGCACACTTGATTTCAGGCATGGGCCATATTACGAGGCAGTAGTCAGCCACTTGATGTGGCTCTTAACTACCTGGTCTCCACCTCAGCTCCACCATCAGGTACCATGTGGCTGTGTGTCTGCTAATGAAACAGTTTCCCTCACTTGGTCCTGGTTTTATCATCCTTGAAAGGCAAGTACATCAAGGACTATTGTGAGCATTAAATAAATCAACATATATAAAAGGTTAGAATGGTGCTGCTCCAGGTGTCTTAGTGACAGTGATGATGATGGCAGGGTAGTGATGCTGCCACCTTGTCACATCATAGAATCCAGGGCCTCCTGTGCCATACCCCATTCTTTTTGGAGCACATGAGGTTGAGTATTCACTGGAAAAGGAAAGCAAATTATAAGAACAAGTATTTCTTTTATTATTTTTTTGTATGTATTTGGTACAGGGTCTCACTACGCAGCTCAGACTCATAGTGATCCTCCTGCTTTCAGCCTCCCCAGCACCTCTACACCCGGTCTCGGTGACTGGCTCAGTGCACCCCAGGGGAAAGGCCAGAGCAGCATGTGGTGCAAGGGATAGAACCCCAGTCCTTGCACTTGCCTAAGCAGGCCCTTGGTCCCCTGAGCTATCTCACCGGCCCAAGAACAAGTATTTAAAAGTATTGCTCCTTGCTAAATACCCCATCACACATAAATCCAAGGCTTCCAGTATCATCTAGACTCCGCTTTGCAGCTCTTTTCTGCATTTCCTCCACGATGTCTCACCCATCCTCCACCAAGCTATTTCACATTTTCACCTGTTTTTCAAAGACACTCCACCAACTCTATCTACATTCTTAGCAAATAACTAAAGTAAATCATCAAGGAGACCTGGAATCAGAGCTGCTAAATTCAGGTCTCAAATGAGCTACATAGGGCCAGCCAGATAGCTCAGCAGACTAAAGCCAGAGTTTGATCCCCAGCTTGCCATGCTGGTCCTGCCCCTAGGCACACTGAAATGGTTAATGAGACTGGGCGTGGTGGCGCACGTCTGTAATCCCAGCTCTTGGGAGACTGAAAACAGGAGGATCACTACCAGTCCAATCTGTGTAGTGAGACCCTGTAGACCCTGAATTAAATACACAAAATAAATAAATGAGTAAATAAATAAATAAACAAATATAAAGTGGTGCCTCTTGAACACATCCCAAGACTCCTATGAAAGTCTCTTTTCCCTTGGAGATGATAATGGTTCCTGCCCCCAAAAACTAAAGATTAAATGACTATATATATATATATATATATATATATATATCCAAGAGTTATTAGCTAATCATATAATCTTCTGGTCTACTTTGCAGAGCTGATAGAAGCCATCAGACAATAACGCATTCCACCTCCTACTTCCCTGCCCACATCTATCCTAACTGCATCCATCCTCAGCATCCCACCCCTCAGCAGCAAAAGGCTTTCTCTCCTAGCCCAAGTCTAATCACACCCCACACCCTAGTTCTAGGTCTCCTTCTCTCCTGCCTACTTCAGAGTTAGGTCTATTTGAAATGTTCTCTTCTGTCCTACTGTCTTTCTACTGATTCCTTCAGCTTGAAGACCATATTCAATAAACATGTCCTCCCAGGTGCCAACCACTTCTGGATAAATGTGTCCTGAGTGTGCTTTAATCTCACCTTCAGGAAATTAAGTGCCAAAATCCATGTCTTTAAGCCCTTACTTAGCATCCTTTCCTCCTAGTGATGCCCAATCTTTCCCCCAAGAAACACAGAACCAGTAAGATGTGTGTGTCTGTGAAGAGAGAAATTTGTTTTGAGGAACTGGTTTGTGTAAATGTGGAGCCTACCAAGTGCAAAATTTGCAGGGCAGCAGGAGGGCTGGAGACAAGGAGGAAAGAGTTGCTATTCAAAGCTGAAGCCATCTGCTGGCAGAAACTCTCCTTCCAAGGAAGTCAGACTTGTTCTGAGGCATTCGGCTGATTGTAGGAGGCCCATGAACATCGTGGAGGGTGGTCTACTTACCTCAGAGTCTCCTGATTTTAATGTCACTCTCATCTAAAATATGTCTCTGCAGAAACATAGAGAATAATGTATCTGAGCACCATGGCCTGGCCACATTGACACATAGAGTTAGCCATCATGGGGCTGTGCTTCTTATAAAAGTTGCTCACTCTAGGTGCTTCCACTTCTTCCCTCTTTAGCAGCAAAAGCCACTGTAGTCTGAGCTCTGCTCCCATCACTTCTCTGCTCTAGCCAGATCCTCCCAGTGGACCAGAGAGAAGCCCAGTCTAGGACCAGGGTGCAGAGTCCTGGGAACACCATTGCCTGGGAGCTGCAGGGCAAGAATTGAGCATGTGGCCCCCAAAGCTTTGACACAGACAGCAAGCTCAGGACCCAGACAGAAGTAAGAAACTAATTTCAAGGACAGCAAATGGCACTTGGTGGCCTCAATGCTCCTACTCCTGCCACTCCTTGAATGGACCTAGGACCTGGGGATGTGTGGGAAGCAGAAAGCATGAGCTTCCAACCTGACAGGAGCTATTTCCAGGTCATTTGTGATCCTACTGAGCTGATGGGCTCTTTTCTGCCTTTAGCTTACTTGACCTGTCTAGCATATCTGATGTGTCTTGCATTTTCCCCTTGGCTTCTGTGATACCACCCCCCTCCCCACAAGCTCTGCTGTATGACTTTTCTCACTACTCCTCAGCGCTTGCAGGCTTTTTTCCTTAGCTGCCTTTGAAAATGTGATATTCCTCAAAGGTTGTAATCCTTGTCACTTTTCTCTCACTTTAGACAGTTTTTGAACTCAAGAGGTGTCATGACCCTTTGCTGATCTAGTGAATGCGATGAATCCTGTCTCAGTACTGCACATTCCAACACTTTGCACATGATTTTAGTGGGTTTGTAGATTCTATCAAGCTTACCCTCACTCTCCCACCACCCCAGTGCCATGGCAAAGTCGTACTCGACCTGAGACCCAGTTCAAATGTCATGCCGAGGGAGGAGAGGGTGAGTTTGGGGCAATATGGAATAACTGGAGGGCTTACCTGTCTTTTGTTTTGGTTACAGCAATTACTTGTGGACACCCAGGCAACCCCATCAATGGTCTCACTCAGGGCAACCAGTTTAACCTCAACGATGTGGTCAAGTTTGTTTGCAACCCTGGGTATTTGGCTGAAGGGGCTGCTAGGTCCCAATGCCTGGCCAGCGGGCAGTGGAGTGACATGCTGCCCACCTGCAGAAGTGAGTCCCCCTTGCTGTCCCACTCCTCCCCACCACATGCACCATCTGTGGCTTTGTACCCCAGGAGCAAAAGCCAGAGAATTCCAGCCAGATATTATTTTAAATCAGACATGAAAGACAGTTGAGAACTTTCTTAATGCTACACACAGCTATGTAAAATTTTATCATTCAGGTATATAAGAAAGTGAAACTTGGTTTCATCTTTCAAACTTTCTTGTGTGCATTTCATAAAAGAAATAACTTATAAAAGAAATAATCATCATCGTCCAAGAGCCACTTTCTCTTTTGTATGAATAGAACTTTATTTTTCTCGCCTACATACGAAATCTAAAGGTAGTATCCTTTCTGTAGCTCTCACTGAGGTCAAGAGCACCATCTTGGTCTTGCTTTCTAGTTAGCAAATAGCCACTGTGGTTCCTTTGCAAATACAATTGTTGATGAAAAAATTCAGAGCAGCAGAGTTGGAATAAAAAGTGAAAACATAGAAGCATCTCAGGGTGGGAATGAAGGAGTAAGAAGGGGGACAAAGACGTAGAAAAAGAAACTTAAAAGTCTCTAGAAGCAAACTCGGTCAAGGCTATTCAGGCCCCATCTGGACTGTTTAAGACGTAGTTTGTAAAGCTTTGGAGAGCTTCTTATAGCAATAAAGGCTCAGACAGGCTCATCAAAGGTAGAAGCACTTTATACCTTGAAGGCTTATCCAAGAGAGAAAAAGATCTGCCCTGCCCTCATTTTATTAGTACGAGACTCAGCTAAGATAATAGGTATGGTATTTTGAAAGCAAATGCACATATTATGGGTTATGAATAATACTGTCATTATTCTAAAATCATACTCTGATATTTTAATAAGGCTCCTTTGGAAACACTTTAACATTTCAAAGTCAATTTCATCCTCCAAGATATTAATGTCTCCCTATAATACTCATAAAAGTGACTAAAAACAGTTTAAAAAAAAAAAACTCTCCTGCAGTTCAGGTTAGTTCAGATGCCTCAGTTGTACAATGGATGAGATTTTTGAGGGATGCTGCACTGTGAAAGGACCAAGCCAGATAGTCGTACCCTCAAGGGACACATGTTTTGAGACAAATCCCAGCCTTGGCTTGTAAGTGTGTGTACAGGGACACTGGTAAGGGTGAGTCAGCCCAGGAGCAGGAGCAGGCGTCCCTGAAAAGGTGACATCCCTTGGGGCATGTGACCTGGTAACCATGGGTGAATAGACACTCAGCAGCCTCAGCCACAATCCACTGTCCTAGCCAGGATCTGCTTCATTATAGAGGTTAGATGTGGACATTTTGCTGTGTGGGGAACATGTGCCTGTTTGGACTTCTGAATTCTCATTTTAAAGTGTGAGAAAACCCTTATATCCAGCCTTTGGCCTTCAATTGCAGTCATCAACTGTACAGATCCTGGGCACCAAGACAACAGCATCCGTCAAGTCCACGCCAGCGGCCCACACAGGTTCAGCTTCGGCACCTCTGTGTCTTACCAGTGCAACCACGGCTTCTATCTACTGGGCAGCCCTGTACTCAGCTGCCAGGGAGATGGCACCTGGGACCGCCCTCGACCCCAGTGTCTCTGTAAGTAGACATCTGCTGGCAGTGACTGACGGGGTGATCTGTGTGAAAGAATGGTTCTCCCTCTGTGTATGCAAGCGTTTGTGTGTGTGTGCACGCTCACAAGCGCATTACATCACCATGACAGGTGCCCTGGCTGCTCCTTGAGCCCTTATTGACTTTGTTGCTATGCAGATTCACACACATTCTGCAGCCTTCAGGGGTCCCTTCTGTCCAAAATAGCTGCTTGGCACCACTTGCTGCTTTTTGCCCTCCCTGGCTTTTACAGAAAGATAGCGCAAAAACTCCTTCTCTTTGGATGACTGATCAAAACACCAGTCACTTCCAGGAACATGAACTTGGATGTGAACTCTGCTCTCGCCCCTTAACAAGCTGTGTGGTTTGGGGGATGTTTGCCACCCTCCCTTAGCTGCTGTTTCTTCACCTACGAACACAATGCTCATTTCTATCTGTGGGGTTATTAGATAGTTAAATGGGAAAGTCCACAGGAAGTGCTAGCTTACTTTCTGGTACCCAGGGGCTACTACTCAATAAGTGATAACTGCATTAATAATTACTAGGGAAAGTTGCAGGGCCAGTATGGAAAAAAAGAAACAAGGAGATCCCTCAGGATCCTGACATCTGGTTGCTGGCCTTGGCCACTGCTGTCTCCTTGTGGCTGAAGGGGAAGCCTGTGGAGTGTTTCCTCCCCACACTGCTTCAGAGAGATCAGTGGTTACTGAGTCACAGTTATGCACCAGTGAACCTGTCTTCAGGGCGCCATATACATTCTGCAGGCTTCAGTGTGGGTGACATCATTACAAGCTTACAAGCTCTGTACCTCTTGGTATAAAAGGATACTGTACAGATGTTCACTGCCTATATTTCCCTTGCCCCAGGACCCTGAGCTGGCCATCCAACCACAACATGACCAACAAATTGTTGGGGGGGTTAAATAGTGGTGCCAGTTGAGACTTAGAACCCCTGGTGGCTTCAAACTATTGCTTCCTTCAGTAAAATGAAGCCTTTGTCATCATAAAGTCACCCCCACTGTAATAATCTTTTTTCCTCAAAGCTTAATTGATCCAATGTTAATATTGATGTTGATTTCATTAATATAGAATTATATTAATGCAACTTATAGCCAGCTTTCTTTAGTAAAAAGATGGGGTTTTGTTATTTTGCTTGTAACTATTATGTGTGTAAAAATCATAAATTTTGGTGCCTTCATCTATCTTTTCTTCTAAGTGGAGGATTTAATCCATTTGCATTTTTCTTTCTTTTTCTTTAGTGAAACATAATTCACTCTTTTAAAGATTATGCATCTTGAGCTGGTGAGATGGCTCATTGGTCTAAAGCACCTACTTAGAACAAGCTTAGCAAAGCACAGGGACCCCGGTTCAATCCCCCAGCACCACATACCAGCCAACCCCGTCCCCTGGTGGGCTGAGCTGGCTGGCCACACACACACACACACACACACACACATAAATAAATAAAAATTTTAAAAAAGATTATGCATCTTGAAGAAAATACAGATGAATCTCCATACAAAAATCCACTTTGGAATAATACAAAAAGCAGAACTGCAGTTTGGGACATGCACAGATCAGGGTGGCCTCTGGCATGTCCGGAGGTTATGCGGGTTGTTAGGGAAGCTCCTTGGCACTGGCAACATCTTATTTTTTTTTTATTAATTTTAGTGAGAAAAAAATAACAATGAGACAGTTTCAAAACAGGTTAGTAAGACAGTTACAATAATTAATACATTGCATATTGTTGACTTTGTAGTAGTTATTCAGAGGACAAGATGCAGACATAATATCCTGTCTAAACACTATTAATACAAATCTTTCTTCTCATTGAACTAAGAGAACGTAGCTGTATATCTATCCTAACTATTTTGTAAACACAGATATATTTTTTTCACTACAAATGGTCCTTCGTTTATATCCCCCTTTTTTGTTTTGTTTTGTTTTGTCAAAGATGGGTGTTCCATTACCATTCAAATATTGTAGGTGTGTGAATTCAGCAAAATAACCCAATATAGTCCAATAGTCCATAATAGTAATGGGTTATCCATAGGACTGGCAATGTCAGAATTGTTGACTTGAGCCTTTTACAGCTCACCATATTAATATAGCTTTACTTTTTATACCTTGTGTTTATACTTTTCTGCTGGGTGGTTAAGACCAAGATAAAGCAAGACCTATATAACTAAAAATGTAACTTTT